>NC_090020.1:5759887-6066293 GCF_036417845.1 Apteryx mantelli
TAGGCACAATATAATGATTTGTGGCTTCAGTGTCTCTTTTGCTTAAAAAACTTCTTTTCACATCTTTTGCTCAGTTTTTACTAGTTCCTGTTCTTGTAGATATGTAATGACTTTAAGTACTTATATAGGTAGAAAATGGAATACCATGAGTCATTAGAGTGTTAAAGGAAAGAAAGAAAAATAATAAAAGGGAGTGCTCAAGCAGACTTAGGGGAATAAAAACAGAATTTTTGTACTGCCATTTTAAACATTCCTTTAATGATGAAAATTCTGTTGAATTAAAAAGAAAAGTAAAACGTAACGACAGAGAAAATGACAACTGAGAAAGGCAAAAGGTTTCAGAAGCTGACCTATATTTCCATTGTAGATAGAGACTTTTTTGTCTTTTTAACAGTATTTTATACTTTCTGTGAAGCTCTCATAAAGTCACCCTGAAAATCCAACCTTTTCAAAAGTATCACAGTAATAGCATAGAAGATCCTATTCTTATAGTTTGCTGAAATAATTTATTGATGGAAGTAGAAAAATATGATTAAAAATAAGAGAGTAGGGAATAGTCTGGACATAGCTGCAAACAGCAAAACAATAATCTCCACTTGCCTGCTCATAGCAATGTATATTCCTGGTGATAAATTGTCAGTAAAATGTTCCAAAATGGTCAGTGTGTATTGTTTCACATTAATTTTGTACCTGACAGGTGAGTGATAGTGAATCTGTCACATATTAGTCTACCAGAGGAGGATGACACATATTAACTGCACTCATTCCAGGCAGTCATCATTAGACAACAGCATTTTTTTCATGCAGGCTGAAAGAGGAACACAACATACATAGGAGCTTGAACAGAAGGTGGCAACACTTTCCAAGAGAGAGTTTTGATCTAGCATACTCCATTGGTACCTGACAGAAAACTTGCCACAAAAGAAGAGAAGATACTTTCTCCTGCTCTAAATTTGCTTTCCATTAAAACCTGTCAAAGAAGCCTTTGGGAACTTTTTCTTGCGGAGTTGTGTGGCATGTTCCCTGGGATATGATCTGGGATTCTCTTCACCCATATTTTTTTAATAATTTAATAAATTTTTAAAATAATACTTAAAACATTTTGATCATTCTTGCTGTGCCTCGGTACTTCCAACTTTGAGTTATTCTTGTAATGCTGCCTTTTAATTACTCAGCCAGCTCTCCTAAAAACCTCTGGCTATAAAAGGCCAGACAGAAATCTAGTAAGTAGGAGCTGTCACACTGGCACCGGAATAACTGGTACCAGAATAACAGAAGTGATTTAAGGAGCTCAGAATCCCACAGGGATCAAGGATTAAGGAGTATCCTGCTGGTTCACATTGAGTGCTCTACACAACACTGACCAGTAATTAAAGGGAGGAGATAAAACTTTCCCAGTTCTTCAACAGTTTTGCTTTCAGCTATATGCCTAGCCCCAAAGTCAAGTTCCCACAGTAGTATAAGATGCAGTCTTAAATATTTTCTTCTGCTAGGATTATATTTCACAAGTATCTCCACATTGCATATACCCTGTATACTTGGATGGCTATTAGGTATCTAAATCCATTGCCTACAATAGCTAAATTAAAACTAGCTTGAGTATATTCATTCATGCTTACTCACCTCCTGACAGCAGTTAGATGTACACCCCACTTTCCCACTCGTAGCATACTCTGGTCTTAAATGAAAGCTCCAAGTCTACAGAGAAATGTTTTGGTATAGCTAAATGGGGACTTTTGCACAATTTCTGTGCACTCAATGAAACTCCCTTTGAGAATCATAAAAAGCAGTCAGTTCCTTTTGTCAGGTCTAACATAAGATAGCATTTGAAGTGTGCTTAATCAGATTGGAGGACAGGAGAAGGGAGACCTAACTATTGACACGGGTCGCCATCCAGCGCTTGCTTTTGTCACTTGATGGTCTATGAGCGCATAGGCATTTAGATGGGGATTTTGTTTACCTTTGCACTTTCTAACCTTGTTGTGAGCAACACTTACTCAGTAAAGCTAGTATGTCCTTCAGTCTTTTTCTCTATACATAATACTTGTTCTCATATTCTAACCTCTATACATTGTTGACATTGCTGAATAAAACTTTTCTCTCTCACAAAGCAGGAGCACAAATTCTTTGGCTTTGAACATTTCCTACACACATACAAAATTACTAGATAATTATATCTGAACTCATCTGAAAAAGTTTAGTATCATCTTCTAAGATTTTCTATGTAGCATTAATTTGCTGACCCAGAACAAAAGAAGGAACTAGAAAAGGAAAAACAGCTGGATTAATCATACACACATCCAATCCAAGGTCTGTAGCCACACTATGAGTTTATAAAAATGAGTAAGTTTGGACCTGCAGTATGACTGCAGTGTGATTAGGAGAAGGATCCTTTTAGTGCTGGATACAGAGAACAGTACTTGCCGAACAGTTGAAGAACAAAAATACATACAGTAGGATCCTATTACTGCATGAAAGCAGGACAGAAACTCTGTGCCAAAACATGTTTCAGTTAAACTGTACTCTCATCGCTAACAACTTTTGAAGTGTGAGGAAGAGTCATAGACATCATGGTTCAGTATATTTCTTTTCCTTGAAAGATTTCTCGTTTGAACATGGAACCGCCCGCATCTCTCCCTTCAGCTAACTTTGGAAATGATCTCTATCATGGGCTTTTCCTGACTGGTGACTAATTATTTGGAATAGAAACACTTCTTAAGCAACCTTGAACTCTGCTAGGGGGAAACTTGTTAATTACACTTCTAGAGACTCCTAGTAAATGCTAGTTACCTCAAAAAAAAAAAAAAGTTTTTTTTTCTGAGGTAAGTATTCTATTATGGTAATTTCATCTACAAAACATACTTGATTCATTCATGAATAAGGAATGTAAAACTAAATAATTTAATGAAATCCTCAGGGAAAAAAAAAAAAAGAGTAAAGGAAGATCTTTCTGGAATGAAACTTTGATCCTGACATAAAAATTAACTATTGTGGCACTAAAAGAAGATGACTTTTCTTCTGTTGAACAGAAGAAAAAAATAAGAAGGAAAAAAAGAAACATCTTACTTCCCCAAAGAAACCTTGTTACTTCACTACAGCCTATTTAGCAGTTATCTTCTTATATTTATAGATTTGTGACATAAATTTGCCATGGTTGAGCAAAGTAGATTTTTGTGCACCATACATCTCTGTCATGTTCAGTGTATTGTGTTCAGCTCCCATGATTATCATTTATGTATGGCATCTATCCATTAAAATGTTATTTTTGGCAAGTTGTCTTCAGCAGGAGAAACAGTTCCAAGCAGGATTCCCATTGCCAGTGTTTATTCATGGGTGTATTTCCATCAGTATTAAAGGGATGCAGGGTTTTTTCCGTTTGTTTCTCAATGCCGTATTTACCCTAGGCTTCTTATGCTCGATTTACTATTATATGCATAAATTATGTACCATTAAACTGAAGTTTGATTAAAAGAAAAAAATCTACATTTCCCTTATGTTATTATTTTGAGGTTTTGATGTCTCCAGGGCTTATTTCTTCTTAAATAGTTCAGTACCTGGGTTGGATGGAGTCTGGGAAGAAGTCTACTCAGGGCAGTTTAGCTGGAGAACTATTTGTTCTCCCCTTACATACTTTTTAATTGTACATCGTCAAATCATACAGGCAGGCTTGACCACGGTGCCGAGAACTACGTACTTTGAAGATTTACCTGTCAGATGATAGAACCATTGGAAGTGTCTAAAGCAGAGAAGTAGGTTGTGGAAAGCATATTAACCTCTCTATTTCTGATGCCTGTAGTGTGCAATCTAAATTCATGTCTCAGACCCCAGGATACTGTCATTTGAAGCTGTTTTTTATTGGGAGGGGCTCGAGGGTGGGAGGGGACTCATACAAAGGTAATAATTAGTGGCTGTGGAAGGCACATGACAGTTGCTGTCAAGGTTAGAGGCAAAATGGTTGGGCAAGAGTTTTATGGTAAAAGAGCACACTGTAAACCTCCAGGTTTGCTGCTTAATGTACAACATGGCATAAGAAGATAATACTTTGTCTATTAGACACTACAAATGTCTTAATTGGTTGGCAACAGATACTGTCTGCTTGAGATGCAGGACATTAAGTTACAACACATTGTTTTTATTTCCATAGGCATTGACCATTGTTCACTCTGTGCTAGGATTCTTTATAAATCATCTGTCAAAGCAATGATCCATTAGGCCTTTCCTATTGCACTGTTTGCCTCTGACATATTCTAAAGCTCCATATTACCTGCTCTTCAAGTTTTTAAAGATCTTCACTTCTCCTCTCCTCCAGTATTTGCTTAATCTGAAAAAGATAGACATGCATTTTGATAAAAGTTTGTCACTGTTTAATCAACTCCAAAATTTCAGTTAAAAAACAATTGAAATATGAAATTGAAAAATACCTTTAGATAGACTATTTTGCAATAGGTTTGAAATCATATGAACTATAGGAAGCTTATTGTGTCTAGCTGTCAATCAAGAAAACAGCACTTAGTACAGATGGATCGGATTCTGAATCTCCTTGCAGATTCAGTGGACCTTGGAGGTTCACTGTTGAAACATGTCCTGCAAAGTTAGTTCAGAGTGAGTTACATATGTTTAGGTTCCCATTTTTGTTTATGTGACTGAAACCTTATATCTTTAAGGATATGCCATTTCAGAAAATGTTCCACTGTTCCAGATGGTAGAAGTATCATGAGACAAGAGGGGCTCTTAAAGTTTCAGATGGAAGTTAAAGTGTCCTCCTGCGGGAAAAAATGATGTTACATACCTGACTCACTGTTTTGGTGAGGCAAAATGATGTTATTTAAGAAAAGTAGCAATAAAGAAGTTAAAAAAAAAAAGGCAATTCACCACAAGAAAATGAATGATAATAGGAGAGGGGACCTTAAATTGGCCCAGCCAGAGGTATGCATGTCTTTCTTTGATGCCTAGTGGCAGATGTTCTATGCAATCCAATTTAGGATAGGAAGAAGAGCTGAACAGTTATGTTTTTCCATAGCATCATTTATAGAGTACCAGTAGTTATTGTGTCAGGCCTTGCCCTAATATTTAGACATAGAAAATAATCAGTGACAGTAGTGCATACTGACTAGAGATAGTGTTGGGTTATTTGATAAAGCCTGCTTGTTGTAACATTATTAACACACAGGCAACTAAACTGGTTAGTCTGCACATGGGCACAGGCTGCCTATCAGTAAGAAACCATTGTATTGGCCAGTGTTGTTTGGAAATACGGACAGATAAAAACAAAGAAAATGACCTAGTTAAAGTATGTGGAAATTTAAACTTTTTGACTCTTTTCTTTAAATAGTCCAAAGTTCAATCAGTGAAGAAGAAAAGGAAAAAGCACACTTCAGCTATTTTATGGGTGATTAGAATACCATACCATGTGATGCTTTGATACAGTTATGTCAGATATAGAACAAACTCTGTCAAGATTCTGTTCAGTTATTTTTTCAAAGCTTTTAAACTGAATTTCTGACTAGATCTCAAAATCTTTAACTCTGTTCATCTGATCTATAACAGTTTTGTACCAAAGTGAAAAAAAGTGGAATTATACTATTGAAGTAACTAAGAAGACTCCCACTTAATTTTTGTGATCTACAATCTCAGTGTAATCTTCTAGGCACTCTGTAATGCTACTCCAACGCACATACCCGTTCATACTGGACTCCAGTCTTGGAGGTATGCTGCAGATCCTCACTGAGGTCTGAACTTCAAAGAAGAGAAGACAGACAGAGCCTGAGGTTGTGTCATGGCTCTCCAGTACAAACTTGTAGCACTGTAAGTCTTTGGGTCAATTCCCACTGGGTCAGCCCAGTTGGCAACGATCCCACTGTCTTCCAAGCCTTTCCTACAATCCATTCCCTGCCAGCAGTCCTAAGCTAGTCGTCTTCTATGTTTCCTTGATACTTTTAGTAACGGAGTGAAGTTCAAGCTTGCTGAGCTATTACCATGTCTTCCACCATCCACCTTTCAAAATTTTAAGAGAAAAGTAATCAGTGTAGAGAAGGTAGAATGGTCAGTTGTCAACATTTGTGGGAGTATTTTTGGCATGAGTTTGATCTTGTTACTTGTGAAAGTAACATGCCAGTGAAACCAATTTATTTTACTATCATGTGTCCATCTATCCCAGACTCCTGTTGTGCCTTTTCATTTTGCAACAACTGTCATCATTTTTGGCTGCTAGGAAAGATAATATCAGAGCTTGAGTCTTTATTAGACAAAACAGAATAATACAGGACTGTGAAGTGAAATCTAGTATGTGTCTATTTGCTGATCATAAAGATAAAAGCAGAATGATGAGGACATCACAGTCTGACATCTTATAAAAGTTGGTGGACAATCACATTTTAGGTCTGGCCATAAGACCATAAAATTCTAGCAGTATGGAGTAGTACTTTGCTAGTTCACCTGAAGGAAATGCAGCACCATTATACATCACCCACTCAGAACAGAGAGAGAGAAGACACACTAAACAGCCACCTGACTTTGCAGTCGTACCTGCAATGTGAAATATATATGAGTGTGCATGACTGCTTAAGCGTTTTCTTCTTCCCTATTCTCTCTGTGCAAGACAGTATTGCCAGAGTTTATTACTATGGTGCTTCTAGGTTAAACAGAACTGGAGTTAAAAAAACTAGTCATCCAAATTTGACACAGTGCTAGGATTTGAAGGTGTCATGATGTGTGCAGAACGTTTGCTGTGGAAGAGGAAAGTAAAACAAGCTTTTGCAAAATATTTTTCATCTTTTTATTTTAGCCTTAGAGCAGAACATGAATGAGAAAGCCAGTACGATATCCCCGAAAAAGCAAAACCAGCCAAAGGAATTTACAGATAATGGAGAACTGTTTTTTCCTAGAAAGTGAGTCTTACCTCCCTCTGTACTTACTAGTCATAGGCAGTAGTAGTAGTAAGAAAAACTATATTAAGCACCAAGATTTTTACTAATGCAGTATCTCTGAGAGGAGTACTTATAGATTCTATATCATATTAGGCTGTCTGAAAAGTTTTAAGAAATTGTCTTTAGCGCTTGCTATAAACTGAGCAGCTCATTCAGACCTTCATAATCTACAGTGTCCATAAATATGGTAATTTTAACATTTACCACCTCTTTTCCTCCAGAATTGATGCTCTCATTGGGCCCACTTCTTCTGACATTTTCTTTCACTTTATAGGTATAAATAGCAACCTGGAAGTGCCTTTCTCAGACCCCTTGTGAGTAGAATTTGTAGTACTAATTGCCAAAAATTACCAGCTGCAAGTAGTTTTATCTAACAGAGCTGTTCTGTGAGTTTCTTGAGACAATATAGTACCATTGATGTCCCAAGCAAACACTTAAGTATGTAAATAGGAGGAAGCCCAAAGTATAGTTAATATCTTAAAAGTAAAATGTCAGGCTCAGCTAAGCAGTTTCTCAACACCAGTCTTTTTCTTTTTTCCTAAATCATATGTTTCTCAGAGAAGTGTGTTTTGGGACTTAACTAAGCAACTTTCAGTTGATCAGAACTAAGCATTTAAAGTGCCAACAACTACATAGCTCTGTAAGACTTGGATCAGGAAAATACCACTTAAACAACTTGCCATCATGTAGAGGTGTGTTTTGCTTCTTTTTTAAAGACCTTATAGCCAGAAATAATAAAAAGGAAGAAACAGAACAAGAGGAAACTGCAAGCTGCAGAAAATAAAGAGGACTGCTTATTAAGTACATGTCAATGAAAAACTGTATTTTAGATTATTTTGGACTCTGCAATACAATCAAATAGTCTAAAAGATATTGTTGCTGATCTATGCCAATTATGTCATCTTTAATATCCTCAAGTTGGCAGCATCCATTGAATTATTTTTAGCTTCATCTTACAGAATATGAAACTACAGAGCAGAGATTTTAACTTAAGTATGCAAGTTCCTGAACAGGGGCAAAAGTCCTATAATAGAATTTAAAGATAAATGTAATTATGATGTGCAGTCCTAGATTTCAGATACAAAATTAATCCTTCTACTAAAAAAATGAAAAAATAATTTTCTAATTTTTATAGTGAATTTTGCAGGAACTTGAATACATTTCTATTTTGCCCTATCACCACTGTACTGAAAATACTATATATATAAAAGAAAAAATGGTACACCACAGTGATTCAGAGACTTACTTCTCTTGTGCATTTTGATTCCCTAAGAAAAAAGGAAAAGGACATAAGCTGCACAAATGCTAGTGAGATAAGAAACAGATGAAGCTTTATGTCCCTTTTGTATGCTTGTAGTTAAATGATCAGTCTAATCTAGAGATAAATATGAAAAAAAATCCTTATGAAATAAAATAAGACAGATTTAAGTAAAAAAAAAGAATTCATTCAGACAAACCAAGAAATCATGCAAATGGCGTGACTGACTAGTAATGAAGAAGGAAGGAAGAGTCTGCTGTGTGATAATCAAAATTTTTTGAAGTTTAAAATACTGAATTCTTTTCCTAGCATCAACTGATAACTATGTGACTTCAGGCAAGTCTCTAGCTCTAAATGTCTCCATTCATCAATGGTGAATTTAGGTACAAAATATAATTTTTTAATGTCTACATTTTGGGAGTACCTAAATTCAATTAGCAAATTAGTCCGATAGCGCTATTTGCTGTGCAAATGTAAAAGTGATAGATCACATAATAACAGTCTCCTGTCAGTGTTTACAAAGTGCCGTGAGAGCCTAGGAGACATTAAACAGAGTCAAAGCCAAAGGTGTTTGCTCACAGATCAAAGTACTAAAACCCAGCTGAACAGAGGAAAAGAGTTGTTATTTCCAATGGGTTGTATATTGCAGAGCAAAGCAGATAGTTTTCTGAGGAATCTGGAATATTACCCACCGTAAAGACAGACATCAAGTTGCTAGTGCAAAAGAAAATATGATTGTGCGTAATGGCTGTAGTACTAGCTAACTAATGCTGGAGGAACTAGATACTGCCAGGGCTTAATGTAAGCTGCTCAAAGTGAAGGCACTGAGCTGTCTTTTCAAACTGTGACCTGCAGCATAGTCACAACCCTGTGGATTAAGTACAGAGAGAAAACAAGGCACACCGTCTAAAAGCATGCACAGCTGAGAATTTATATGGGTGTCTTCTATATGAGTAGGATAAAACACTTGACCAGAGTCCAAGAAGGGACTTCATATGATGATTTAGGATAACCAAAATTCTCTCCGTTCTTTCATGACTGAAAACACAGCAACTGATCATATGATACCGTGGTTCATAAAGAGTGGCTGACCTGTATTTGCTTTATGAGTTATTTTGTCATCTTTGTTTGTAATGCACAGCAGTATAAAAAAAAGCATTCAAAGATTCAAAAACTGTTCTACTAATTTGACTCTCTGAGAAGCAAAGAAGTGTGTATTTGTCTGCATTAGTTCCATATAAGATTGCATAAGAAGTTTAGAATTGTTTCCATAGACCTCTGCTAATTAGTATCATTATAAAATACACATCTAGGAACATTTTAGTCCATACAACAAAAGTATATTCAGCCAAGATCAACTTTGCAAAGTTAAGTTGGCAAACCAAGTCTGAAATGAACACGTGCACCTCTTCTTTTAAAGACATTACAGTATTATGAATAATTTGTGATTGTTATGATTGGCTCTCAAGTTTCCCGACATGAACTTGCTTTAATTTTTTTCAATTTTATTTTTGGTGGAATTTTTGAAAAAGAGAGGAAGCATTGTATAATGCAATAGAATAATACGTGTAATCCAAGAGACAGGAACAAAAAAACACTCCCCCCAAAACCCCAAGAGCTTTCTCTCAGAACAGTGGACTAGTTTTTATTCAAACGAGCCTGAAGTGTTCACCCTTAGGCACAGAGGAAATAGAGAAAGTGTCATAAAAAAGATAAATGTTATGAGTGGTTTGGAAATAGCAATATATAGGGTTTTTTTGTTTTTGTTTTTGTTTTTTTGCATAGCAGCCACTATCTGCATCAGTTTTAACCTTGAAAATATTTTAATGCTTTAAAAATAAAAAGACCTAAAATGACTTGAGGCTTTCAAATTGTGGGGATGTTTGGGATAAGGAAGATGGTAATACAGAACCTACCACGTGTGTGTTAATACCATACCTGTAGTAAAAGGTCATTTTATTTAAGAAACAATTATTTCATTTGCAAAGTGATTTATAGCTGTAGCAATGCTATAGAATTACAAAAACTCATGATAGAAATGCCAGTGACTTATCACTACAGAGTTAACCATTAACTGACAAGGAACATTAAGTCCATCTGATGTACTTGGGGTAGATGAGTAGTAAGGTGCCCTTGAATTTAGGTACCTGAGTAGAAGGGCAGGGAATTGGGGTGAGTCATATATGGTCTTGGACAAGGCCCGTTTCTCACTCAGTTGTACTTCCTTTCATCACATGAGTTGACTGTACACATACCTCAGCAGCTGTTGTAATCAGATGCTGTAGTAATGGGGTGTCACAGTGGTAGAGTCAACAAGTACAATGATTTCTATCTGAGACTGTATGTATAAATTATTGTACATCCTACGAAAAGATGGGACTGTTAGAAAACAGAAGATGAACAAGCCTTTTGGTAGATTCTTGGGGGAAATACCCCAAAAAGTTCCACTAGCTATTTTCCCCCTTGAGAGAACTTGTTTATACAGTGAGTTGGTGAAGCAGGACAAGACCCATATGCACAGCTTTGCCTGAAATATTCTGGCTTTTAGAAAGTGCTGGACATGTAACATGTTATTATATGAAGGCTTTGCAATACAAAGAAATATCTAAACACTGGCCAAACACTGGCCAAACACTGGCATTTGTCTTTGAGGCTGTACATGTGATATTCGTATTCAATCAATATGTAATGTTTGAACCAAGACTGCAAATGGCTTAAGAAATAAATGTGAAGAGACCAACTGTTTCTTAGCCAGGTTCTAAAACCTGTGGTTTTTTTCCTTCTTCAACAAACTGTGGAAAAAAAAAAATCTTTCAGGGAGCGAAGATTTTTGCAAATTATGGGAACTACTACCTTGTTATTCAATGTTGACGTAGTAAGTGCTCTAGTATACTGATTCACTTACATATATTTTACTGTTGCAAATACCTGCCCCTAGATATTTGGAAAAAAGGATATGTCACCTGCCTCATTCTTTGGTGCAAGTTGATGCATTTAGAAGTGTACCTTAGGCTGAAGGACCTTTCTATCTTCAGGAATAGTGGTCAAGCTATGCTGGAGGGTAGGAGTTGGGTGTGAATTTGCTTTATACACGGATTCAGACTTACTGGATCAAACAGAATGAAAATGCAATACAGAATAATTGCACTGAAGTTTCACAGGAGTCCTAGCATTCAGCACAGTGTTTCCTTACCTCAGTGTCCCCAGTGAGTGGCATAGGCCAGGATGTGTTGTGTTTGTTCTCATTTGGTATGTTCTCTTCCTCTGGGAGAGTGACCGGGTGGCAGCGATCTGTGAGGGGACTGGGACAGCACTTGTGCTTTCTGTTGGGAAACTTGCCTCCGCAAGTAAGGGAAGCACAGAGGGAGGGAAGGTCCTGTTGGGCATTGAAAGTGAGGTGGGGAGGAGCAGCCTGGCCACTGAGCCCTGGAGAGAAAGAAGCAGGCAGAGTTGGGTCAGGTTTCTGAGCTGATGGATGGGAGGGACTGCCCGCAAAGAGGGAGGGAGCCAAATGATTGCTTTTTGTGTAGCTGGTTCTAACAAGCCTTTCTAGATATGTCCTACTAGACTTCATTATCATGAATCCTTTTTTCTTTTTTTTTCTTTTTTTTTTTTTTTTGCATCAGACAGGCTTTGGGAAATGTTGCCTGGAAATGCAGGCTTTTCTACTCAGGAGCATAGGTCCTAGGGAGTCCATGCAAGGGGAAGGGGCTGTGGTTATTCTTGTGGAACTGAGCTTGGTTCTTGCTTCAGGCATCTGTGATGTCAGAAGAAAGATGTCGCAACAGGCTTCCATTTCATGATTGTGCATCAGGGACAATAGTCCTTATCCTTTATTCATTTTTTTTCTGGCATGAGTCTTTGCCATCCTACTCACTGCAAAGAAAGAAGTGTTTTTCCTCTTTCCCTGAATAGCAGAAATCACTGCAGCTGGGTAGTGGCAGGTGGTACTTCCAACACCATCCCAGAGGCAGCTTTACTTCTGCTTCAGGGCCCCATAAGGTAAAACTCCTGTCAGAAACCCCAAAGAGGCTGGAAGGTTTTTTGCATAGTGGCATATGCCAGACAAAACCAGTGGGCATTTCTTTCTGAATCTGTCAGCCTCAAAGGAGATTCAGCTGCACTAGTTATCAGTTATTTTGACTATAAAGCATCATTTTGCTTTACCCACTCAGTGGTCTGATATTTTATTCCAATAATGACAAAGCCATTAACAAACTGAAACAAAGTCATATGACTGTCTCAACTGCTTGTCTGGGTATGCTATGTAATTTGGTTTTGCTAATGCTGTCTCTGGCCTTTTTCTTTTACTGTTTTGATTTCTTTCTTGTTTTAAATAACTCCTATTTGACTTTTCGATAGCTACTGTCTGGAATAAGATTTACATTTTTTATTATTTCCAAAGCCAGCCTATTTTAAAAGTTTCAGTGCGTTTCTGTACAACGCTGACTCTTTTAAGAGCCCAGATTTTCTGCCCTAGAATTTATGCTGTTTGTTACTTTAACAGAGAAAGGAGGAGCACTTCTGTGCTCTTTCTACTGACTATATATAGTAAAAAATATAACTGTATATGGTGCCTTGTAGGCACAGAGGAGCACAAAACCTTCTTTTTGTTCAGTGATCTTGCTACCTAAATAGGCATGCCAAATTGTCATTAACATGTGCTACAATTTCTAAAAGTAAAGGCAAAGATAGAGGACTTCAGAAATGCTAAGTAATGATTATCTCTGCCTGTTACTTGCTTCTGTAGACTATTGCATCAGATGAGACTGTTTCACTGCTATGTCTAAATATATTTTTTTAAATATTTAATGACCAGTAAAGATTATTAGTATATTCTTTCCATAGTTTTTCTGGCTCATTAGTATGCTTTTTGGTTATACTTATAAAATTAAAGTTTGCTTATATGCTTTTATGAGACCTCCTTCAAAAATCCAAGGCCCAAAAGCTTACCTAAATCTTTAATCACCCAGTAATAACCTATTTGTGGAGCAAAGTATACGTCAACCAAAACAATCTCAAGAATGTAATTTTCTAGTTAGCCCTATCAGCACTTATTTCTAAAAATTACAGTTGGTAAAAATATTCTTAAATATTTCAAAATGTGGTTAAGATCAGCAGGGGAATGAGATTAGGCAGTACTATGGCAGATCTGTGAGGGAATATCAATGCAAGTAAACACGTTTTCCAGAGTGATTCATTTGTATTCCTCCATCACATTTAATTCTCCTCATTTTTTCAAGAATACTTTGATTTTGAAGGACAAACGTCTATCCAAACTAGAAAAGGAAAAGCAGAAAAAATTGTTTTAGTCGAGAAACAATGCACAAAGTCAAAAATTTAAGCTGTTTATTATGAATGAAGTCAGCTGTTCAGACGTCAGAGGAATGATTGTCTATGAAGACCAGAGTTTCTAACTTTCTAATGTTTTTCTGTTGCAATTTTTGTCTTTAAGTAATCTCAAGTTCTTTTCTTTCCCTTCTGATGTGTAGTATCAACTGATTTCAGAATGTTTTATTTGGCAATACAGGGCAATTACATTATTAATCCCTTTTCAGCAGTTAATTATACTGTACAACAATCCTGAGTTGATGAGTGAGTAATATGCAGTAGTTGATGTTTCTTTCTGTGTCATGCTGCAAGTAGAGATGATTGAACCTGCAAAATTCCTATCTGAATTTTGATTCTCTTTGTTAGATAACATTTGCTCATAGGTTTTTCCTTCTGATTTTGGTTTTGATCATCATCTAAGAAATGGGCTGTACAGTGCCTAAACAAAGATCTAGGTTTGGACTCTGTTGTATTCTTTCTTTGAAAGGTATCTAGATGTTCTGAGACAGAATTTACTTTCAGCCAGTTGCTTCATAATCCTGCAGTAAACTGTTTTAACAAATCATGTTATTCCTTAGTACAAAAATAAACAAATGTTTGTCCTGATCTACAATCAATAAATATCTGTTTTTAGCACTTCATGAGATAGCTACTTTGTGACTTGTGTGTATCCAAAATAGTACTTGGCTCTTATTTTTAATTGCAGATTTCAGTCAAGAAGTTTTGAGCTGTTTAAGGGATCAAAAGATAGAAATGAAATAGAATTATTGTTGGCTATGAATATAGTATCTTATTTTGGTCTTTCTTCCCAGCGATCCTAATTGTGCACATTGAACATCTATTGGAGATCTTTGTTACTTTCTGACATTATCAAGGAATCAAATAAATAGCTCCAAATTCAACAGACTGTTGAACCAGCTTCTGCTGAATTCAACAGATGCAACAAAGTAGGAGTCTAAATATTTTGAATCTGGGTCCATGTGCTGAATCCAATTTATCCTGTAAAATGTCCTTAACGTTTTACTGAGAAATCAATGTTTTAAATAGGAGTTGAGAGCCTAACTGCTTTGTTGAATCTGTCCAGCAGTGCACAGTTGGACAGATAGAGGTGCTATTTATCTTTAGTGAGTTTCAGGTGCAATTAAACTAGAGACAGATGTTTCTCAGCTTTTTGAATTACCTTTACTGTCTTGTAATCACTTTGTAAATTGGGAAACTGTTATTTAAGTGTTCCCCTGACTTAAATTTAGAAAATATTGGAGATATTGCAGCATATAATTCACCAGAAAGGGGGTGTGATTTTTTGAGTTTCGGACCTTGTAGCGTTCATTGTGCTAATTCAGACCTGTAAAAATTAGACCTTGTGAAAACTTGACAAAAATAAGTAAATAAAATCTCTCCTGAACTGTAAAACATGGAAAAGAAATCAGTGAAGTTTTGAAAAAAATAGCGCTAATCTCCTGTTTTTACTAAGGCCTTAAAAACCATTGATTTTAATTTCTCCATGTTAGTCAAATATTTAAGTGGAATTTGGGGATCCTGTCGTAAAGTATGGGATGAGAAGAAATCTTTCCAGGTTAGGGCCATAATGTAGGATGAATTTTTTGAACCAGACATTTGATTTCTCTTTTTTCTAAGCAGAATAACTGCGCACATTTTATCCTTTCCTCTATCAGGCCATTTGTAAGTGGTCATCTTTTACTGTGCAAATAGACTCTGCAAGCAGGGTCATACATAATTTATGGTATTAATTACCTGTTCTTAATGGACATTATAGGTAGATAGGAGAAGCATGCTTGTTGGCTTAGCATGAGTATGCTTTCTATTCTGGCTGAAGGAACCTGACAAGCCTCTGCTGGCCAAGTAGTCATTAGGCAGGTAGGAAAGGCCTGGCCTCCTTTAGGTCAGTTTCAGGCAGTCCTTAGAAGGTCTGATCCATGACCTTTATGAGTTGCTGTCTTTTGACTCTGTTCATGTATTTGGAGCCTCATATACCATTTTGTGCTAGTACTTCTGGAGTCTTGGCATTACTGTTACTCAGTAACAATGTTTTTTTTGTTCGGATTTTTCCTATGTTGCATGTCATAACTTTAGCAATCTTGGTGCTGAGTAAAGTAAGGAGTAAAGCTGAATCACACTCACAGATTTATCCCTCACAAAGCTGGAACACAATGTCAGAGATTGCTGAGCCCCCAGTTCATGTGTTATGGAAAAGAAGGGAGCTCAAAACAGTGACCTTAATAGTCAGATAGTAAGATTTATGAGTGCTGTTCCATGACTGGCCTATAAAAAGGAAGGCTTAAATTAGGCATGTTAAGTTCAGGATAGCTGTGTCCTTTGAACTGAGCTGAAGGGACAGCTCAGGCCAACCTTAGATGCTCTGTCCTCTCCTTGTCTTACGGGGCACAGCAGGGCTGGAAGGAACCGGTAGGTTCTAGGTGCACCAACTGAGACAACGTAGCTCTCATGTAGCACAAGTGGTCGTCTTACAAACCCTTAGAGCTCACAGGGAAGTATCCGTTATTTTGGAACTTGACCAGGAAGAATTTCATCGAGTTTCAAGATAACTAAAGTGAGTGCTTTAAATCAAAGATGATGATTAAAACAAAGATGACGATTTCCCCAACCACTGACAACACCTGAATATGTTGTACATTGCAAGATCCAAGTGGTAAGAGAGAGAAAAGAATCAAGACTTAGACAGTGTCCCAAGGCTCAGCACACATTTCACGGTGCATCTAGGTGCACCATCAGATCGGTAGGAGAACTGATGGCAGAAAGACAGAGATTGGAAAATAGAGGGACCGTCTCTCACCCCTGCTGTGGCTTTCAGGCCAAACAGTGCAGTTTTTACAGTCCTGGAGTTCAGCCTTTCCTACACAGATATGTGTTGGAATCCCTTGTAGCTTCCATCCAAGCACAGAAAGTCATCAAGGTGCAAGCAGGAATCAACTTCTGATGCCAGAAGAAAATTATGTGGCCATTACAAAATGCTTAAGTCCCTGAGGTTCCTACCCTTACACCTTCGCTGGAGGGGGCTTCCCAAAAAACAGTAATGCAAAATAATATTCCACTAGGCTTCAGAATACTTCTCTGTAGCTGGACAGTTTGGGCAAAGCTCTGTTTCGTGGGGTCCCTAATTTTATTTTTTTTCATTCTTGCCCTGATACTTACCCTTGAGCTGTCCCTTTACACATACAGGAATGTCTGGGCATGAACAGTGTTGCCAAGGAGTTTGTTGGTTCCCTCCTCCTTCCATGAACAGTGCTACCAAGGAGTTTGTTGGTTCCTTCCTCCTTCTGGGAGTCTCTGCTCACTAGGTTTCCTCATCCCAGGCCTGAGCTTCCTATATGAGATGTCTTGCATAGTACTTAATGGATCCACATAAATCTCTCAAATCATAATTAGTTCATGCAAGCACTTAACATTGAGACGTGATAAAGCATTACAAAGTCACTTCTTATTTGTAATTTCTGGTTTTCTGGAATTTGATCCACCAAACTTTCTTGAGCCTCACATTGAGAAGTTTGATTGTACCACCGGTATTGAACTGGGAGTTCGTAGGGACTGGGATGACATTTTTTTATTTGATGAAATTCCTGCATATGTCTTGCTTCACTTTGGTAATATATGAGAACCTGGAAGTGAATGTGGAGTAGGGGGTGGATCTTGCTGCCTATTCCTTATTGAGGGAGAACAGACCCTCACCCTGAATGGATAATGCTTTTCTCCCTCCGTTCCCTAAGACACCAAGGTGAGATTCATTCTCAAAGGGAAGTTGTCCCTGCCCTTCCTCACACTCAGCTTTTTTCCATTGCATTCAGTGGTCTTCTTGGTCTTCTGAGTGAAAATATTGCATCATTATAGCTTGTGATTGGGAAGAAGTTCCCAGCTGTTCAAGCTGGAAGAGAAAGCCTCAGCACCAAGGTAGAGTAGGTGTGCATGTTTTGGAGAGAGGTTTACTAATGTCCACTTCTCACATGCTAGATAAAATTTAAGATCTCTCTGTTACACCTAGGCCACAGATAAGGATATGAAATTTGACATGATAATGATCAGGCAATATTTCCTTGAGGAAATATTCCTCCTAAAGAGCCCAAGTATATACATGTAGGATTTTAAACTAATCCTGCTGTGCAGCTAGGGTTAGGGCTGGCATTAACATTCACAGAAAAGACATTCTCACTCTCCTCCCATCTTAGCTCTCCTGTAATACAGGTATTTGTCCTGTCAGCATTTTACTCCCTTTGAAAAATTTTCAGTAGCTGGGTATCTGTATAGTCAAGATTTCACTGCGCTTCAGTCTGAATGGGAATACCTGGATACTGACTTGGAAGACCTATGTGTGGGTATGGTTGTAACCCATTCTCTACTGGTTCCCTTTTATTTGAGCTTATTGAACCCTATGCTCAGTCTCTGCAAGCAGGATTATACACAGCTTGTCAGTACAGAAAAATTATTTATTGGCGAATACACAGAGCACATAGCAGATAGCTAGAACTAACATGCTCCTGGACTGCTACTAAGGCATGCTTACTGGGTGCCCAGTGCAGGCACCCAGTGAGTCTCTGCTGGCCAGGTATGTGACAGCTGAATAAGGAAGTATCAGCATCCACTGCTTCTTGCGTCAGACTGATCCTCGGTGTTGATGAGTTGCTGCCTTTGTACTCTGTATTGTTTTTCTTTGGTACTTTTTACCTTTTGCTGTTGGTATTTTTCTCTGCTAGTGACTTACTTGTATTTTCACTTCTAAGATGGGACTTCTTTTTTTTTTTTTTTTACAGATCAGCAAGATATTTTTCATGGTAAAGCTGAGTTATGGGCCACAGAGCTGTGCTTCAGAGAAGTAGGCCCAGAGTCACACACCTTGCCTGAGACCCCTGTCACACACCCATGATCTGTGGGTTAAATTTCCCATTCTCAGTGGCTGAAGGACACTGATCTTCTTGTCATCATTATTATTATGCTCAGTGTTGGGGTCTGGTACCCATTTGCAATGCTGCCCAGTGGGTTGCAGTCTAAAGCCACATTCAATATCTTCTAGTGGCTGTATTCACACCTCAGTCCCGCCTTGATCCTATTAGCATGGTTCACCCAGAAGATTATGTTATTGTTCACTAAGGGCCTCATGCTGTAATGTTCTCTGATTTGCTTATCAAGCACACCATATCAAGGATGTAACTAATTGTACTTCTAACAAAACCTCAAAAGAGGAGCATAATCTCCTACTGTAACATGATTTTCAAAACTATCTGAAAAATAACCTTATAATAAGGAGGGGCTGTATATTACGATTCATTTAAAACTGGAACTCTCTTACTTTGGACATCTTATGTAATGAATTAGATTTCTTGTTTTGCAGCTGTCAGCTTAGGACATTAAATACAAGTTCTGAAATGTGATCATGCATACATAGGTGTATTTGCTGGTCTTAATTATAAAGCTCTTCCTTACAAACATTGTAGTATACTGATATCTCTATACATACAAAACGGGTTTCATTCATGTTGAATACTTGCTCTCCATTAGCAGTAATGTTTGTACAGGATATTCTAATGCATAAATAACTTTACTTCATGTTGCTAACTGGAAACACATCTGTTTAGGTGGACTATATTTAGTGTACCTGGCTGTCATGATCTACAGAAATATCAGTGGTTTATATATGGATAAAGAATGGTACAGAAACAAGGTTTCATCATCTAGAAATACTTACTGTCTGCCAATGATTAGATTTTGATCAATGCGTCTGTTAATGACTAAGATATAGAAATAATATGATTTTTAAAGTGTTGTTGCAGGGAGTAGCAATGTCCTGAGCTTTATGACTTCTTTTTTTTTTTTTCCTGAACATTTATGACTTTTATTTGAACTTCATTCTTAAGACTGTAAAACTAGTCAGACTTTTGTTTGTCAACACTCTTCAGATGATCACAGAATCACAGAATGGTTGAGGTTGGAAGGGACCTCTGGAGATCATCTAGTCCAACCCCCCTGCTCAAGCAGGGTCACCTACAGCACATTGCACAGGATTGCATCCAGGTGGGGTTTGAATATCTCCAGAGAAGGAGACTCCACAACCTCTCTGGGCAACCTGTGCCAGTGCTCTGTCACCCTCACAGTGAAGAAGTTTTTCCTCATGTTCAGATGGAACTTCCTGTGTTTCAGTTTGTGCCCGTTGCCTCGTGTCCTGTTGCTGGGCACCACTGAAAAGAGTCTGGCCCCATCCTCTCGACACCCTCCCTTCAGATACTTGTACACGTTGATAAGATCTCCTCTCAGCCTTCTCTTCTCCAAGCTAAACAGGCCAAGCTCTCTCAGCCTTTCCTCATAAGAGAGATGCTCCAGTCCCCTAATCATCTTTGTGGCCCTTCTCTGGACTTGCTCCAGTAGTGCCACATCCCTCTTGTACTGGGGAGCCCAGAACTGGACGCAGTACTCCAGATGTGGCCTCCCCAGGGCTGAGTAGAGGGGGAGAATCACCTCCCTCAACCTGCTGGCAACACTCTTCCTGATGCACCCCAGCATACCATTGGCCGCCTTGGCCACAAGGGCACCTTGCTGCCTCATGGTTAACTTGGTGTCCACCAGCACTCCCAGGTCCTTCTCTGCAGAGCTGCTTTCCAGCAGATCAGCCCCCAACCTGTACTGGTGCCTGGGGTTATTCCTCCCCAGGTGCAGGATCCTGCACTTGCCTTTCTTGAACTTCATGAGGTTCCTCTCTGCCCACCTCTCCAGCCTGTCCAAGTCTCTTTGAATGGCAGCACAGCCCTCTGGTGTATCAGCCACTCCTCCCAGTTTTGTATCATCAGCAAACTTGCTGAGGGTGCACTCTGTGCCTTCATCCAGGTCAGTGATGAAGAAGTTGAACAAGACTGGACCCAGTACTGACCCCTGGGGGACACCGCTAGCTACAGGCCTCCAACTAGACTCTGCACTGCGGATCACCACCCTCTGAGCTCTGCCATTCAGCCAGTTCTCAATCCACCTCACTGTCCACTCATCTAGCCCACACTTCCTGAGCTTGTCTATGAGGATGTTATGGGAGACAGTGTCAAAAGCCTTGCTGAAGTCAAGGGAGATAACATCCACTGCTCTCCCCTCATCCACCCAGCCAATCATTCCATCATAGAAGGCTATCAGATTGGTCAAGCATGATTTCCCCTTGGTGAAGCCATGCTGACTACTCCTGATCACCTTCTTTTCCTCCACATGCTTGGAGATGGCTTCCAGGATGAGCTGCTCCTTCACCTTTCCAGGGATGCAGGTGAGGCTGACTGGCCTGTAGTTTCCTGGGTGCTCCCTCTTGCCCTTTTGGAAGACTGGGGTGACATTGGCTTTCTTCCAGTCTTCAGGCACCTCTCCTGTTCTCCATGACCTTTCAAAGATGATGGAGAGTGGCTTAGCAATAATGTCCGCCAGCTCCCTCAGCACTTGTGGGTGCATCCCGTCGGGGCCCATGGATTTGTGGGTGTCGAGTTTGCTTAAATGATCTCTAACTTGATCCTCCTCGACCAAGGGAAAGTCTTCCTTTCTCCAGACTTTCTCTGTGTTCTCCAGGGTCTGGGATTCCTGAGGGCTGGCCTGAGCAGGAAAGACTGAAGCAAAGAAGGCATTCAGTAACTCTCCCTTCTCTGCATCCTTTGTCACCAGGGCACCCACCCCATTCAGCAAAGGGCCCACATTTTCCCTAGTCTTCCTCTTGCTACTGATGTATTTGAAGAAGCCCTTCTTGCTGTCCTTGACATCTCTTGCCAGATTTAATTCCAAATGGGCCTTAGCCCTTCTCATCACATCCCTGCAAACTCTGATAATAACTGTGGGGAGATGCTCCCAGCTCCTCCCCTCCCCCCACACACACATTTGGTGCCAGTTACAAGTAGTCTGAGTTCCTGTGTTTTACACTCCAAAAGGGAGGATGTCAAGACTTGAAGATAAGGCCTCCTTGGGCCCCAGGACCTTGAGAAACAAAAGCCTCCTCTCACTGCTGGGGCAGTATTAATTACTGCGGTCTGGAATTACCTCCTCCTCCTCCTCAGGACCTTGAGAGACAGCACCTGCTTTCACTGCTGGGGCAGTGGTAATCATCATGGTCTGGAATTACCTCCTTCTTACCCCAGCTATGGGATCTCTCCTTGGGACCACCACTGCAAGAGCAAAGCAGTCATTCGCAGTCACCCAAACTCCTTTCTTCAGTGCTGAAGAGCGCGCAAGGCAGCTAGCCTGCCCTTGGGGGTGTTCGGCCACCCCCCACCCCATGACTGTGGGTGCGAACCTCATAACAACGACGGAGGAGAGTTGAAGCCTGCAGCAGCCAAGAGCCAGGGACTGCACCTGCGTGAAGGGAACTGCAACTGGCCTAGCGACTCCACCTCCACCTTCCCCTGAAGGGTATGAACAGGTTGCCCCGGAGGCCGTCTTGGGCTCTTCGCGGGTGACAGCGGGTCTGCCAACCCGGGGAACCCCTCGGGACGGGGACGCCCTCCCACAGTTACTTCCCTGGGGTTGAGGGTACATTCGCCGCTGAGGCAACGCGTGGATGAGATCAATCAGAATCGGTTTGCCTACTTCATTCATTTGGGTAGTTACAGTTGGTATAAAATAGCTAGCTTTCTCTGTTTACTAAGTAGTTACCGTTAGCATAACTTTTAGTGTAACTAGAAATAAGTGTTCTAGTTGAGCTGAATTTCTATTGGTAAGAATTGTTGCTTTGTACCGTTATAGCTTGTGCAGTGAATTTTGATCTTTGAGACAAGTTGTGGAGTCATGCAGTAAATCTCCTTCTCCTCCTCCTCCCCTCCCTTGTGCCACACAAAACCCACATGGTCCAGGACTGTAAGGTAGTTGGTCGTCCCGCAACAGTAGTGCTGACTCTTGGAAACAAAAAAAAGAAAAATTGTTCTGTTTATAGTTCTGTTTCATTATTGCATTCTGCCTTTCACAGTTGTCTACACTTCAAATTCTAGATCCATTCGTAACTGATGTAAATTGGAGTAGCAGAACTGACTTCCAAGAGGTATTTGATATAACATCATCCACTGGAGGATCAAAAAGTACTTACAAATAAATGATATTTGCTAATTCTAGAAAAATCTTTAGAGTAGCACCCTTTGATAGACCCCTGCGGCAGACCTCAGTTCCTTTCTCTCTGATATTTGAAATTATGTCCTTCACTAAGTCTGATGACACATCCATGTACATTCATAATGTACTGAAGAATACAATTGTCCTTATGTACTTTCCTGGCTAAGAAGCAATAAATAAATATGTTTAAGGACATCCAGTAAGAGAATTGACAGGACACACTGAAAAAGACAGTGGATAGAGGGAAAATCCAGCAGTAGAAACTGAAAAAATTAGTAGAGTGAAGCAATAGTCCTTTCCATTTATTTGAGATATACTTTGCTAAATTAACTAAAAGGTTTTAAAGGATACACGTTGGCCCACCACACATTCTGAAAGAGTTAAATGGCAGATAGCCTGATAGGCTGAATCTCACCATGGCTGTGAGTTGCCAAAGTTTGTGTTCTCTATTCACATCCAGCTGAGAGCAAGTGTTTGGAACTTTTTCTGGCAAGCACTGATGTTGACTGGGTGTGCCATGTTTCTTCGATGTTGTTGTTTATGTAGCTCTCCTATTTTTCAACGGCTCATTTGTTAGGCAGTGGTATAAAGACCACTGCCTAACCTTCAACTTTAGGGAAGCAACCACTTGCTATTATAAAAGACATGAAGATTCTATTATAAGTGTGCTGGTTTCAAATATGTTGTCCACGATAAAGATTTGGAAGAATGGTCCTTAGTTTGTTTTTTATTTATCTGAATGACTTTTCCATTTCTTTGCCCTAATTTGCATGCATACATTTTAAATTATGCATTATGTATAAATTACATCACTTTCTTCTACACACATTTTCATTCATTTGGGATCTTGCTGCTATATATTATGTCAGTGAGACCAATGCACACCTGTATTCGAACACATCTACTTACTTGCCTGAAAAGGTAGACAATCTGGAATTGGTATAAATTTACATCCATAAATAATATCTGTGCAATTATAATGAAGCTAATTTATGGTTAGTACTCAGCATATGATAAAAATAGATTAATTGCTAGAGCACTGTAATATAGATAAGGTGCCATCTGTGTCTTCTACATTGATAAGATAGCTTAACATCTTTGCCAAAGTTTTTCCCTAGCTAATAAAAAGACAGCAATTCTTTATCTAAATCTTTTGCTGTTGTCTACAATTGCTGCATTGCACTGGGAAGCAGTTGTCCAACACCACATCTCAGAAGTGTCTGTTTCTTATTAACTCATTCCTATAAAAGGGCAAATACTGTCTTCCATTCCAGCAATTTAATGCTGTTACATTCAATGGGACTTTAGAGGTTTTTATGTGGACAGAATATGGATCAAAGTCTGAAATTTTTCAGAGGCAATTCCTTACCATATTCAAAAGAACAATGTCTTATTATTTGCTTGCATACTAAATGACTTAAACATACTCTTTCAATTACTGTCCACATGTGCTCCCAATATTACCCTCCCAAACTGCAAAAATCTTTTTGTTTTAGGTGTGAGCACTTTGTTTCTTGAGCTGCTCAAATTTGACTTGATTTGGAAAACTAATCCTTCCCACTGATATTACTGAAAAGGCTAAATGGAAAACATCCTCTTCTGACTGTACTCTCTCTGTTTTACTGCCCTACTGATGCAGGCATAAGTGAGAAGAACCTGTCTGAGAGACATAAAGACTCAATCAGATTGTCAGTGGAGGAAAATCTGGTTTGGCACTGAGCATTTATAAGGAATTGCAGCCCAAATGCTGAATCATGGATGACGGCTGGCAGAGCTGACCGAGACTCTGAAGCAAGCTGGTGATGACTCAGTGGTTTGGATGAGTTCCCTTAGTGCTTATGTTTGCATGAATTTTGACCTTTTTTGTATCTGCTGTCTTTTCCTACAGTACAAGAAGGGATGTCACAACCACACCTACCAGATGTGAAGAAGGGGACACATCTCAAACAACGTCACCATAGCTTTTATCAACAGATTTTTCAGTTCCTGCCAAGAGTAAGAGCAGCAGGAATCTTTAGTTTAAGGGGAGTTCATGGACACACAGAGATAAGATGAAGATCAGATTTATTATTTCATTTATATCTAGCATAAAAAGATACAGAGCACAGACAATTTGCTTATACAGGAGGGAACCGAAGTAGAGGACAAGGGTGCTGTCAGGTATTGCGATGTTGAAAGTCATTCATAGAAAGTATTATTTTTCAAGTGTTTTGGAAACAGAAAGAAAATTCATAAGCAAACAAAAGTGGAGGTGATTTGCATAAACGATTCAGCATGCACAACATTGTGATCTTGTCAAGAGACTGAATGCACATGCTTTTTTTTCACTGTGTTCCTTCTGAAACACAAGGCACTAATAAAAATATGACTTCTATTAGCTCTTGGACACAGTGTTCCTGGCAGTCTGTACCAGCACAGCCTGTCTATTTGAGTTCTATGAAGATATCAATGAAATTTTAAATGCAATGGCTCAAGTGACGTAAAAACACTTTGAATAAGCATATGTTTCTCTTGATATTTGCTTACTAAGTACATTCTTACTAAGTTCATTCATCATTTGAAAAACAATTGTTTGGCACCATAGCCCTGCAAACAAACTAAGAAAATATGAATAAAAAAGACAAGTGAATACGGAAAAAAATATGGGCACAGAGTTTCTTTATGCCTTTATATGTTTGAAGCTACATTTTTTGTGTATTGAGAATTCACTGTAATTCTGGGTTTTATGTCTTGGGGGGTATTGTTTGTTTTTTAGTAAGAGTAGAAGGAAATAACTGTATTCATTTGTCTTTTTATATGGCAGATAAATGCATTGACTTTATTCTCACATTACTCACATAACTGTCTGGTATGTGTTACGTGTTCCCATTTTCCTTATAGGATTTAAAGATCAGGCAGGATAAGAATCAAATATTTTTAAAGTACTTGAGTTACCAGAAAATGTAGTACGTGATAGCTAGTGGGATAGCTAGTAGACCACTATCATGAATCTAATTCTGCTACACTGTAGTAGCAGTACCTATACCTTACTTTTCACATGGAAGTATCACCATATGTTGATTGCTACCTAAGCTGGGAGCTGTTGAGCATTCCTTCTTGAGTGTACTGTGATAGCGGTGGCTCAGCAAAGAGTGTTCACAGTGGCGTAAATACATGGCTTAATCCTGCTCCAAACTCTGCTGTGATGTCATTGCAAGAGACGATGAGGGAAGGGAGGAACAGCTATTGACTTAGGCAAGTCTATGATCATACACAGAGTTTTCAAAAGCAAATTTCTTTTTATTTTAATAAGTCTTTATATAGTGTGCTTGTTATCTGCTCATAGAGGTTTTATCACTCTCTTAACTCTGAGTCTATGGGTTAAATAAACTCACAATTCAAATGACAAAGTCTTTTCTGTCACCTGGGTTTTTAAACCATATAAGCCATAAATTTGTCATATATTTCAGATTCATATATAGGACTTGTTTTCCCTTAAGAATTTTTTTATCAATAAAAATTTGGGTAAGTTTTACATTGTTCTGTGTTTGAACATTTCCCCAAGCTGTTACAGCTGCAGCACTCCATTGTGAAGGAAAAACCCCTAGGGAGAGCACATAGACTGACTGAAGGGCATGTAGATTTAAATTTGCAATAGAGAAAGAATCAATGGCAAATGGTGGCAAAGTGAGTCAAATTCACCACTGCTTTGCTGTTCCACTTCTGAATAGAAACTCTACTAAATTACATTTAACTTCAGGTCTTGTGAATGCATGCAACCTTTGTTTTGGAGATTAGAAAAGTAAGACTTATGTACTGAAGTTCTCTTTGGAAGATTGAAATAGCTGTCCCAAAGCATTGTCTAAAATTCTAATTGCATGACTGGTATTTCATATTGATATATAAAAACTGAAAACCATTAAAATAAATGCATATCAGAAAAGATCTGAGAAAATCAAAATCACTGAATATCTGGCCCAGGCTTAAGTTTTTTGTATATATTCCTTGAAAGAAGTTACCATATTTAGATAAGAATTTAACTCCTTAAAATTGTAGCAACAGTGGGTGTATTCAAACCAAAGCCTTAAAAATGATATTATGGACTTTGCAGAAAGTAAAGCGACAACAGTGAAGGGACAGCTACAAAATTTCTTTGAAAAGGCTTTGCCCTATTCAGAGAGAAATAATTCAACTTGAACATTGTCATTAACTTCAGAGGGGTTCTTTGATAATATCTGAGAGGAAATGGAAGCTTTGAAGATGAATGGTAGAATAGACGTATATGAATTGTACTCTGAGTACGCTGTATTGCACTGTTATTACCAACAATTATTGTAAGGGGTGACCTTAGAGAGACAGCATCCCACCTTGCTACAGGAAGCAGCCTCTGTAGCAACACATGGAAATGGAATAGATTTCACGAACCTACAAAAGCAGATTAGTTAGACTTTGAAACAGGAAAACTAAGAATCTATCTTAACACTAGTACTGGTATCCTAATATTGCATTTGATAACTCAGGTTTGGTAACAGCCAAAACTTGCATGCACAGTGATTTGTTAAAAAAACAAAACCAAAGATACTTTGAATCTAGGCACTGAGGTAAAAATAACTTTCCTTCTTTGAAGATCAAAATTACAATACTTATATTTTTCATTAAGATGAACAATATTAATAATTATGGCAAATAAAATTGTAGCTAATGAAGTGTCTCAAAAAAACAAACAAAAATCCATTAAAACTCTCTAAACAAAATTAAAAATCTTCAAGCAAAACATTGCAAAAAATACTTGACCACAATAAAAAGAAATGCAAAGGAAAAATGATTCCGCGAATACAATTCTAAAAGACTCCTAAAAGAAAGAGATATTTGCTGTACAATAAGCTGAGGCTCTGTTTTTGGTTTTGCTACCTTCTGTATGATTTAGAGCAAATTTATGCTGCAGTTTCTCCAATAAGGAGATAGAGTTGCTTCCTGTGTACAACACTTTGGTTTCTATAGGCTATTGTGTACACTAAAATGCACAAGAAAATAATGCAGCTTAATAGCCAATACTTGCATAGAATTCTTGGAAGTATATTTAAATCAAGCCAATTTTTTTAATAATATATGAAATTAAAAAATACATACATACACTTTATGACTGTATTAGCATGTGATGGTCTGTATATAGAAATTCTCGTTAGCTTGACTCTTCAAGGTGGCATTTGACAAGAAGAAAGACTGAGCTAAAAATAATTGTGCAAAAGGACATTGACCTGAGGTTCTGCTCAGAAGCAGATGAAAATAGTTTATAACATCTCATGATGAGTAATATTTTCCCCATCCTCAAGCAAAGAGACTAAAAGCTTAAACCAGACAAAGCTGTTAGAGAGGAAGAGGGAAATATAAACCTGGGGAGAACCAGGCTTATATTTATGAGAGTCTACTATTCCACCAGGTTGCCTTGGCAACGCTATTGATAACTCCTTAGCTAGTTGCTCCTCCCTTGTCATATACTGAACCTCAGAATTGGTTACCCAGAGTGGGAAATATAAATGTGGGACAAGTTCAGGTCTTGACCAGGGAAAGAGCATGTTCAGAGTCACTATCACATATCTCAGCCAAAACCATTAAAGCTGAGACAGGAGGCAAGCGAGGCCTCACTGAAGAGTTTCATATATTTAACTGCCTCCTTCCCCATCTGAGCTCAACTTACTGCTTTAAAACATATCAATTACATTCATTCCTTCTTAGCAACTCTTAAGTGACCAAGGTGTTCCCAAAAGAGTCAATAACAAATATGATCTCAAAAGATTACTTGTTCCCCTCTTTTCCAACAGAGATAACAGCATTATGTTAGCCTGAGGTTCAAAACTAAAGAAAGCATGTCCCAACTACTACATTTTTGAAATGCCAAAAAAGCCTCTCCAGTCTGGAAACTCCACGCTGTTCTTCATGCAGATTTCAACACTAAGCCTTTACTCTTTTTAGTGAGGCAGGTTAATCTAGAATTCCTTTCTGCCAGGTTTTCCACTTCTTTCTTCTACCAAATCCTAGGCTACAAGGATTTGGTAAATCATCTTAACTTTATATATAGCTGTTGCTAGTTTTCATTAGAAAGTTGATATTCTAGAAAAGCCTGAATATATTGTTCATTGGTTACTGAGAAGTGCTGAGCAATAGGTAAACCTGAATAGAAATATTAGTGGGATTTGTGCATTTGTCTCCCACACACAGTTTTGCAAATCTTCCCTTGAAAAAACTGTCCTTCCCACATAGAGGGCAGAGATATTTCATATGTCTTGTTTCTCAAACTGAATTAGTGTGAATATTTTTTAATAACAAAGATCTTGGGAGAAACAACATAACTTGGCGCTCTTCACAGTTCATATACATAGTTAAAAAGCCATCTGTCAGATTCCTAAATGTTATGCCTCTCAGAATTTTGGGTGAGTGTGGCTTATAAAATACAAGAATTTTGTCACAGAAGGATTTAAAAATCTGATTTTTGAGGTAAACTGCACTGCACTGAAAAAAAAATTTTTTTTTTTAAGAACATGTCGGTTCAGGTTGGTCCAACAGGAATTTACATGCACAGAAATTGAAATAGTTGCCACACATCTTTATGACTTGTTGTTATTAACAAAATAACCTTCCTCTTAAAATGAGACTCTTCTTGTGACATGGTGTTTAGATGTATCTAGTACCATATGCCACAATAATTTTCAGTATTCACACTGAAAATGATGGCTTAATTAAGCTGCTTCCAGATTTCTTCTTGACTCAAACTTTAAAGAGGGTCTAAGTTACTTTTTACTTGCCAGACTGTAAATTTAAGTTTTACTTTTCAGCCTAGTGTTTTACTTCTTGCCTGAGGCTAAACTGAACAAATGTCAGTAACAATTCAGTTCTCCCTGTGGATATTCTGCACCCACAAAGACCTTAATATCTGGAGGTATGATATCTGCAACGGCAAATAACTTCGCCCCGAAGTGGGGGAAACCATATATGTGGTAGATAAGAAATGAGTTAGTGCACTATACTGCTTCAGTAGTGGCAGCAACAGTAAATGGACTCACTCACTTAGAGCTGCAAGTCTATTTTTCCTGTATCAGTTCCCTTTCTTTTCCTTTGTCTGAGCCCCACTTGCATAGGACAGGGTATTTGCTGGCTTTCTTTGTGTGTGGCTCAGGACTGAGGAAGGGAAGAGGGAGCATCTAACTCGCTGCCAGATGCTCCCTGGAGGAGTCCTGCAGCTGACACAGTGTGGCCTTGGCAGGACTTTCAGGGCTTCTGGCAGGTTACAGGCTCTCAGTTTCTCCTTTTACACACAAACTGGGCTGGAAGAGGAGCAATGCCATAGCTGATGTTCCCCTAAATGGAGGAACATCTAGTTGGGCACTGGCCCCTCTTTTCCAGGAACTGTAGCAGTGGGAGAGCTGTCAACTGGACAGAGGAAGAGCAGCAGATGCTCCTTGTGTTGCTCGTAATTGTTAAGACTCAGCTCAGACTCTGTTCATAATCAAATACACTATTTCGTCTTAACTTTGGGAACCTAGATCTCTGTTGTGGCACAAAAAGTGCATAGAACTGAAAAAAAGATATCAGTTGAAAAATATATTCATTCTAGAGCAGAAATACACTGTTTTCTATAGCACAAGAGACTCAAATGTAGTACAGGATGAAAAATCAAAACCCCAAAACTTAAGTATTTTAATAATATCACTTTTTCATTTGTCCAACCTAATGTACTTAAAAATCCAGTTGGGAGGTGGAGGTTTACTTTTCTTTTGCTTTTCTTTCCATCCTCTTGGAAAAAAAATAAAATAAAAAAATCAATGCATTTGTTATTTCTTTTTATTACTTAGAAAAAAAAGACAGATTATTTTGACTGCTTAAGAAATAGATGCTCAGAACTACCTTCTCACTTTAGTGGGACAAATAACATTTGAAATCAGTGAACTGCACAATTTAACAGTGATTGGAACTCTTACAGTGTATGATTAAGTCTCTGCCAAATAGTTAAGCATCTGAGTTAAGCACTGACGTGGTAAGTAAAACAAGATAATACCTCTTATGCCAATATAGCTACCTTCTGTGTTATGATACTTTCCTTATATAGTATATGAGTAAACATCATAACATGACTTATGAAGTATACAGTTATGAGATAGGAGAAATACAAGAATTCTTGTACAATGACTCTTCTGAAAGAGGAATACAAAAATTTAGCTGCCTTTCTAAAATCAAGTTATGATTATTACAATACTTATACCCATTTAAATTTATAGATTTTTTAAATTTAGGTAACTTTAAGAGTTTTTTTTTTCCTTCTTTATCCGTCTCTAAACAGAATGCTTTCCTAAGAGCTAGAAGATCAGATTCAGAACATACTTCCCTTCTTCATATCCTTTTTTTAGCACCTAAGCAGCCCAGGAAAAGTCCTTTTGTGACTAATCAGATATATTTTATCTGGTCTCTCAAGGGGTCGTCAGTGGTATTGCATAATCAAATAATAATGTTATCTATATTTTGTTTAGAGACTACTGTGTATGTGCTAAAAAGTTTTTATGTAACAAGCTTTTAAGTGGTAATTTATTACAAGTTATAGTTGGCCTCAAGTATCACAAGTTTGGCTTTGATAATGAGCAAACCAGTCACAGTCAACAAGCTCCTAAATTCTGCTATAGACTAACAAAGCTGCTTGAAATTATTTTGGAATATAATAAGGTATGATTAATTTAAGTTATTCATTTCTGGATCTTGGTCTATTATTCAGTCCAGTGTAAGTGTAATTGTCTTATTGTAATGATATGAGTAGAGGTTCACAGAGATAAGAAGACTAATATATATCTCTCAGAGTCAGTTGTATTCTATTGTCTGTTAGCCAAAATTAAGTAAGCTAAGTTTTCATTAGAGACAACCTCAGATTCTGACATGAGAGGGCAAGAGAGGAAGGAGATGATGATCTGATGTCCACGTCCCCTCCCTGGCTGTGCTTCAGCACATAACAGACTTGGTACCTTATCTTCTCAAAAGGATTCTCTTCCCATCCAAAAATCGGTTATGTGTTACTGATGATGATGTCTTGCTTTTTCCTGGCTGGACTGGTGATGGGTTACATTCTGAATGCATTTTCTTCACCATCTAGTAGTCGTCAGTGCTGGGAATCTAATTTACATTGTGCATGACAAAAAGGTATCTTAAAGTATTAGTTAAAAATACACTTTTATGTTTTGCACAAAACCTTTTCCAACATAGCTTTTTTCGATAAGAAATTTTTTATGGGAGTTATGAGTCTGAATTTTGTTGCATGTTTTACTATCTCTTCTCTTATTCTTGCTATATCTGATACCGTAGCAGGAACAGATGTATACATAAACCTGTGAAACAGAAAAATTCATAAGCCAAACCTAGGTGAAAACAAGATATACCCAATACTATTAGTGCAGTGGTAACACATTTTTGGGACAGAGAGATACAGTTATTTATGCAGAACAAACACTTGTGTCTGGAACAGTGGGGATTTGCTAGAAAATAAAACTATGTGCAAGTTCAGGAAAAAACACGAATCACTTCAGACAAAAAAAAAGGGCTTTATTTTTGAAAACATTTATTTTTAAGTTTTCAAAAGAAAATGAAAATGTTTCAAGTGGAATTTTTATGATTATGTATAACAAATGTTTTTAAAGCAAATTGTTTAAATAACTGAAAAAAGTATGAAAATACATTGTTTCAAGTTAAACAAAATGTTTCAAGCTAAGGAATCATTTCAAGTTGGCCAAAAAAATTATTTTAACGTAATTTTATTTTACTGCAAAAGTAACAACATTTATTTTTCAGTTCAGCCAAGAAGTAGATCACTGATCCAGCTAACTCAGGGTTTGAAATATGCTGCTAAATAAAATGTACATACACACTAATGACCAGATGGCGCCTGTAGTCTTCTGGACTACCTTTATGTTGGAGGAAAAGACACCTATCCCTATTCATGACAGAGGCTCTTTGTTTTGCAGGCATAGTAAGACAGCACTTCTGCAAAACTTAAAATAATAGGGAAAATGAAAAGAATAACAAAAATTTATGTTCAAGTTTATGTGAGTGGCTGCAATTTTGTGATCAGTTATACAGCACCAATCAGGGTAATGTTGAGGTTTTTTACTTTTTTTTACTTTATAAGTATGTGCAATATCTGAGGTCTGATGTGTCTGCCAATAAAGTCTGCAAAAATGTTAGGAATAGCCATTTGGTTTGCATCCAAGACGTTGAGGTTGGGAAATTAAACATAATAGAAACTTTGCTGTTTTTTTTGAATCTCTTCACTGAGTGAGAATCCTTTTGCAATTTCAGATTGTCTTGCTCTTTTTGGCCACAGCTTGTTTGCATATGACTTGTTAAAGTATGTCATTTTCACATTACAAGACGTGGTTGCCTCTGTGAGGAAAAGTTTTTTTCTTTTTGTTTCTTATATTTTTTTCCATGAATGTTTTATTGCTCCATTTAAAAGGGACTTTTGCCTTCTGAAACTGTGTCATAGAGCAACAGAGAAAACAAAATGGGCCTCATTCAGACAAAAAGTAACATTTACCTTCAGTGTAGTCTGACGTGACTTTTTTGTACTTCTGCTCTTGTTTTCTCTCTTGAAAGTGGCATTTGACTTGGTTTGACCATTTGGGTTTGAAATAATGTGACAAGAGGGCATAAAACAGTGACTTAACAACAGCACTTTTTAGTCACTCTTTCTTGATGCGGATAAGATTTGCGAGGAACCCATTGTAAAACAGAGCAAACTAATTTTACTCCTAAATTCCCATTTGGTGAAGTATTATGCTTAAAAAGTTCTTCATGACTTTTTGCAGCCTCTCCAGAACCTTTAAGAAACAGGATCTATCAAACTTTTCTCTGGTTCACTCCTCTTTTGGGGGATTTTGCATTTTCCTGCTTCGTTTTTTTTTTCAGCCAATTTCCTTTACCTGAACATGACTTATTGATATTGCTCATACTAATCCAAAGCAAGACTTCATGCTTGCCTAAAATGACCCTTTTGTGACCACTGCTGACTAGTGCAATTTAGACTGTCTGCAGCAGTTGTTCTGGTTTTCCGAACTGAGCAATTCAGATTTCAGAGAAACAATGAAGAAAGTGAAAAACCTGGCAAACTTAACAATTTCATCCTTTTTAAGCAGCAGGTTAAGACTTTTAATTTACATCTAATTTGCACAGAATTGAGGCATATATGTATAAACAATATAAATTGATTGAAGATACATATTAGATAAGAAGGAAAGATAGAGGAAAAGGAAGATAAACTGAGAGCTCTGCAAGTCCCGTATGCTGCAGGAAACCTTTGGTATGAAGTCATGCTTGTTAGTCAACACAAGGGTGAATCATAACACAGAAAGCAGAAAGCTGATGAAATATTTGAATTTGCTGTTTGTGTTGCAAGAAGCTACAAATGAATGACAGCAAAAATACTATGCCATCTGGAAAAAGTGCTTTCTGTGACTCCAGCTCAGTGCAACATCAAACTCTGTGGCTTTGTCATTCATGAATTATTAGGGCTGATAGTCCAGAGGGACTCAGCTGGCATACCGGTGAGAACAAATCCTGTATGATATTAGACCTAAATGTGGCACATGGAATGCTTACCGTGAATTCCTGTACAGAGAGATCCTGAAATTTCACTTTCTTCAGACACTGTGAACTTTTCTGTTTGGACATTACAAAAAAAAAAAAAAAAAAAAAAAAAAGTTCCATGTACAAATGAATTGTATTTAGCAGCCTTAGTGTAGTCCTTGACCACAGCCTGCATGTAACACTTACTTACTTATTAAATATATCCCAACATCTACCGTTAAATAACAGTAGAGGTGGAAAACAAATGAAGAAAAAATTGTGCCACTTCAACAAACCCCAAGCCAGCAGTGACAGTTTGTTGTCCTTCTATGGTGATCAATCAATACAAGCAACCTTTTTTCAAAGACAACCTGTCAATTTTAACTTTGAAGTTTGAGGACTTATTATATTCCTGCTTATGCCTTCATTGTTATTCAATTATTATCTTCTATATTTCTCTTGAAAAAATAAATGCAATAAAAAATAAATACAATAAAAAATAAATGTAGATTTAATACAGTATTGCACTTGTTTGGGAATCCTCTTTTGCTGGCTTCTTTCAGTTGCAGTTTGAACATGCATAACATACTTACCCCAAATTAACTGTTTAACAGTTTAATATCCTACTGTATTGTGACTATATCATAGTTTTGAAAGGTATGTCGAGCTTTCAAATCTTTTACTGTTTTCAGGAGGTGAAAACCATCTTACAGGTTTGCAGTTGCCACACAAAGGTAAAAGCTGTTATTAGATTTAAGGTACATGTAGACATGAAGAAAAACTACGTTTTGCCAAGAGGAAACTTCTCTTTTGAAAATGTGGCTATTGCAATGGAAGTTTTGCCAAACTGCAGTATTCATGATTACTGCATACTTTGTTTGTCTAAGTTATGTTGCAGTACTGTCCAGTATAGTCTACAGCAAAAAAATCTTGCATATTGTGACACTTCGTCATAGCTTAATCCAAATTCAACTAGATTTACTAGTGTTAAAAAATTTGGAGATAATATAAGTACTAGACCATTCTGGCTTCTCTTGTTTCAGTTATTAGTTGTGTTTCTGCTGCATATTGCCCAAAATCAAGGGTAACATTTTATTCCACTTGTGATAGCATGTTTATGTCATTTTATCTCAAGAAAAATACTATGGACACTTGAGTAAATTTTCTGTTATAATCACAGCCCAGACACTTTAACCTGGGAATAATCACAGGAGTACAATTGTAAGACATGGACATTCAGCCACTGTGTGGAAAGGTTCAGGACAGAGTTTGGAGTGAAATTTTGACCTTCAGATTTTTTGATATAAGTACTGGTACATGTATCATCTAACCATTCCTTTTTCCTTTTATAATCTACCCCACTACCAAGCCTGTCATTGCTTTACTGATCACCTAGGCAGTTTCACACAAGCCTGGCCAAGGTATATTCCATTTCCAATCCACTGGCCTTACGACGGCTTAATCATGTATGTACCAGCTCATTAAAAAACTCTATGTAATGCTGCTGCTAAATCTTTTCCATGTATAATGAATCTTTAGAGTCCAGCACTGCATAATAATAAAGAGCAGCAGGATTATCACACATACATTGGTATAATGATAACGTTTCCTGAGGATTTCAGAAACTCGTTCTGGCCTCAAATGAAGTCAAGGTACCTCTGTCAACAGACAATCTGTATTGACTCCTGACTTGGTTACAATGCATAATACTGATCACATCTATCTTACTGTAAAGCCTGGTTTCTGCTTGTGACGAATCTCTATTGATATGTTTGATTTATCCTGGCACTGCAAAGCTGAACAACTGCTGAGATTTTCCCTCTCTATAAATTTGTGTGTGTTACTACCCTGAAAGGACACATCACAACATCCTGATAGGTTAAATGCTGCTTCTGTTTGTCCTTTTTTGCTTCAAATGCAAAAATGAAACAAAGCAACATACAAACAAAACCATGTGTGTAACAAGCATACAAAACTATGTAAGCTCCTAGAAACAGGTTCCTTTTAAATTGTGTCTTCTCTTGTGAACAAGTTCTCCATCCTCACAGAAACCCAAAGTCCACCCATAAAACCTCAGTCTTTTATTTTGCATCCTGATTTTAAACAATTCCTTTTCAACAAAGCATGCCAGTATGTGCTTAAATTGGTAATATTACAAAGTCCTTTGCTGTAGAGATACACGCTTAAGTACAAACAGCTTTTGGTGAACTGTGCCCAAGATTACTTGCTGTTTTATAATCTAAGGTATTGCAAATTGGTATATTAGGTTTCTGTCCTGTTTTTAAAAAGAAAGTACAAACTTCCAATAAAGGCAATTCACTTGAGAATTTTATCCATATGCTATTTTCACATTAGGAGGTCAATCTCTAGATCCAGTTAGTTTGTGTGAAAAACAGCACACACAATCATGTATTTCATCAGAATTCCTCTGCTCAAGGGTTTGGATCAGATATAGGGTGGATGAGGATAGCTTGAAAAATGCTAAAATCTATTGCATGCTAATAATAAGTAATGTAAATAATAAAGAATTGTTTCATTGGAAGACAAATTCAAAAGGCAACAGGCTAAAACAAATAGGAGACAACGACATTACTGTCACAAAATATATTTGAAACAAATGTCTTAAACTTAAAACAGAATTTTAGATGTTTACAAATAAAAAATATGTGTTGGCATTTTGAAAATATCAGATATGATGCAATTCTGAGTGATGAGTGGTATGTAAACTCGTGAGTACTTCTTCAGGTAGTTTGTAAGCTGTTCCTTTGGCCCTTACTTTGCTTATTACTGAGAAGCCAGAAAAGCCCTCCCCAAAGAGCACCAGAAAAAATGTAATTGATTTTAATTAACAAACACAATCATTTGAATCAGCTTTGTTTGTATGGTGTGCTTCAGCATATGTGTACTACACAGAGATCAGAAGACACAATACTGAGAACTTTTAGTCCTGAGCATTTTACATCTCTCTCTAAAGCACCTAATACATTTTAAGGTCCAAAGTAAGACAATAAGCATGCAGAACTGATGATGTTTGATAAATTACAGATTCTAAAACAATGCCTTCACATTGCTTGTGACTCTGATAAAATGTCCTTTCTTTTCTTTGCTTTAGATCTCCTTTCAATATATCTAAAAAGTTTACGGCTCTTTTCTAGCTCTCTCATGCACCCAAAAGCTTCTCATCACCATAGTATTAAATTGACTCACAGTTTTGTTTTTTGTTTTTTTTTGTTTTCTGTATTTATCGTTAGAGCAACAATATTCAAATTGTTGGCCACTTCTGGTGAAGAGAGAAGTTGTTTAAACAGAATGCCCCCCATCAGTGTCAACATGCAAGCCCCTGCTGTAGTAGATGTATGCTGAAATTCAGGCAGAACAAAGAAGTATATCTGTCACTGCTGAATAGTCACAAGTGGATGAAGTATCTGCTGTTACTTTCTATATGTCACTGCTTGGAAGGCATAAGAGCAGTTTAAAGCCACAAATACTGCTTCATATTCAAGATATAATACCCTTACAGCATAATGTTGTGATAGGTTCTAGATACTTACTGCAGTGTGCAAAGTCAAAGCATTAGGAATAACTCTTGAGGACCAAATGTAGACCCTTAAAGCTGAATCTAAAGTAGAATTGTTATTTATTAAATGTGCACTGCTTTTAGTACTCATTTTTAGGTAGTCTTTTTTCTAGGAGTTAGTTCTGCTCTGGCTGACATTCCATGTAGCTTCATTGACTCAGCTGTGCTTGTATATATGTCAGCTGAAAACTAAAGCTAATATTTGGCCCCACGTCTATGGGTCAGGTCCTCAGCTAGTGGAGATTAACTTATGCTGAGCGGCTTTGACTTATGTCAGCTTAGAGACTGTCCTTTATGTTTTGTATTTCATTTAAATTTTGACTCACTGGAGAGTAGTGATTTCATCACTACTTGCCTCAGTGGATTTGTAGTCAACACTGCATATTTGATCGAGGCTCTGAAATTAGCAGTATATAACAACGGCAATTTGTTGTTGCATTGCCTGCAAATTCCTCTTTCTCAACTAAACAGAGAAGGCATTCAAAAATCATGCCTGTAAAGTCAGTCTTGTCATTATGATGATGCTTTCCTGTCTCCTGACTTGATTTCTATTTCAGGCCTCAATAGATACCACACTGTAATGTCACAGAAAACAAAAACTGTAAGGGTGCTCTGACACGTAAATATTTTCTTACTGTCAGTATTTATTTTAGGACTGGTCAGGGACCCAATCAATATGAAAAATCAAGGGGCAGCACGCTCATACCTCTCTGATTAATTTCCTGAGTTATTAAGAAAAAGAAATCTGTTTCTTTACATTGTCTTTACTTTGCTGTTTTTAGACTTGTGAATAGGCTGTGCCTGATTCTGACACATTGCTGAAGATACAGGGATGCTTACTATCTTTCTCTGGATAAGCATAGTAGTACAAACAGAATCTAAAGACTTTAAATAAAATCAGTGGTTAAAACAGCAAAACTTTTAGATGTGAAAATGGCAACAAACTGTTGCCAGCTGTTAATTACTGTATTTCAAAATATTGGGTAACAGTTTGTGGCCCAGGAGTCCCAATACTTTTCAGAGCTCCCTCTGAGCAGTTCAATACATCCGATTTGATTCATGATTGTGAGTAAATGCTATAGTCCAATCTGCAAAGGTAGTCTGCCTGGGCACTTTCACACGTGGATTTTTCCAGCTGTACTTTGCTGGTTGGTTTGTTTTTTTGACCTTGTGAAGTAAGCCTTACATATGAAAGAAAAATCTCCTCGTAGAAGTTTGGGAGAATTGATTCATAATTTCTCACAAGAGTTGTACTGGAAGTGGGTTTGAGATGTGAAGTGCAATACAGAGTTCTTCTCTAGCAGCACTATGAAGTATGGGTCTACTTTTGCATTTCTGTCACTCTTTGCTCATTTTCTCATCTTGATGACAAATGACCCAGATCCTGAGCTGTGTCTGAAGCTGCTCCGTGCCTAGCTGACCATACATATGGCCATTCTGAGATCCACAAGCCACCAGAATATGATGACGCTGTCACCAGCCTATGTTAAGACCCCTCTTAGGGGTCCGGGAAGGAGTGGCATCCCAGCACCTTGGACTACAAAAGATTCTGCTCAACATACAGGGATCCTCTGATTCATGTTCAGGTTGCCATAAGCACGAACAGTCAGCACTGCTGGAGAAACGTCATGCTCAGGACAAAGATCCAGGTATACACGCTTCTCCTGTAGGACAGTCAGATTATCTACAAACTACACTAGGACAAAAATTTAATTACAGAGCTAGCTTACTTTAAAAATAACTTTAAGACCTATGGTAAACCTGTGAAGGAATAACTGGGGCAATCAAAGTGACAGACCTCATACATAACAGCCACAAAAGTAAGCAGCTATTTATTTCCACAGTATGGGAAATGAATGAATATAAATAGTTTATGCAGTGAATGTGTTATTATATCACCAACTGTGGGTCCAGGGTAAAAAGCATCTCTGGATACTGAGGGACTTCTGGAAAGAAACTGACGTGAGGTAGACTATACCAGAGGCAAGTTAAGGCTGGTCATTATGAAAACTTTCTTTAAGACTTTCTTATTTCTGTGAGAGAAAACACATTTTCTTTTTTACTGGAATATATTAAATCCTGGTTTAAGGTAGCTGAAGTCTCTGTAGAAGCATGAGGCACAGTTTAAAAATAGTGAAGGGCAGCAGGAATTTATAGGCAGGAATTCCCTTATCCTTTGAGCTTGATGTCTATAACTTAAAGGGCTAAGAATATAACTGGACCAGAAAGAGTATGAACTGTTGTTTGGAAGATATTCTTCATAGCGATTTCTACTAAGATGGGGCAAGGAAGCCCAGGGATATACAGTTTCAATATAGACAGTGCTGGCTAGACCCAAAGCTAAACCTCAGACTGAGACAGCATGTGGGCAAATGCACAAGCATCAACAACACAACACACACAGGAACTTTTCGATAATTGCTTGTTTTTGGAGGTTCTGACTCTTTCAAAATGTAGGGACTTACCAAAGCCTTCTGAGACCAACAGGGATCTTTTCTATGGAAATGGAAGAGGTATTCATCAGATTTGCTCCAGTTGCAGGGTCTTCTGCTCACCATTGAATTAGCTCTCAGGGTGGACAGAAGCAAGCTCAAGCAACAATGCTCTTGAAAGCAGACCTTACCATTGTGGAGAAGGGGTCAGATTTCATTCTTCAGAGCTAGATATTTGTGTTGAGCAGAGGCAGAGAAAATACCAGAGACCATGGACCTGCACTGTGGGGAAATCCTTTTTGTAAGAATACTTCTTGTGCTGTTTTGCAGAGGAAAAAAAGGCTGCAGCAGCTTGTGCACCGATAAATATGACCAGCTACTACACAGGGTATTTGATTCAAGCCTGTGAGTGAAACGTGGGGAAGGATTACTCCATTGCTGTCTCTCGATTTCTAAGATGCATTTCTGAAGGGTGAAATGATTCTTCTCTGGCTTCCCTTTAATATGAGGCTGTTGTACTGATACTGTGCTTCTGCGTTTAGCAAATGTTTTTTTTCCATCTCTGTTTGACTGGCAATTCTAGCTCCTGACCCTGTCAAAGCAACTTTGTGAGTGTCCCCGGCAAAGCAGCTGAGCCAGGCTTGGCACGTACCTGAAACCGGGCAAGGAGTGGAGGTGATTGATCTGATTTAGGCACATGGAAAGAGGGGGACTAAAAGATCAGATGTAGATGGGTGGTGATAGACTGTGCAGTCTACCAAGACGAAGATTTAGGGTTTCTATTTGCCTTCTGAAGAGGCCATTTGCTGAAGAGAGAGTGGAAGATTATAAAGTTAAAACATTAGATATCTAAGTGTGAAAGTTGAAAGCATGCAGAAGCCTGCTAAAGCGTTTAGAACTGACAACAGGTATATGAAATATGACACCTGATTGATAGTGATTTCCACCCTGTAGCCCAGAGCTACCTTAACCTCCTTGACACTGTAAATAGCAGATTTTGAGAAAATTTGAGATCTGTTTAAAACAAGATAAGCATAAAATACTAGCTTTCTTCTGTTACATCCCTGTGTATATGATTCTTACTTGTTTTGAAATCGAAGAGAAAAACAAAATAACTGGAATCTTTTGTATGCATGTATAAACAAAGAGGTATTAAAAACATTGCAGAAATATGTAAAAACAATAAAGAAATTTTGGGTCAATTAAAATATTTTAGGGAATTATTTCAAAACCTAATTTCAGGCTGTCTTATTCTGAGGTGCCAGATGCATACAATATTTTCCCATGATTTCCTTTGTCTTGAAAAGGTGTAATAATTTGAACGATGAAATAACTGTGGTTTCCTAGGTAGATGAGGAAGACTTAATTTGGAGAAGTTTAAGTTGTTCAGAAAAATAAGTATAACACTGTCAAACACAAAGAAGCATCATTCTGTAATTATTATTCATGTCATGCCAAGAATGGCAGCTATAAGGCCATAGCTTAAAATAGGTATTGTGATATGGAGAACAAATTTTGGCCCTCTAGCCCATGTAAAAGATACTTCAGGAAACTGTACCTTGAATTAAAGTCAATTGAAGCAGCTCCTTGAATGTCTTTTTTCTTTTTTTTTTCCCTAGATGTTAGAGTTTCTGGACATCCGTGGTCAGCATACCTGAAAGCTGGAATTTTGTGGTATATATCAAACTTGATTTACTTAATGTTAATTATTCACACACCAAAACATTCTTAAGTCAGAGAAACCCAGAATGCATACTTATAACTAGTCAACACGAGTTTTGATTATAGTGACTAGCCAAGATTCAGAAAAGTGTGCCAGAACTGCTAGTAGCCAAGTACACGTAACACTGGGGGTACTTTGTAATACTAGAGCAGTCAAAAGGGAGCAAAGATTTTATTGTAGAGAGCAAGGTGCATGGCTAAAGAGACAGGAGGCATGAGGGTCAGGCTGGACGGTAAAAAGAAGACAGCTCTGAGACTTCAGGACTGAGCCAGTCTTCAGCAGTTAAAGATCAGAATGAAATATGTGCCTGATCTCTTAGACCTGATCTTTTCAGGATTCTTGTCTCTTTGGCTGAAATGTGGAATAGTGATCATTGTCAGAGGCAGAACATTTGGCTAAATGTACCTGATCCACTTTGGAAATTCCTACCTTAATACATGATTTCTATCATAATATAGTCAGGATTTTTGGCTGCCAGGAATTGCTTAGTTGAATTCTGAGATCCAGCTCCAATTCTCTACCTTAGTGATTTTTTTTTTTTAATTCCTCATATCAGTTCTTTTCTTCTCAAAGTCCCTATGCCACTCACTTGCTGCTTTTCAGTTCTTTTAAACATTATTGTTATTTAGTTGCAGATTTAAAATGTCATCACTTTTAAAACTTCACAGTTTAATCAGTGGAAATCCACCCAAAATCAGGGGTTCTCAAACTAAATGGCACCATGAGAAAAGGATACTTGGAGTTCTTGGGTAGCTTGTGTGACAGTACAATGCCAAATGAATTTTTAAAGAAGGAAGAAAAAAAAGAAAAAAAGTAAATCAGATTCAGCGCCCATCCTCATGTTCCATTCTGAGCATGTTAGTGACAAAACATCCCTCAGGTGGGTATGCAAGTAAAAGAAAATTAATTCATGTCATTTGGTATCCTTGCTTTGCCTTGCATTTGAGGCTGGATTGAACGACTAGAGCAGCAGATGCTGTTTCTGTTGCTATTGGAAATGAAAGTACTGTGTTGAAATTAAAGTGAGAGGAACACAATAAGGTAATGAGATTATGCTTCCAGTTTCCCATGTGCATAAAAAATACGTGTAATAAGCCTAGTTCTGAATATTTATACTTTTTGCTAGAATCTGGCCTACAGTATTCATGCAGAAGACTCAGATCAATTCAGGTTTCACAGCATTAGCAAGGAAAAGCATCTTACTGGATGAAGAAGATATTTCCAGGGAATTCATATTCTCATAGTTCATACTTCTGATGAGAAAAAAGAGATGCATAGGCACTCAGAAATAGTGCCAGTGCCTCTAATCACTGGGAAGACAGTAAATGAATGGGAACAAGGAAGAGAGAGAAAGATGAAGGAAGCTCATCTAATCACGCAAAATTCAGTTAATAAAAAATGAACAACATACTCAGAATTCTACACACTGAAACTGATCCTACAGGCTACTCACTGCATGTTTAAAAATACCTATCAAATTTTTATTCTGGCTCATGAACAGTTTGTATGTATGTATGTACATACATGCATGTACATATATGTACATATGTAATGAACAGTTTGATTACTTAGTGCTGCTGTGGAATTTTGTCTCCGGAGGCAGTGTGGAAGCAAAACACATTTGATAACAAGATAGTTTGATACTGTGGACTTTTGTCAGTTTTAATTTTTATGAAATAAGTAGAGAAAACATACTGACATTTTATTATAAATTTTTTAGAGAAAAGTGGGGAAACAATTTTTAGAAGTTTTTGCTTATAATTTGTCTGAATTTATTTAAATCTGTCTTAACTTTTGACAGATTTTTTTCGGTTTATGTTTCACAATGTTAGTTTGTGTCTCCTCTTCAGTCAAGAAAAGACACCACAGCTTATCTGAATTGGGCTGGTAAAAAAGTACTTTGGAAGTATCAATATACACATAGTCCAACAAATCTTATGTCCTTCTTGATGTGAAAATCCCCAGCAAAATGAAAATCTGTTTATTCAAAAGGCGGTTAGCAGTGGGTACATTTTTCCACCAAGGCTGCATTTTTTATCTTCTTTCAAAGGGCAAAACTGCAGAATGTACAGAAAAAAGATCACAGCAATCTTAAGCAAGTGAATTTGACCTCCTGAAAATGGTTGCATATCGTTTAGTGTTTTCAGATAGTTTGGCAGTCAGTCAACAGTGAATCTATGGACACCTGTCTCAATGACATCGGGGCAGATCTCACTGCGAGTGCTCTGGGCTGTAGTGGAGTGGAACTTATTGCAGACACAATTTATACCAGCAGACAGTAAACCTGGTTACAAGATGGCTCATACGCACTTAGTGCAAACTGCCTTGCTTGGGGAGTTGTCTCGATCCCTAGGTTTCAATTTTGTGAAATCTTTCAGTTTTCTGCCATTAGAAAGAATAACATTTACCCAAGAGCAATTATCTCTCACTGTAACAAATAAAAATCCCTAGCTCTGAGAATGGTCTAACTTTTTTTTTTTCCCTTTCAGAAATAAAATGTCACCAAAAAAATGACAATGTGCAATTTCACTTCTACAGTGGTACAGAAGAGCTTACCTTTCTTTGAAACTAGAAGAATTATTTCAGTATTTGATAACTGTAATTCTGGTCCAAATTCATTATGATATATCTTGATGTATGGGCTTATATGCTGTTGATGAATCCATAGAGAGATTCTCAGGCTCCAGGGCAATTCTGTATTTTCAAAAATCTTCATACAAGTCAAATGCACACATACACAACTAAGTGCATGCAAACATCTTTCTCTAAATTTGCAGGTAGAGTAGTTTCTGATATGCCTGCACTTTTCCTGTATTTGCATTTTGTAGGCATTGTGAGCTCAAGGTTTTTTTGCACAACTGATCATTAAAGGTCTATTTAAAGAATACTTACTTAGAAGCTGTTTTAGTTCAGTGTGTCTGATGCCCTCAATATGTTCTTTGACAGCTCAGCATCTTGTGTTGTCAAGACAAAATTTGTGTAGAACATGACTACATATGTTGTATCTTAGCAAGATTGTGTTTACACACAATTACTTATTGTAAAAGTGAAAAGAGGAAATAATTTTCTGTATATCCTAATGCATATAAAAATCCAGCCTAAAGCAAGGTCTATGCAGGCTTGAAAGACAAATATTGAAAATTCTCCAATATTCTCCGATTCTGCTTATATGTTTTCTCTCTAAATTTCCCTTCTAATTCCCCTCTATTTCCTCCCAGAGATTCATAATTACATTTTCTGAACTCTTTTTCTAACCTTTAAAAATATATATCAAAGCTGGGCAGAAAAATAACATACGTATGAAATAAACAATATCAGCTAATCAGCACTGTTGAAATGTGGCAAATGCAGAATTGCCATAAAAAATATATATATAATTCATAGAATTAAAATAACTTTAAGACATCTCAGTCTCAATTAACATTATTAAAACAGAAAGAGAAGTTAATTAGAAGGATTACACTGCTCACTGGGAAACAGCTATTCTATAGGTTTGTAGGACTATCACCTTTCATTGTGATTTAATTATATTGTATTTTTGGTAACTTTTAAACGGAATTGTAGAAATGTTTATCAGAATGGAGGTCATCTAGTCCAGTCTCTTGTTCAAGGTGGAACTTCTGCTAATGCTAACACTTTGAGTGTCACTAAGAATATTCTTCATAATTAGTATGAGAGGAGGATAAATAATAAGCTGTCATTTTAAGTGTGAGCTAAATCCCTGTTTGATCCTGAAATGAAAGTGTAACTTAAAGGAGACGTGTTGGCAAAGAGCAACCCCTAAATCTTCGTTGTGGATCCATACCATATTATTTAGCACTGGTTTTCTATGGGTGGGGACATTTCAGTGTTCAGTGACCCTAGAAGTGAAACTTAAACTCACATATAGAAATGGTCAAATGTTAGTATTTTACACTGAGATAAAACATTTAGAGCTGGTTAATTTTTGAAAGTCAAAATACTTCTTGAAACCAGAGGGAAATTTGCATAAGTGAAAGCAGAGAATTTGAGGTAGTGGGGTGTTTTTCATTGTTAAATGTTTTTCTTTGCTAGTAGTCACATATTGTTTTACTTCAGTATATGAAACAGCTCTGTGAGGGAATATATATATTTTTTTTTCCACATGCAAAATATTAGTCACTTTGTTATACTAAAATATGTGCTTGCAAACACTTCTACACTGCTTCTTGCTCCTATTTGTTGTCTACTCATGCCAATTCATGCTTTCTTGATTTTTTTGCTCCATTAGCACATGTAGGAAAAGCTGTGGTGCTGGTTAGAGACATTTGAAACAGTGAATTCAAAAGCAAAAATTTCTGGAAGTAATTGTTACCATTCATGGAACTACATCCATAGCCTTGCAATTCTTCATGAAATTGCCTGTATTTGCAAAATTTTGTACCAGACATGACATTTTGCTGGATAAAATCCAGATATCTAAGAAAATTCCCATGTTGTTTTCCTGAAAAAATTTTGAATTGATTTAGCTGGGCATAGCCACCTGACTGGAATCAGGTGATATCTTCTGATTTTTAAATACCACTATCTTCAAGGAACAGATGGAGCAGGAAATTCTTAGTTTTCATTATTTGAGATTGTAAAGCTATGATATTTTCACATTCATCATAGCCCATCAGGAAAAGACAAACTCAAACAAAACCAAAATAGTTTACTCCATCTCTTTCCTGAGACATGTCCACAGGTTCTGTATTCTGAAATTGCTTCAGAAACACCCTGGGTCTATTGTCAATGAACCAATATCAGTCTGGATTACTAAGTTCTTTCACTGATCATCATGCTCATTGATCAATTTACAAGTACAAGTATGGTCACTGACTTTCCTTTTTTAAAGACAGAAATACAGAAGAAAGATTATACTTGGAAATAATTTTTTTCACTAATGTTGTTTATTTCATGCCAGCTGAGAAGAGAGAATAACACACATAATTGAACATAATGTTTGAGGTTCATCTTTAAGTGATGTCAGGATGATTTTTCAAAACTGCTTCTGTCATGTCTAAATTAGATTTGTATAAATAGTCTGTCTGCCAGCAGTTTATGAAAACATGTGGCTGAGCTGGGCCCAAATGCCAAGAATCTTGCTTTAGAATAAATTATAAGAGCTTCTGCATTGCGACATACCTACTCCTTGCATGAATAGGATGCATTCTGGCCACGCTTAAGGGAAATTCTCCGAGACATAATGTCGAGGTAGTCTTTCCTTTTCACAAGATAACTTCTCTCTTGATCAGCTTCACTTAAAAAAGTATTTTGTTTTCTTTGTTTAAAGTAGCTACAAAATTTCTTGCCTCTTCTTTAAGTCATTATATGTGCTTTACTGGCTTTATAATGGTGCCTGGAACAGATAATTATGTTGTCTTTCTGTTTTTTGTTATTCATTAGAAAAATTTTCATTTGACAGTTTATACCACAATAAGCTTTTAGTCTTATTTATTGACCTTTTCTCTGTTTGTAATGGTTTTTGCTTAATCTGTTTTGTCTCACTCTACTGTGATGTAGTAATTTGAGTACTGTTACTGACTCTTTAACAAGCATTATATTCATGCCTACTGCTTGTCCTTGGTGTTGATACTTAAACATACTATGGCAGTGTAAATCAATTTTTTTCCTCCACCCTTCTCTCATCTTCTTCACCTCATCTCAGTAACTGCTTAAACATTAAGACATGTTTACAAGCTGAACTCTCAGACTGCATCCCATTGCACGTTTGAAAACTCCTTTCTTCCATGAACTTATCATACACCTCATGTATCAGTGCATGTCCAGAGGCTGAAGTAAGTCTGTGTCAAAACCATATCTGTCAATTATTGCTCTGACAGCAGGTTAGTTTTAAAAAAGTGTTATTGGCAAGAGTATGGAGACAGAAGCAAACAGTCTTCTAAAAGGAAAGATTTAGTTTAGAGAAGTTGTTTTTGGTTTACTGCCTAGATACTTCTGTTTGGCATAATATGTTTTATGTGTAACGTGACATTCTAGTTTACACCAGGAATATTCCCTCTGCAGCCAAGGGCCTGCCTGTAGATTAAAGCACAATGGAAGTGGAAGGGTGTCACAAATTGGCCTATAAAATATATATATATATATATATATATATATATATATATATATATATTTGGGTAGGTACTTCAAACGTTCCCAGTGCAGAGAAGTCAATGTTATGATTCTGAATAATTATCAGCTATGACCAAGCAGGTTATATTCTTTTGAAAAATCTCCAGAAAAGGAAAAGATTTTCCAACAAGGAATCGTGTTTATGGACTTTTGGATCATATGGGCTCTCTGTCAGCTTCCTTTTGTTTTCGGAGAGAATGTTGGTTTTTCTTCTTTCTATGTAAAGAATGAAAAGGTTGGGTCACATCATAAAACAGAATCAGGGGATTCCATATTTCTTTCTGGGAATTTTAAACTGAACCATTAGAGCCTGTTGGAAAGTAAATTGTCTTTAAATATTTCCCAAATGGAAATAGTATAGTTTTGATTAATGGATTTTCAGGGCTCCCTTTCTTTCTGTGTGCGGTGGCATTTGTGAAAATCTATTCTTACATCTCTTAACACAGAGAACTTGGCCCGTACATAGACAGTCTGAGATTATATCTCCAGATATTGCTGTCCTTTAGTGGCTGAGTTTAAGCAGGGCAGTTTTTCTCTCACAGACATGGTAAGCATCAATCTTAGGTCAGCCGCAGCTGCACCCCTGCACCCCGCCTAGTCTGAGCAATGCCAAAGGGATGTAAGCTTTACGTGGGTCATGATCTCGTGCAGAGAGAAGTGGCAGCAGTGGCAACTACATCCACTTTTCATTGACTCTAGCACATTTTTTTGCTGTATATCAGGAGGGAGCTCCCCTGCAAGTGTAGCTCAGGGAGCCTCCTTCACTCTCCAGTATGACGAATAATATCAAGCGTACCCACTGAACTGTGCAAATTAGGAAATTTTGTAAGAATGGGGAAAAACTGAGGCACAGCCCCTTTCTCTGCAGATGACTGCTCCAGCAAAACAAGATGGTACTTAAAAACAACCGCTCTTGTTAAGGACAATCCATTATTATAACTTATTACTGGCATGTGTGCCAGTACTTTCTTCATATGCTTGTTAGTTTCCTCCCTTTTTTTCTCCCTTCTGACCTGACTGATAGGAAAGAAATGTGATTGTTATGCATCCCAAAGCTATTATTAGAGCAAATAGGAACATGTAAGAGCTCTCTGAACAGTTTCAGATTAGCTTCTATAAGAGGAAAGTTTAGTCAATGAATCAAAAACCTTTGTAATCTCAAATTACCTGTCAGCTATTCCAAAATGCTCTAACAATCTTTTAACAGTGTTCCTTTGCCATTGTCTAGGACTGCTTTCGATAAGATTTTAATTGACATATTTGTGGAAGCAGGAGGAAAAACAACAGCTCCTGATGGCTATATTTAGAAAGAAATTATCACACATATTGAAGTGTCCTATTTTCAAAGACACATTATTCTAGAAAATCCCCATTTCTTTCTGTCTGTTAAACTCTGTGACAGTTCACTGACTGTAATCATTTAGTTATCATTAAGAGGAAGAATTTGCTGTGAAAGAAATTTAAAAAGCACTGCCAGCCAACAAACCTTTACAAGTCACGTTTTTCTCTGGAGAAATTCACTGAGTCATCACAATGTGACAATTGTGCAATTTCTTCTTAAAAGCTATTGTAAAACACTAAAATTATAGACTTCATTTCAATGAGATTGAATGAGATTCAGGTCTTTGAAAACAGTTCACTTGAAGTTTAGATGGCAAGGACTAGAGAGAGTCAGAAAGGAGAAGGTGGGGGAAAAATCCATAAACAGGCAGAGCAGAAGAAAGCATAAAAAATGGTTAACTTGAAAGAAAAATCTGATGTGAGACTGAACTAATATAATTACAACACCCTGCTGTGGAAAGAAGTAGCATTTTCAACATAATTTAGAAACAATTCAGTGTCACTCCTGAAAATATAAGAATTGCAACATCTTTAAAGTAACAAACAGAATTTTAGCAGAAAACCACTTAGAGAAGTGTCAGGTTAAAATCTGTATCTTGGTTAAGTATTATCATTATATTATGATGTTTCAATCTTCTGCCCAACTTAACTACCAAAAACTCATAAGAACTCCCCCACATCCTAAAATAAGCACAATTCTTTTCATTTTATCTTTCCATTCCCATTACACTTGAACCTGAGGAAACCAACGTAGTACTCCACAAAATATAGCAAATAGTGGTATTTCCATTTTGTCATAAGCTTTTCCCTCCAGTTAACATTTTTCAAATAGAATTGCAGTGGCCTGTTGATTCCACACCACTGTTTGATGCCTACACTACGTTGCATTTCTCTCATTTACTCACTTGGGTAAGAAGGGAAAGTTGCTTTAACAAGGTCACACAAAACTTACTTCAAGTACTGGAGCTTTTGCTCGTGAATATGGAACAAGAACTGCCACTTTCCCCATTTCATTTAGCTATGCAAAGGCTATCTCTCCCTGATGACCTGACACAGACCCCGTCAACACCATCCATAATGAAAATCAATGGCACCAAGTCACTAAACAATTACTCCATCTTCTTTAAAAATGCACAAGTCTTCAAAAAACAAGTATTCAGAGACTGATTAGTTTGCCATTTGTCTGGGAGACTGCACAAGTTGCATTATTTAAGAAGTTGCCCTGTCTTCATGCCCTCAAAGGATGGACCAAGATCAAGTCTCAAGGACTGTCATGTCCACTGAAAAAAATTTGGTGACAGTGTGATGGGAAATACAGATCTGAACCATCATTGTGGAAATTTTGTAATTACCTAGTTGTGTAGGATTCCAGTGAATGTTGTGCTTTTTCACACAAAAAACACATTGGTCTAGTTTTGCAAATCCCAAAATTTGGAGTGGTAATGAGGAAGGCATTTTATATATAATAAGTTAAGTGAACACCTACCAATATGCCAAAAAAAAATTATTAAAATGACATCCAATTTGGGCTAGGACCAACTGCTGAAGAACCATTTTTAAGGGTAGATTTTCAAAAGTGCATTTGAGCACTGGAAGTCAATGGGGCTTATGCTTTTAAATATTGTAGGCTCCTAAAAAACGTAAAAAACAAACCCATTTATTCATGAATTCACATTTTCATGTCTTCCAAAAGGGGATTTTTTCATTTCATAAAAGATCATCTGAAGTCTCTGTTATGGTGTGCAACAGATGTTTGGAAGAAATTGTATATATAATGTAATCAGAGTACTAAAACTTTTGTGGTAGTTTGTTCAGCTTAGATACCAAACCAATTCCTAAGCCTACTGTTCACAGTTAATGAATTATATTCAGAAAAGTCCTGCTTTCAGCAAGATTATTTCACCTTCTTCAAGAAGTTATTTGGACTTATCATTGACAGTTGAATAAAGTGGTCCACTAAGACTTTCTGGTAGCAGTAGTGTAATCTTTTTGAGTACAAAAATACTTTCAATACTGAAAGAAAGTATCAGTAGAAGATACTGGATATGGCCAATGTGGACTGGGTATTTTAAACAGAAAGAACAATGTGAGCCATTTTTTCAATTTTTTTACTGAGTTCAAAACTCAGAGTAGAAAAAGTCTTTCTACTCTCAGAAAAGGTTAGTCTGATTTTGCCTTGTTGCTGAATCCAAATAGCAATGAAAGGTATAGGTTGCCATATTTTTTCAGAGTAATTTGAAGACTATGTTAAGTGTAAGCCAACAGAAAGAATGACATGAAAGAAGCATAATAATTTCTTTCTGGAGTGCGAGGGCTGTGAGTATGTTGATGGCTAAGTTAAATTAGAAAACCTCTTTTCTTTTTCCCTCCCCACCACCAAACCTCATTGCTGTTGATCATTTATTTATACCCTAGGTACTAGCCACAGTCAGCACATAAATGTGTAATCAGATGAACTTGTTTGTTTCATTTGAGATAATTATTTTTGGCTTTCAAAAGGTATGTGATTCTGTTGTCAAAATGATCATTTTTGCTGGAGAGCTTTTATATCCATATCATAATTATGAAAGTATCCACTGTGTACAAACTTGTGCGATGTCTGACTAATTCAGCTTGGATTCTTTGTGCTGGAGGTTGCGTTCAGTCCTGCAATGTGGCTGGCAGCTGCTAAAATCACAGGATTAGGGCACACACTACCTCACTGATGTACTATAAAAATGAAATCTCACATGCACTGTGTAATATCAAATGAAAATAAGTTATTTGTCACTATGATACAGCATGACCAGAAGCGCCAGAGCCCAGATGCTTAAAGGTATTTAGGCACCTAACCTTATTGATTTTACATCATCAGACACCATTACGAAATCAATGGAAACTGCTTGATGCTCAAAGCTTTTGTAAAATTGAGCTGTCAATTTAGAGGTATAAATATATTTAGAAAGAAAACTTTAGACATCTGTTTTTAACAAGTTTGATGATGGGAGACCAGCAAAGCAATATAAAAAGTCATTTTCAAAGAAAAGAAAATTGACAAGAATGCTGTTTTGGACATAGATTTTAGAGATTAAATGCCAAAGTGGTAGGAAATTACAGGTCATAATGTAGTTCCTTTCCTAAATCCATTCATTTGTGGTTTGTATTATTAATATGACCACTTGATATGACACTGAATGCAACTTTGAAAATAATCTTAAGGCCATTTCTTTTTTGCTAGCAGGAAATCATAGCTTATTTATTTTCTTTTCTTTTTTTTTTCTTTTTTTTTTCTGGTGACATTCAGTTTGACTGAGTGTTCTTGATATTTTTAATTCAGTTAAAACTAACAATGCCAAAAATCAAAGACCTTTGATTCCTTGAAACTATATTAAATAATTCATACATCAAAATGAATTTTAATTCTTTGCTTGGAATAATAAAAAGTATCCTGCATTTTGTCTAGTCATTGCTTCAAGGCTGCTGTCTAAACCAAGCTAGAGCAAGAGCTACACTGGGACTGCAGTGACGCGCTGCTCTAGTGGTAGTGTGGCGTGGAAGCCTAAGGTGCAGTGACGCTGCAGGACTAATCAGGCCTCCCGCTGACCGTCGCCACATCGGCAACACGTGTACCCTGGGTGATGAACGCTTCATGCAGCACCCTCCACAGTATAAAAGCAGCCCCCGAGGCTTAAATACAGGCTTTTTACTGTCGTGTGTTCATGCAGTGCCCGACGTGATCTTAGCCAAATTATTTACAAAATATCCACTTCTATTTTATTATGCTTTATACATACTATTTTTAGCATTTTTCCTTTTTTTTTTTGTTCTTACCTACTAACATCTTCCCTATTTAACTAATAAATATTGTTGAGGTTCTTTGAAGAAATTACAAAGTGTATTCATATCGTAGCTTTGCTTATGTACCTGAGTCAAACTATTTACATTGACACTAGGCTTGAAATTTTATTATGAAGTAAAGCTTAAGTTTTAATCCTATGCTGCATAACACTGTTGCTGTAAAATTACATAATCCCTTTAGTTGCAAATGTCCTTACCATTTCTGGGATGGAAGACCTAACTAAAAATAAAATGAATAACTAAGAGTTCCAAGTTATCAATAAAAATACAGAATCAATGTAGTTCAAAATGTCAGCAAAACAGAATAAACGTCATAGATTCCACAGAAAATCTATTTTAACAGTGCATTGTTTAAAAACTAGAGACCATTTAAATTAATTTCAGTTTCCAAAGTATCTATACATTTTAATGCAAACATACTTTTATGTCAAGAATTTTCCAGCTTTTTGTTCTTTTTTCAAAATTCCAACACTGACTAACAATTTTCATTGTAGTCTAAAGAAACTATAACGAAAGAAAAATAACTTAACATTCCAAAGTTTCAGTGATGCAGAGTAATGCATTTATTTATTTCCCCCTAGCAGGGAGTGATTTTTAAAATTAAGACTAATTTTTTTTTCCCCTCAGTTTTTCTTCAGTGAAAATATCCAAAAATAATTCTCTCATTCCTTTCTTAATCTGCATATCTCTATTTGATTAGATAAAGTTTGGGGGAAGAGGGTCTGATAAGGAAATTAAGATTCACCACTTGCCAAATTGTGGTTGCTCTGCAGCCTCCTAGTGTCAATCTGCTCCATGGTGTAGTCACTTCATCACTGCAAGCAGAACGTTGTTGTTAAAATCGACATACACATACTTTGAGGTGTTGATCGGAAACCTGATCAATTGAGAGATTAAAAATATGGACTGTGTGAAACAAAGCTGCTACAAAAACTGCTACATAATGCTTGGTATCTTTTTCCCATAGTTATAAGACATACCTTTCTTTGTAATCTACATGAAGAGGAAGGAAAAGTGATATTATTTAATGAATCAAGCAAATTCTGGCCTAGAAGGTGTGTAAGTGTAACTCTCATGGTCCTGACGCTGATCATAACCTCTTTAAGAGGTGTTTTTACAGCTGCAATGTTTTAATCACAAACATGTTGTCAGCATATAATGAATAACTGGCAGTAGACAATAGTCAGCAATGCTGTGCAGTATTCACTTTCCAGTAACCAACTCTCTTCAAAAATATGAAAATAGACTGTGATCTTTAAAAAAATTCCTCATTTTATGCTTTCCATTATTAAAATATTTCAACCTGCTTATTAAAACTAGGGCCCCATATTGCTCTAAAATAGAAGTAGTAAAACAATATTGTTTCAGAGGAAATGACAATTAACAAGAATTTTAAACTTCTGTTGCAAAGTCATTGCATTGCACATTTTTGTCTCTTATTTAATACAGAAGTCTGGCAGGAACTAAAAGGTGTTCATTGCGCTTTATGGCATGTGTCTAAAGGAGACTTTATAGCCCAGACTGTATTTAGCATATGGATCCTATTCACTGTAAATCTGTGGTTTGCTTCATAGCATTTTGTAGTAGTGTCGTCAGTCCTAGATTTGGTACTATTCAGGTTATGGAACCAAGAGTCACAGTGCAAAATTTAGCAAAAAAAAAACTGCTGATATTTCTTGGCTTTTTCTTTCTTCTCTTGAAAGAATTTCCGAAGAGTAACAATTCAAATCAATGTGCACATCCCTCTGCGGGTGCTCTGCTGATTGCTATACTCATGTTGGTCCAGATGGTTAGGAGCAAGCGTGGCTTTGCAGTCCCTTTCTCTTTCCCCACAGCAAAATGCTCCAAGGAAAGAAGTGAAACCAGCCCTCTGCTGAGCCCTAACTGTTCAAAATGAACACAGAGACAACAGCAATGTATGCAATATACAAATGATAAATAGCTGTCCCACTGAAAAAGGATTATGTGTAAAGAGAAGTATTATTTATCTTAAGGAAGCAACGAGCCCCAGATTATTCTTGGATTCATATCGCTTCTGTGTAATCCTCTGTTTAAGATTGTGCCCAAAGTTACAAGCTGGGTCCACAAAGAATTTGCTTACAGCTATTGTCATAGTTGAAATCTTGGGAGAACACTACAAATAAAGGAGACATTTCAAATGTGTCAAATAGAATCAAAGAGATTGATTCTAATAAAGCAGTGGTAAATGAATGCCTGAGTCCCTGCGTGCTAGGTTTCAGAAAGTTTTATTTTATGGTCCAACTTTTCAGGTTCATCATATCAATCTCTAGGAATCAAAAAAACAAATCCATAATGTCTCCTAAAATGACAATCTTCCTGCCCCTGACTGTGGAGCTCTGAAATCATGCTGAGTATCTCATTAAAGGACTTTAAATTACAGTTGGCTTTCTGCCTGAAATTTGCATGTGAAGGGTGATAAGCTAGCCTCAAGGAACTTTTTTTTTTTTTCTTTTACCCAGGAAAATGAAAACATCTGAAGAGAGGGTTTTGCAAACTGCCCATGCTTCCAGTAAACCAAAGTCTTCTCTTTGGTGTTCAGGTCTAACATACAAAGGAGTACTTATAGCCACAGGAGGAAGAACAGAGAATGTAGGAGAAAGCAATTCCTAATATCCATGTGGCTGAAAATGGTTCCTTATCATCTCTTTTCGAACTTGTTCCCAGGCTTCTCTTCCAGCAAAGGGAAGAACAGAAGTCACTCCACCAAACCCCTTCCAGAACGGCAAAAATGAGTGACCTGCACTACAAAGTGTTACAATTTCTTTATGTCCACATTCTCCTCATTCTTCTCACAAAAAGTCGAGGTCCTCTACTGAGAACAGAACAAGGTTTATCTGCCACTGCTGGCAAATATGACTGAGGGTTCATAGAGTTTGCAGTATGCGCATGAACAGTCTAGCTGATTTCACTAGTGCCTCTTACAGCAGGAAGGTAAGCATAATTTGTCTCATACTGCAGTTTTTTTCAAATAAAGGCAATCTCTTTTCCCTTGTACAAATTTTTTTCCTCATCATCATCTTTCATTTTATGATACAGGCGTACCTCGGAGATATTGCAGGTTCAGTTCCAGACCACTGCAGTAAAGCAAATATCGCAATAAAGCAAGTTACATGATTTTTTTGGTTTCCCAATGCATGTAAAAGTTATGTTTACACTATACTGTAGTCTACTAAGTGTGAAATACCATTATGTCTAAAAAACAATGTACATACCTTAATAAAAAATACTTTATTGCTAAAAAATGCTATCATCTGAGCCTTCAGCGAGTTGTAATCTTTTTGCTGATGGAGGGTCTTACCTCAATGTTGATGGCTGCTGACTGATCAGGGTGGTGGCTGCTGGAGGTTGGGGTGACTGTGGCAATTTCTTAAAATAAGACAGCAATGAAGTTTGCTGCATCAATTGACTCTTCCTTTCACAAAGGAGTTCTCTGTAGCGTGCGATGCTGTTTGATGTGCATTTTACCCACAATAGAACTTTCCAAATTGCAGTCAATCCTCTCAAACCCTGCCACTGCTTGATCAACTAAGTTTATATAATATTCTACATCCTTTGTTGTCATTTCAACAATGTTCATAGCATCTTCACCAGGAGTTGATTCCATCTCAAGAAACCACTTTCTTTGCTCATCCATAAGAAGCAACTCCTCATCCGTTCAAGTTTTCTCATGAGATTGCAGCAATTCAGTCACATCTTCAGGCTCCACTTCTAATTCTAGTTCTCTTGCTGCTTCCACCACACCTGCAGTTATTTCCTCCACTGAAGTCTTGAACCCCTCAAAGTCATCCATGAGGGCTGGAATCAGCTTCTTCCAAACTCCTGTGAATGCTGATATTTTGACCTCCTCCCGGGAATCACAGATGTTCTTAATGGCATCTAGAATGGTGAATCCTTTCTGGAAGGTTTTCAGCTGACTTTGCCCAGATCCATCAGAGCAATCACTGTCTATGGCAGCTATAGCCTTACAAAATGTCTTTCTTAAATAATAAGACTTGAAAGCCAGAATTACTCCTTGATCCATGGGCTGCAGAAAGGATGTTGTGTTAGCAGGCATGAAAACAACATGAATCTTGTTGTACATCTCCATCAGAGCTCTTGGGTGACCAGCTGTGTTGTCAGTGAGCAGTAATATTTAGAAAGGCATCTTTTTTTCTGAGCAGTAGGTCTCAAGAGTGGGCTTAAAATATTCAGTAAACCATGTTGTAAACAGATGTGATGTCATCCAGGCTTTGCTGTTCCATTTATAGAGCACAGGCAGAGCAGATTTAGTATAATTCTTCAGGACCCTAGGATTTTCGGCACAGTAAATGAGCACTGGCTTCAACGTCACGTCACCAGCTGCATTAGCCCCTAACAAGAGAGTCAGCCTGTCCTTTGAAGCTTTGAAGCCAGGCATTGACTTCTCCTCCCTAGCTGGGAAAGTCCTGCATGGCATCTTCTTCCAACAGAAGGCTGTTTGGTCTACAGTGAAAATCTGTTGTTTAGTGCAGCCGCCTTCATCAATTCTCTTAGCTAGAGCTTCGGGATAACTTGCTGCAACTTCTGCTTCAGCACTAGCTGCTTCACCTTGGCCTTTTCTGTTATGGAGATGGCTTCTTTCCTTAAACCTCATGAACCAACCTCTGCTAGCCTCAGACTTTTCTTCTGCCACTTCCTCACCTCTCTCAGCCTTCATAGAGTTGAAGAGAGTTCGGGCCTTGCTCTGGACTACACTTTGGCTTAAGGCAATGTTGTGGCTGGTTGGATCTTCTCTCCAGACCACTCAAACTTTCTCCCTATCAGCAAGAAGGCTGTTTCGCTTTCTTGTCATTCGTGTGTTCCCTGGAGCAGCACTTTGAATTTCCTTCAAGACTTTTTCCTTTGCATTCACAACTTGGCTAACTTTTTGGCGCAAGAGGCCTCGCTTTTGGCCAGTCTCAGCTTTCAACATGCCTTCCTCACTAAGCTTCATCATTTCTAGCTTTTGATTTAATGTGAGAGACATGCGACTCTTCCTTTCACTTGAACCCTTAGAGGCTGTTGTAGGGTTATTAATTGCCCTAATTTCAATATTGCTGTGTCTTGGGGAATGGGGAGGCCCGAGGAGAGGGAGAGAGACAGGGGAACAGCCGGTCGGTGGAGCAGTCAGAGCACACAGAACATTTATCGATTAAGTTCACCGTGTTACATGGACGTGGTTTGTGGTTCCTCAAAACAATGACAAGAGTAGCCTCAAAGATCACTGATCACAGATCACCGTAACAGGCATAATAATAATGAAAAAGTTTGAAATACTGCAAGAATTACTCAAATGTGACACAGAGACACGAAGCGAGCACCTGCTGTTGGAAAAATGGCTCCGATAGACTTGCTCGACACAGGGCTGCCACAAACCTTCAATTTGTAAAAAATTCAATATCTGCGAAGCGCAATAAAGCAAAGTTCAGTAAAACGAGGTCTGCCTGTAATGAAACATCTTGTTGTGCGTACAATGACACATGAAAGTATAAATGACAGCAAACTACAGTTACTATTCCACTACTAGTAGAAAGAAAATGCTATAAAGTCAAGAGGCTTCCTAGTAAAATAGTTGCCCTAATGCACATGACAGAAGAACATAGACAGATAGCAGGCACTTTTTTTTCCCCCCCAATGCTTATTTACAGGAACAATTTTAATTCATTTTAAAAGAGAATAAAGATTCAATCTTGAAAATTAACAGTGATTTCTTGGAGAAGAAAATGGAGCAAACTTTATTTCATATTGCTAAATTAATGTTACATCAGTGCTAAGCAGTGCAAAAATTATGCCATGTCAAAGGAGAAATAAAGAATTGCCTTATTTTTATTTACTCCCACCAGTACCCTTTCTATTAAAAATACTAAAATTTAAATCACATACATTGTTTTCAGTGAGCACGTAAAAACAGATTTGCAGATACTACAGTTGCATTACATTAAAAAGAATTACTATTTTTTTGCCACTTTAATGCTTTCAACACGGAAAACTATTTTATTTTCAAAATTACTTGCACTCTAAAGCTCAGTCAATTAAAGCTAAGAGATCTACATGAAAACTGAATTCTGCTTCACACAAGTATAAAATAAACTAATTCTGCCAAAAAAATATGTCATTATGTATAGCAAGATATTGGAACACTCTAAATATTTATTAGATATATTGTGCTTCTGTTCAATATAAACCGTGTCCGTTTTTTCTCTGGCAAAATAAAAAGGGTATATAACTTTCCCTTTCAAAAAATAAAAATACCAGTTTTCAGGAGAACTTAGCTGAGTCCTTTTGATTCATGTTGAACATTTAAAAGGAATTATTTAACAGTTTTCTCATATTACAGAATGTGAACTGAGTTATGGACAAAACTTCATTTAGTGTATTTGTTGTATATCTCTCACCAATAGTTTGAAAATAAATTTATGTTTTTTGTTTTGTTTTGTTTTGTTTCACTCATAAGCAGTTTAAAACACAGTATACTTGAATGTTAAAATGTTTCAAGGAAGATTAATAACATACAGAAGATGCTTCTTCCTTCAATTTGCAGGAAAATGTGTTCCATAACAACTAATCTGTTTTCTCTTAGACTGCCCTTGCTTTTTGTTTTTTTTTTAGTGGCTTCTGATAAAAATCTATAAGATATTGTTAAGAAAAAAAAATCCTTTCATCAGACATTCTGTACAGAGCAGAAGACTGTTTCTAATAAATCAGCTCTATTCTCAAAGTGACAATTCTCACTTTGAGTACCAGACTGTACTGCAACTCAGTACATTTTTGGAAAAAGGAAAAAGGAAGAAAAACACTCTGGAATGCAAACTCTAGAAAAAGATAATATGTTTATATGTGCATTATATATGGATATATATATATATTCTATGTATTGCTTAAAGATGGAATATTTTGTTCCGATATTTACTTTCTTCTCTCTCTTTTCATGCCTATGTTTTTGCTTGTTCATTCCAAGTCCCTAGCAGCAATTGTCATTGACTTTAATAAAACTGGTCAGAAGGAAAAAAAAAGCATAGAAATCTCTTCTGCTGCTGAGCTCAGTCCAGCCAGCAAGCAGCCTGTGTCTCCAGCAGGTGTTTCTGGTTTAAATTCAAGACATCCAAAACTTCATGGGCTCGTTGTAGCTACTCACCCAGGTGTAAACCCCACCACAGAACAGAACCAGGAATTTGCCGTCTGGGGCTCACAACAAAGCACAGACCTCAGTGACAATATAAAGATGGGGATTTAGGGCTTAGAACGGTTGAGCAGATTTATGAAGCTGTAATGCAAATGACTTATTTTTGTACTGCAGGGTGCTCCTGCCAGGCAGCCCCGCGGGTTGCCGCATGCTTTCAGTTCACTCTGGCTGCTGCATGCAGGGAGCACCCAGCGCATCGCGGGAGAAACTCAGCGTTGTAGGCAAAAGAAGATCTGCATTTCTATTCCTGCCTCTGCTGCTGACCAGTCGGGGAATCTTGAGCAATTCATTTTAACCCACATGTCAGGTATAGTTAGGCACTTGAAATTACCAATTATCAACGGGAGTTGGGTGGCAAAGCACCAGTGGGGATCTGGGATTTCCTCTGTCTGTGTTGTTTCACATGTAAAACAGGGATACCTTTTAACAAAAAGCAGTGGCTCTTTGCTAGGCTACACAGTACAAGAACAATGAATTATCGCTACAGGATCAAGCTCAAACAGCTGTTTTCCTCCCTCTTATTAATAATAGAAGCTCTTCCTTCTCCTTTCTCACAAAGCTCATAAAGCCTCCTGTGCTTTACTAAAGATACAGTTCTTTTGCTTTCACCATTAAGATGAGTTTGTTCTACTGTTTGCCCTGGATAGTTCAGTAACATGACAAGACACACCTTGGCCATTTTTTGTTTGAAATAAATTATTAATCTATTTGATTCTATGATGGCTGAAAGCTTAGAGGAATTTTCATTTATTATTTCACATAAAGGGCAGAGATTTTTCTCTAATGATTTCTTTGGGAACGATAGAAGAGAAGAGAAGTAAGGCTTTGTTTGACAAGGAACTTACAGACATGTTTAACTTCAGTATCCCTTTAAAAATCAAGAGTATTTATGAAGACTCTTCTGGGTAGAGTCTAAATTTTTATTTCTTATGAACTGAGGGAAAACATGATCCAATGAGCAGGGCATTATCTTATAATTTGGAAAAGAAGTAAAATCCATATTGTGTATATATTTTCCATGAGACACGTGGTTAAGTGCCTAGGTTAACTTTTGGTCACCTTATTTTAAATTCTCTAGTCTTGAGTTAACACCAACACACGCATTTTAGGAGTGGTCTCTAGTTCTTTTCTTCTTCTCTTTTGGTCTTCAGTACAGATCAGATCCTTGTTGATAACAGCAAGATCCTAGGCATCACTAAAAGTAATTAAAAACAGGGGGAGGTTCTTCTCATGAAACCTACTAGCCACCTGAATGAAATATAAAATGTAGATATTATGTAGCAAATAAAATATGGATATTAACTTCATGAAAATAAAAGATAGCAAAGACTCCAGCAGATCATAAGTTGATTACATAATTACCGCAGCCAGTAAATTCTTGCATAGTGAAGCACATATGATTCAGCTTTAGATTTTGCACCACACTGATGTCCTGTTATTAACAAGGTACGTTTCCGTTCTCCATTCTTCTTCTATCTGCCTTGTAATTCAGTGAAAAGTTTCATTAAAGTTCACTACAAATATTTAAAATTTTTAAAGACTCTTGGAAGAGCAATTCTTTTTAACAGTAGTAGTAATCCCCCAAAAGAAAAAGATGGGTAGTAGGGTAGAGGAAGGGGACAACCTGAAAGTATGGCCTACAGTTTACCTTTTTCTCTGTCACATCAGGATTATACACCAATAACATACAGTCATTTTAACTTTCATAAAAGAGCACTGTATTTTAATTCCGGCCTAATTATCTCTCATTTTCACTTTCCTTTTTCATTACTTTAAAAAGTGTCAGAAATTGCAAGCAGAATTTTGCAATATGCTAATACTTTAGATGGTTTTATTCTGTCATCAGGGCTTGCTTGCTATTTCTTTCACAGTTGTGAATAATCCAAGAAGCAGCAGCAGCAGCACATGAACTAAGTGGTATTTCAGTTATACTCTCTCTTCTTCACTGCTGATAAGGAAATCCAGCATGAAGAAGTAGCAAATGTTCCTTGCCAGGGACCAAGAAAGAGTTGCTCAAGGGCTGAAGAATAATGAAGGCTTTAGAATATTATATTTTACTGATTATTTTATTCAGTATTAGTTTGAAGGTTTATGTGTAGTAATATGTAGATGAGGGGAACAATCTCTTAGGGCTTTGGCAACAAACTGTAAGCACATCACTTGTGTACCAATGTCTGAGTAATTAAAGGAATTGCAGCTTTGTTGGGTATAGGACATAACGTGCCAAATTAGGCAATATTTACTTTTAACTAATATAAACAGAGACAGCATTTTCCAACTATCCAATAGAATAGTTGTATTCAATATATAAAGACCAAGATTAACTTCACATCTTGGATTCAGATTTCAAATTCCCCCAGATTTCATGGCTATAAGTCATTTTTAAACTTTTTGTACATTCATACCTATAATAAGTTACAGATAATAAAACCCTTATTTCCTACACCAGTATTGAGAATGTGGAGTATGTTTGAAGATGCTTGTAATTGTTCCAAGATAATTTTTCAGATCTGGACTAAATATTATTTTAGTATCATAATTGGTTCTTTCTAGATTTTTCTTTTTTTTTTCACCCTTTTTCCCTCCCTGAAAAACTGGAAACAAAATTTCAGTTGTTTCTTTAAATCATGTGAAAAGGTAAGTACCTCCCTAATTTAATTAGAATTTGGACGGAAATAGAAACAAAGCAAAAAAGGAGTATGTGAGGTGTAGTGAATGAAAGAGATGTTAGCAAAAAAAAATGGTAGCTTTTATACAATCTTTGAATCTTTTTTTTTTTCCTGTTGTTTTAGGATACAATCACTGCAGATGTTTTTGCCATACTCACTTTAAATGTTGAAAACAATTTGTGTGTATGTGTGTGTGTAAGATCATTTTAAATCACTGCTAATTGTCTTGTGCTAGATTTAAAGAGTTGCCTGACTATCTCTGGGAGCAGCAACAGAATCCATTTATGAAACCATCCAATACAATAATTCCGTCTGTCTTATGACAGCAGAGTTTGATTTTATTTTTTACTTTTACATAAAATAACATATCTATTTTCCTTCATCTAGTCTATCTAGACTTGATTCCTATTATTTTTCTATGAAATACTATTTTACTTAAATGTATACATTAACTCCTGATGTTCGTTTTTCTGCAGCATGTAATAGTAGTTATATAATAATTATAGCAAGGATGCTGAGTAATAACAATTCCTCTCATTTACCTGTACTGTTCAGCACATATTTCTTATGGTTTCCTAATTGTAATAGGTGTAACATGAATATTTATATCTTAAACAATTAAAAAAAATTGAGAGAAGCATTCAATTATAGGTGGAAATAATAGTCTATTATTTATAGACTTAAAAAACATTTTCAAATAAACATTATGTGTATGTTAATAGTTCAGCTTTCTACAGAATTTTAAAAATTCAAAAAAAAATCCTGTCTTGTCTACTTAATTACAGTAGTAGTATCATGGCTTTTTTTTTTTCTTTTATCATGAGTGTTTATTGATAATACTCTGCAATCTTTCCCATGAATTGGAAATAAATTTAATTGCACAGTAGGAGTAACTACAATAATTCTTTTAAAGTGTTGTTTTGAATGTCAGGTTGCCCCATCTCTGAGGCTGGCCTGAACCTACTTCTTCTTTCCCCAACATGAACCAGACGTTGCTGCACCCTCTCATCATAAAGTTAGTCCTTGGATTATTTTCACAAAGACTAAGACATTTCTTTTCCTGATACACCAAAATCAGTGAGAACAGAAAAACAGGATATAGGAAAAGAAAATCCAAAGTTTGTTTGTAACTCACAAATTCCCTTAATAAAGCCTCACCTCCATCTAGCTGAGAAAGAACTTCTTTGGGGGGGGGGGGGAGAATTGGAAGGCAGCAGTGCTGGGACCTCTGACTTTCTGTCTTGCTTTGATGCTGTGGCGTGTTTATACAGCTAATCCCTTGAAGAAAGCTCCCAAATGGGTTATCACAATAAATTTTTTACTCACTTCCAATAATACACATGCTAGGACGGGTGTTGAAAGGCTGTAGTAGACATCTTAGATCTGCCAAAAAGTAAATATTGCAGGTACTGCAAAATAGGTCCTTTGATCAAGATGGGAAATTTCAGTTCAAAGAATAAAGGCTTCGTTTCTAGTTTAAGTGTGTGTGAACAGCTGGCTAGCACGTTAGTTAGAATCAATGGCTCTCCTTTCCTTTTTTTTTTTTTTTCTTCTCCTGTAAAGTGCAACCAGTTTTCTTTGATGGCTCTACCTTCCAGGTGAGGAAAAAAAAGTAGATTTTTTTTCTGAGAAAAACTTCCTTTTTTTAATGAGCAACAAACTTCCACTCTATTTTCTATATTTATTGCTCCCCAAAGAGTCTGGATTATTTTCCCTGTACTTCTCAGTGTAATCAGATTTATTCTAAGCACAGCCTGGATTACCAGTCAGACCTAGCATGCAAAGAGAAGTTCTGGTAGAAATATTTCTAAACAAATTAAATCCACTTCCACTGTGCCATTTTGTCATGGGAGGAGAACTCAGAAATTAAGCTATGTAAATTGTTGTTTGGTTTTCTTTTTGTAAGGATGGCAGAAAAAATTATCTGGTTCTGTTCTAACAATATTATGCAATACCAGTGGAAAGACATTTTTTGTACCTACTGCACCAAGGTTATTACCTGCAGCTGCATTCATTTTATTAGAAAACACCTTTTTGAACATGTAATTCTGTATGTTTATAACCATATGTGAATGAGCGGTACCTCGGTAATATCAGCTTTGTAACCCTGACAAGCAGTGCTGACCACAATAATGAAAGCAAAGAGAAATTGCATGAGCCTGTTACTCTGAAACTATTCTAATCTATCAGAAATAAAAATAGTAAGCATCTGCTCTAAATACTTGTTGTGTTACTTTTAGTCACAGAGGAAGGAGTGCTTTCTTACCCCATTGTTTAGCCCTTATGTTCCTGTATTTAATGCATGCAGAGATTTGTTTTTTGTTAAATGTCTTTGTTTATGTGCATTTATGAAAGAGACACTGATTCCTCCATCTCTTTCTGTAATTTGAACTTGTACATTTTCATGATCAGCATTATACCTTAATACATAAGTTAAAACCAGCTATACCTAGCCTTTATTTGGAAATATTTTTCTGCTCTCTGAAGCTCGAAAGCCTTCTTCAGGTCACAAGGCTGGGTTTAGCATTTATGAAAGACAGGGATTGAAACTTTCACACAGGGTTTCTTGATGACCCAGAGAGATAAGATTCTTGGAAACAAGCAATGAATTTACTAAGGCATGCCCCACAAGAGACCAATAAAATGCAGAAGAATTTGGTATTTTTTCAGGACCCTCCAAGACTGGAGCACCTCAGTAAGACCCCAGAAAGCAAGTGAAGATTGTAAAAGAACCAGGGCTCACTGATGAGTTAATATGTTGTCCTCTGTATGCTATTTTTCCTCTCAGATTTAATATCTGAGCTTGTCTAATATCTTAATGCAATTTTAGACCCACTCTCTGTCCTAGATTTCCTTGCTCAAGTAACCACACTGCTGTAGCACACTGCTACAGCCTCACTGGCTTTCAGAAGCATCCAAAGAGGCAAAACTTTCTCAGTATTCTCAATCTAATTCTACTTAGAAGAGCAAAACTTCAAAGGATCAGTAGGTATAGCCTACCTTCAAAAGCTAGTCTTTCTCCCTCTCCTTTTATCAGAGTATTCTGTTCTTTTCTCATTTTCCTAATACTAGCCTGAAGAAGATCTCCTTTAAAGATAATTCCATCCGAAATTCGTGTTTGTAACTCCCCACCTCATCAGGTCTAATTTGTTATTTCAGTCCAAGGCACGTGTCTCCTTTACTCACATTTCTTATCATTTCCTTTAGTTACTGGTTTTGTTCTCAAATTTATTTAACAATAATTTTATCATACTCTTGTTTGAATGCCACTGATTTTGTTGTGTAGAAGGGTCTTAGTAAAAAGCTGTACAAAAGTGTTTGCATTTATGAAGACAGGAATTAAACTCTCTAAAAACTAGGAATTTTATTTTACAATATATTAATTTGCATGAGGTGGGCTATTCTTCTGTCTTGAAGCAAGAATTCTTTACGTGGAAGACTGAAAAGGATATTTGTTTATCTTCCAGTTTTGATATGTCTTTCTTAAACACGAAGATTTACCATGTGTGTGACATGCAGACAGTAATTAGAAACATTTAAAGTAACTAAATGTGCATTAGGGAAATGGACTGAGATAGCATGTAAGTACCTGGCATTACTGGAACTCTTAGTCAGGAGGGATGGATCATTAGCAGATGTAAATTGGCATCGTTCCAGCAGTCACTGAAGCTACCCTAACTTATGCAAGCTGAAGTTGTGGCCCTGAAAAACGATAGGCCAGAAAGGGATCAAGCTGCAGGATCATGTAGTTCAGCGTGTCTTTGTATCTGGCTGATACCGTGTATTACAAAAAAGAATATAATACAGGGTAAGGTTCCCCCTGGCTTTGGGGACTTCTTGAGCCAAAAGTTTTACTTACATCTTTATTAACCCCTGCTAGACTTTTCTTCCATTAATATTTCTAATGTGTATTGTTGACATCTTACTACACATAATTGCATTAACTTCTGTGGCAGAGTTGGTCATTATGTGCTAAAGTCCCTGCTTTAAAAAACTGAACTAAAGAAAATCCTGTATCTGATAATTTAACTTGATAATTTTAACTGAATTGAGTGCTAGAAAAAATATGTAAAAGAACATGCATGGTCAATACTTTAAAGAAAATGATAATCAACTCTCAAATAATGAAGTTCATCCAGTATTTATTTGATTCAAGTCTGGGAAATCACCCTTGGGAATTCAGCAGCATTTTAATAGTAGCTACCTCAATTAAGAATTTGTATTTGTGGAAAGGATTTGTACTTGTGGAGATCTGTGGTTTCCATGCTCTGGCTTAGTGTTTGCTTATGTATACTTAAAGAGATGTAGCAATCCAAATTTACTCCTAACACCTCATGGCAAAATGTTACAGCAACTGTATTTAAACATCTTATAATGTGTCATCGTTACTATTTATTCCTTCCCCCCACTACTAAAAACAAAACAAAACAAATAAGCAGGCAATCCAAAGCCAAAACATTTTCTCAGAAGACACGTTAAGTCGGCTTTTCTGCACAGTTACTGCAAGAAGGTTTCTAATTGTCATAAGATGCAACATGCTGGGCTAATCTCCTAAACTGATCAGCAACAACATAACTACTGCTGCCGTTACCGTAAGCTTTCAATTTCTTTCTCTTCTTCATTCTAGCTACAGTAAGTCTTTAACGTAGCACAAATCTTTGGCTAAAACTCCAGCTCAACGCTGGCACAGCCGATGGAACTTGATATTTGCCTTCTAAGGACAGTGAACTCAGAGGTCCCAGCTTCTGGCATCAAAATTGCTACTTCCACGTTCAAAAATTACTTTCACAGAAGGTGAAAATTTTCTAGAAGAAAAAGCCAAATTATTTAAAACAAGCATGAGCACAATTTCTTACTTTACTTACTGCTAATGGTTGATTCTATAGCTGCTATTTGAGAAAAGTACTTACTTAAGTTGATGAGTATTGTGTAAAATAGAACTTGTAATTGTTCTTACGTCACCAAATTCAGCTGCTAATAAGGTGCAATATTAATTTGTCTATAATAACTTTGTATATGGGAGGTGTACAAATATAGATGGAGAGATGTATACAGTTCAGAAATTTGGCTCCCCATCCACCTCCAAAAATCTGCTCTATCTGGCATACTTGCATCTGTCATTCTGGCTTCGTCTTTTGTAGGCATTGAATTTGTTCTGAAGCAAGGATGTCCTAAGGCTAAGTAGCATTCAGATCTGGACTTCACGGTCAGGATATTCTCTGCTTGTACCGTGAAAATGTTGTGAATGCTGTTATTTATAAAAGCTTATATTGTATGTCAAATTGGATATATCAGGCCAAAAGTATTAAAAATCTAAAATACCTGTTTTCCCCAAGATGCACAGGAATGTATAGAGACAACATTAATTTCTCCTTCACTGTGCTTCTGGTTGCAGGGTATTAGCTCAAATTACCAGAAGTTGTTTATTCTAACTACAATAACCCTATTACTAAGTGCCATGTATCACTGTATAGTGAGGAAAAAAAAAAAAAGAACCAACTTTAAAGTTTCTGGTGGAAAATACCAAGTCACTCAATTCCTTAATGCATTAAAATTGGACTGTTCAGTAAAAAATAAAAATAAAAAAAATGCACTACTATCTCCTTTATAACACAATTTTTCTGTTCTTACCTACTTTTTTGTGGGCTTTCTGCAAATTCTTTTTTGCTGTACTGCTACAACTTTTTTCATCCTATTGAACCTTGCATTGTTCAGCAAAGTCTTTTTATTTGAAGATGGAGGACTTGTTCTCACAGACAACTTGTTGTCATTACCATATTTAATCCATTACCAGGCTTCTATCCTCTGTTTTTCTTTAAAAAGCTTTTCTTTATGGTATTTTTTAGCTGTTGCAGCCCATATTTTGGGCTGTGGTTCCCTGGAAAGCTAATTACCATCAAGACCTATTTTAGACAGGCAATCAAATTCAGCCTGGATTTAGAACGAGCGATATGAGCCCATTTTAAGTCCCAGAGCTCCCTCAGTGGTGTGCACAGAATCCAAAGACTGAGAGAGCTGGGCCTGTTTAGCCTGGAGAAGAGAAGGCTGAGAGGAGATCTTATCAACGTGTACAAGTATCTGAAGGGAGGGTGTCGAGAGGATGGAGCCAGACTCTTTTCAGTGGTGCCCAGCGACAGGACGCGAGGCAACGGGCACAAACTGAAACACAGGAAGTTCCATCTGAACATGAGGAAAAACTTCTTCCCTGTGAGGGTGACAGAGCCCTGGCACAGGTTATCCAGAGAGGCTGTGGAGTCTCCTTCCTTGGAGATATTCAAAAGTTGTCTGGACACAACTCTTGGAAATGTGCTGTAGGTGACCCTGCTTGAGCAGGGGGGTTGGACTAGATGATCTCCCAAGGTCCCTTCCAACCTCAACCATTCTGTAATTCTGTAATTCTGTTCCTGGCTCCTTCCAGCTGCAGGACATCTCTCAACCCTCAGCTTCGCACTGGGTGGTGGAGAAGTTCCAGATGTTCTGCTTTGGAGGTATATGCATATGTGTGTGTGTGTGTGTGTGTGTGTGTGTGTGTGTATTTATACACACATATATATGTGTATAAATGCATGTGTATAAATACACACACACACACGCACGCACACACACACAGAGACTTTTTTTGTATATACATATACAAAAATACAAATATATACATATATTTATATACGTATAATTTTTTCTGTATTGCAGATTCTTCTGTGTGGTGTCTGCCCCAAGGCCTTTTTAGCTCATAACTGTGTATTAAAACCTGCCTTTGAACAGAAACAGGGTACCTTCCTATTGCTACAATATTCCTCAGGCAAACCAAGAGAGATCATGACATAAAAGATCCCCTAAAAGCAGTAGAGAAGGTGAGTGCATTCTGCTGCTCCTCAATGCTACCTAGAGGTTTCTCTGTGCAGTAAGGTGACAGACATGCGCTCCACCTCAGCCCTCAGGATGAGGGTGTGAAACACATTTGAAATGAATTGGGAAAAGTGTTTAGCTTCCAACTGGCAATAAACTAACTGCAAATGGCAAGAGAGAGAGAATTAAGGTTGTGGACAAATCTAACTGTCTTAGTTTTTCTAGGTTTCTTTTGGCCTAACAGAGGCCAAGCAGAAGCAGGCACTGCAAAGGCAAGTGGTTGTATATGTATGTATCATGTGTAAGAGAAAAAAGAAATAACATACCTATAAAAGAAGAGGAATGTTAAGTTAGAAGCTAGGTGTGCTAGAAACTCCACAAACAGCACACAACCTCTGCCCAGGTCAATATATACATAAAGCATTTGGACACAACGTTGTGATGGACATGATGCTGCAATGTTATCTTCTCTTAATAATGAGTGTCAGCTTTACATTTCTGAACTGGAAAGGACCAAGACGATCTTTCCAGTGCCCCAGCGGCTCTCCAGTTTTTCCTGCTACCCAATCTTTAAAAAAAAACACTAGCATCAGTATTAATAGCCTCAGCCCTTTTTATACAGGCAGCACCATTAACCAGTTTCTTTGTTTCCTAAGTCTCATAGTAATTAGCATCAACTATGGAGATGCTAAGGCTTTGCCAGCCCTACATTTATATTGATATAGCTATCACCTTCACACAGAGAAGCTTTGCTAGGATAGACCATGATTTGCACTAGTTTAGGCCTCTGTGTGTAAGGACATTCAGGGAATAGAGAGAGATGTAGCTGGTAGTTAATGTTCAACAATCAGTGTTTATTTAGAAGAACAGAAATGAGGATGGTACAGGAGCTTAAACACTGATTTCTGTGAGTTCTCAGAATTAGAAGAAATCTCTGTGTGAGGCAGTGAGATAGGAGCTCACAGTCTCATTTGGGGATTGAATCACATTTGACGGAGTCTAGTGTTGCTGTGTAACAGAGAGCACATAAGAGACTACTTGTGCTATGATGTTTTGAGTTCTTGCTCATGGCATAGCTCATCTTGTGCCTGCACTTCAACAAATCATACTGCAGGATGGATGACTTGCTAAACTTCTGTGAAGGATCACATTGAAAACATTAATACATTCAAGAGATACTGGAATCCAGATTTCAAGAATTTTGATATCAGGTTGTATCTAATGTAAGACCAGTTACTTCCATAAAATTACTGCAGGGATAGCATTGTTTCCGTGTAACTTTGCAGAATTGGAGAATAATCAAATTTTTAAATGCTAGATTGAAAACTTATATTCTTCTACTTTGTCATGTACAGTGAATGTGCAAGACTAAGTGGGCTGATGCTGTAGTGTTGTATGAGAACACCTATACGCTCTCTCTCAACCTGACACAGGATTTTATGTATCTTTTGCAAAAGCATGAAGTTACCCCTAAAAGAATTTATACATCAATAGAATTAGAATGTGAAATTTCATTTTTCAGGCAGGTGAGAACACGGACATGCTAGTATTTATGTGAACAGCGACTGTGTCCTTCCACTGATTCAAGACAATAAATCCCTATGTAGAGATTGGGAACAATCCCATCATCATGTAAGCTTAGATCTTGGTAACTGTTTTTCACTGAGCTGTGCATCTGAGCTTCAGTGGAAAGTTTCACTAACTTTTCTCCCATGATATTGCATTTTCCTCAATGTAATATATGCATTTAGAATAAAGTCTATGTGGCAAAATGTATTCACAACAGTATAACATAGCTGAAACAGGGGTTTCCCCATTGAGCTAGCTTCACAAATAGCTGATAATATTGCAAGTACTTTGGCTGTTACTTAAAAAGCCAGGAATTATATCCAGTCTTTTAAAATCTATGTAAACTCTTTTGCAATAAACACAGAGTCTGTTGCCAAATGTTGACTTCATAATTGCAACTTGCGTCCCTCAAGAGGGACACAATATTTGTCTTCTTAATAATGCAATTCTATGTTATATGTTCCACTATGTTATAGTGGAATTGAGGTGCCTGCTTTTATTTGCCAACCAGAGATATTATAGAATAACACAGAAAAGGTTGGCACAGCTCTAAGCATGATCACATGGCATTATTTCTTTCAATATGTACCTTCAGCTAACTTTCTATGTCTGATGACCCTTTCATTCACTTTTATCTACATCCTTATTCTCTCTTTTTGTTAAAAGGTGAAATGTCCTTTTGAAAATCAGTCTTCTGTAGTGAGTGTGAAGTAATTGGTTTCTTTTATGCCAACCTTTTAACCAAGAAGAAAGGAATGGGGCACTGCAAAATTATAAAGGCGATTGAACCTGCCTGTTTCACACAGAGAATTAGCATTGTTAGGTGAATCTGTGAAGATAAAATCTCTCGCCCTGAGAAATTTTTATTGTGAAATGGCTTTCTTATCAGTGAGGTTAATGAAGATGTCAGCAAATGGGATGAGGTTTTGCCAGATGGAATTGCTTTCACCTCCAATCCAACTTGGAAAAGGTGTTAATCAGTACATTAATCTTATCAGCAGCTGAGAAGACAGCTTTGGAACTGGCCATTTCTGTTTTTCATTAGGAAAAACCGAGAAGATAATTATTCTCAAAATCCATATGACCAATATTATTCTGCCTTCTCTCTCTACTTCAAGTGCATACTTCTGCAAAAATACGACAAGGATGGATGTGTGGACAATGGACAATAGGTAAAAGGATTAGTTACAAAGGGAGGTGAACTTTCTCTGAAGTTTTCAAGAATTACATGAAGGCTCTTTTTCATTTGCCACTATGAAAATACCTGAGACATTTTTGCATGTACAGCAAGTTTTGTACATTTTGCATGTACAGTTTGCTAAAACAGCAAAATCCTCTTTATTAAATTATGACATAGTATGACTTTTAAAAATTATAATGATATCATGATATGTAACAAAACTTACATGACCACAAATGCCAACTAGTTAATTAGCTGATCAGCAAAAAAAAACGGAATCATTTTAACTGATTCTTGTGAAACATTTTCATCATACATAGTACTTATTTGTAAGTATTTAGGGAAAACTTTTCAGAGAACATTGCAATATATTGTGTTTGGATTATGTGATACTTTTAGATACTGTAGCCTTGCTTCAGAAGTAAGATATTTTCATTTACAACTCTACAGCTCTTTGACTCTGCTATCAATGCTCTTTGAAAATGAAGTGATATGAATCCACCAGTGCTAATCAAATCTGGCTGCAGTTGCAGGTGGCATTAAAAACATTTAAATTGTCTAGTACAGGAAATATGATATTATATTTATTTTGTTTATTTATGGAAGGTAAACATTGATTTCATTGTTTTAAACATAGACATATATAAATAAAATATCAGGTTTTGAAATATTTTGGATTTTTAAGAATACAAAGATAAAAAAGGGATAACTGTTTGAAGGTTCTCGTGTGAGGGCCAGGAAGTCAAGGTCAAACTCCTAACTCTGCCAAGAGTTTTCTGGCCGTGGCCAAGACAAAATGTTTTTCAGAGACATTGAAATGACTGGGAGAAGGGTGGGAAAGTGCTGCTCTAAGGCTGATACTTGAAAGAGACTTTGGAAGGAGGAAAACTTAGGAGGCAAATGCCCAAATAATGCAGTTTAAAGCTCTGACCTTAATCTGTACCTCAGTTCCTTATCTTTATAATAAAGACAACAAAAGATTTCATCTAGACAGGGATGATTCAGAGACAAATTCATTCATGAATGTAAGGTGTACAAACATGCTGATGTAAGTGAAGAGAGAGAATTCTCCACGTAAGGGGAAAGACAAAATTCAGGCTGTTTAGAACTTTTTATAATTTCAAGAACTAATTATATTTTCTTTACTTAAGGGAAATAATAGATCAGTTACCCATTGATGTTCTCTTCTACTCTAGTAAATTTTCACAAAGTGATTGAAATGTTAAAAAAAAAAAAAAGCTAAGAACTAGTGGTGCTGACAAGCAGTGGAGTCATGTTGTGTCCCATTTCAACTATCATAAGTACTCAATTATCAAGATTATCCAGCATACAGGAAAAAGGAACAGCAACAGTCAGGCAAAAGGAAAGAATATTCATTGTTAGTGTTTTCCCGGCGAGAAAGGAGAATTTTATCTTGTTTCTCATTGTACAATGTAGACATTGTCTGCTCTTACTACAGTGTCTGCTTTTCCATGTTTTACTGAATTGATTCTCATTTGTCACAAAGGTGACATTCAGTGTATGGGATTCACACAGAAAGAGAATCCAACTCCATAAAATAATATTTCCATAAAGGAACATTTTCAGACGAAATATGTGTTTTAGAACTCAGTGGCTTTAATCACTGTCACTTCAGTACCAGTTACTACTAGCGTCATTTTCACTTCCTAGAAGACCAAAGTGAACTTCTAAGTAAAAGAATTATTAAATATCAGTCCTAGCATGTTGATGCATCCACTAGGATCAAGTGATTCTTAAGTATAAATTCAAGTTTATTGATTTTAAATTTAGGGGGCCTGTACAATCTCAAAATTGGCTTGGTAAAGAAACTATTGGGTTTAGCTTTCTGATCCATTATACTTCTTAGATTATATACATTCCTCTTATACTGTTCCTATTTAACTTAGAAACGCTGTACCCACTCTGAAGGGTACTCAGTTTAGATCTGATCCAAGTACATTTTTGTACCACAAACAAGTGCCCATAAAATATTTACATCAAAATTATCGAATTACAAAATCTCCCTGCTAATTTTTTCTTTCTCACCTACTTTCTGATGTCAGTTCATCAGAAATTCAGCACCAGTTATTTTTTTCGCTGTCACTAAAGTAAAGGGCACTTGACAGCTTCTTTGACGGGTCACACTGAAAAGCAGCAGATCGGTTGTTATCTGACATGAGTTTTTTTAATGCCCAGAAGAATGTGAGATGTCTTTTAAGAAAAACATGGAGAGTAGAATAAGTTCAGAGAGAAAAGAGTATTAGTCACAGGTAAACGGTGGAGGTCTTCACATGACAAGGACCTTAGTACTACAGGATATGATCAGAGAATAGCAATCAAGATACAAAATAGAAGAGAGAAAGAATAAGAACGGTATTAACATCATGAGGTTAAATATCAATACACTGGTCCTGTTGCTGACTCGGTTATGCAGTCTTTTGTGTATACCTTGAAGGCTGTGCTTCAGAGTTATTTGCAGGATCAAGGAATGGGATTTGTTTTCCTTTTAAAGCTTATATCAGTTTCTTTATCTGGTTCCAGTTTTGCCCTTATTCCCTCTCGTGTCTCCAGAGTATTAGAGGACATGTGAGTTCTTTGGAGGTGATGGAAAAGAGGAAGCGTGTAGGCATAGAAGTTTGCAAAAGTCTCTCTGAAAACTTTGCATTTCAGTGACTGCCAAAGCTTACAGTTAGAGCTGGAAACGCTGAAAATGATAAGCACATGCTCTCTGAGATTTTTCAAGTCTAACTGAGATCAGCAAGGGGTTTTCTCCATCACCTTTACTGTGAAAAATCTGCTTTGTATATTCCAGCTTCTATTTCCTTTTATTGTGCAATTCAGTTATCATCTCAGTATCAATATACTGCACATCTCATCAAAACTATGAAAGAGCTCCTTCTAATAAGAACCAGCAGTTTAATACTATACTTTCAGTCTAGTCTTCGGCTGTCTTGTGCCGGATACTAACTCATGACAAAAATTGCATGGCCCTAACTTATGCCAACCTTATGGCTGCTTATCACTTTGAATGTACATTCCCATTTCTATATTTCTAGCTGTGTGAAACAGAGTAGGGCCACTGAATGCCCCATTCTCCATGTTTCTTCACCTGACCTATTCTTCAATCTCTGCCACTTCCTCTTCTCTTTGGAAATTAATGAGGACTGAGTAATCAGTAAGGACATACTAGCCTTTATGACCTTTGAATCAATTCTGTGCTCTCATTTTTATGAGAGGAAGAAATGAAAGGATCTAGAAGTGAACAGACATAAAATACACATAAAACAGACTAAATATTATCCTTTTACCTTATAAGATAAAAATAGCGATGCTGAGTTAGACTATCTAAGTCCAGTATTCTGTCTCTGACAATAGCCTAGATACCTACGCAAGACCATAGGAGCAAGAAAAGCCTAACATCTAACTCCTTCAGGGCTGTCTCACATACTGTGTGATGGGTTTCTCAGCAGATTCCTGAGCCAGAGATGGTACTGTTGTATTTAATAGTCCTTGACGTATTTTTCTTCTGTGAGTTTATCCAATGGCTCTTGGAACAACTGTAAACTTTTAGCAACCATTGTATCTTGCAGCAAAGGGCTCCACAGCTTACCTACTCTGAGCCTAAGCATATGTTCTTCTTTTGTGGTATCACACCAGCTGTCTGCTAGTTGCGTTTTCTGTCCCCTGTTTCGAGTATTAGAGGAGGAGGTAAATAATGCTTATCTATTTATTCTTCATGATACTCATGATTTAAAAAAAACCCTCTACCATGCATCCTCCCTGCACACACAAACACAGACATATGCATGCACAGCTTGAATCAGAAGGTTTTGTCATTGCTTCTTTGGAATCCATTTCACACAGTTAATCATCCTTTACCTTTGTTTCCAACTTTTCACATTGACTATAGACTTTGGAGACATAAATAACAGAACTGGCCTGTTATTTGAGATGACCTAATATTTGAGATGCAAGTATCTTACATGGTGGCATAGTGATATTTCTTTGCTAAAACATCACAAGCATTCTATTTGCTTTTAACTGCTACTAAATGTTTTCATAGAACTATATTTTATTACTCCAAGATCTAAATCCTGAATATAGTAATCAGTTTAGAACCCATCACTGTCGAAGAAAGGTCGTACTGTGTCTTGTGAATCACATTACACTTATCTGCATTGAATGTCAACAGCTATTTTATTGCCCAGTCATTCAGTAACAAGTTTCTTTGCAATTCTTCATAGTTAGCCTGCAGTCTTTCCTTCCCAAATAACTCAGCAAACTTTGTCTCCTTACTGTTTGTTCTTGTTTTCCTTTTGAAGTGAATCTATTAAGCATATTTGTATTCTGCAGAGCATCTCTTTCTTTGTTTACTTCCTTTCAGTTTCCAGTATCCACCCCTTGCTACTTGCAGAAAACCATTTTATATCAGAACAGTTCAAAATAGGTGAACTGCCCAGAAAGCCAGCAGGTTCTTTGACATTGCCAATGATTTCTTTCACCAGCTTAACTAATTCAGCTTAATCTTGGAAGCAATGGATTCTTGATGTTTTTGAAAGTCAGGACCTAACTTATTTCAGTTTCAGCACTCAAAATTAAAAATTAAAGCATGCAGTATTAAATTATTTTTTAAAAGTCTGCAAAATAAACTGTCTGGGATATCAAAGCAAATCAGTAACAAAGCCAAGAACAAAACACGGGCTTCCCAAATTCAGGAACATTGGCATCGCATGGTAGTTGCCAGTACTCCTGACTAGAACTTCCACTCAAACCAGCAAAACCTTATTCCACAAAGCAAATCTTTTCATTAGACAGGGAAGGTCATTTTGCTGTGAAGTATGTACACATGACAACTACATTTCACACAGACTTCACTGTTATCATCCACACACCCTTGTCCATAGACTGAAATAGAATAACACCAGGACCAGCATTTAGCTACCTGACTCCCACTGGTGCAGGACACACATAGTCTTTGGCCCCAGATTCTATTCTGGAATTTAAGAAAAGAAAAAGGCATTATGGAACCCCATGGGCTGTGATTGTTTGTAGGTCCTGCCTACCATCTTACTGCTATTCAGAGAAAAGTGAATATTTGCTGTCTTAGCACATTCATGAAGAGATTTCCAGGAGTGCAGAGAGGTACAAGTGAAGTTCTGAAACTGTAAATGCGCAATGAAAAAGTAATGAAAACTAGTATTAAATCTATTAAAAAACATTAAAATATTTTTACTGAAATTAAGGCTGCTTTTCTTTCATAAGTGTAATTTTAAATGGAGCACAGTGGAACAATAAAAATGGAAGATTGTAGCAGCAGTCAGTTACACGATGATATAATGGACACTGTATGAAAAAATTATAGACGTAGAAATGTTCTAGCAGCCCAGTGATTTGATTTCTTAACATTTTTAAAGTGCTTTATAATCACATTTTAGAAAGTATGATCTAAATTCTACTCTCATTTTTTATGCCACTGACATGAAACAAGTTATACTGGTGTAATGTGGAGAAGAATCAGACCCTGTGCCTTAATATTTAATGTTCATTTGAGTAATGCTTTGACCTTTTATATTGTTCCATCTTTGTTGAGAAAAAATGGTTGAAAATGTAATACCATTTTTCCTAAACAAAAGCATCTTTTATAATAAGTACAACTCAGGTAGAAAAAGTTTGCAAGGCTACTCTTTCTTGGCATCAACAAGGGCTGAAAAGCTTGTGAACAGAAGGCAGTGGTTTATGATATTCACAAAAATGTACAGTTTTGCAGTAAGACCCATAAATACAATTGGCTCGAAATAGTAATATTATCACATTTTCCCCCCTTTCATGGACTATTATGAAGAACGAGATGAACAGAAGGAAGGGTCTGACTATGACTATGGCCAGCGCAGGCACTGTGTTGCTCAAGTCCTGGGGGACCTCTGTCACGTTCTCTTCAGCAACGCCTTCTCTGCAGTGGGACAAAACAAAGGCTACGTGGGGGCTTTGGCAGTAGACAGGAAGAGGCCAGGAAAAAGAGCTGAAAAATTACTTGAGGAGGAAATTTTATTTTCATTGTCTGAAGCATAGTGAGGAAAATTTATGTTTAAATGATAAAATATAAAATTTTGAGGAAGTGTGTAAAAATAATAATAATTTCTAATAAACATGTCAGGTCATTAAGATTTCTTTTCTTCAATAAATAAAAAATAGCACCCTAAAAAAACAATTTAGCAAAAGATTAATCCATAATGTCCACATTAGGGGCTAATTGCTTTGGTTATTTTGTTGTTTTCTGAACAACTAATTATTTCACTTAACAATCATCTTCCAAGCATGTTCAATACTTCTTATTTTGTTGCACTGAAGACTCTACAATCTACTGGGGCAATGATCCACCAGCTGAAAAACTCATAGCTCAGCTTTGATGTGATAGACTGCAATGTGCATTAGGAGGACCATTATAGTTTATCATGTCAGTGGCACTGACATTGATAGGACAGTTTGTAATATTTTATAATATTGAGTAATATTATTATTTTTTAATCAAAAGAGCTATCTAGTCACCAATGTACCTTATAAATCCTCAGATCTATGCACAGCAAAAAGCCCACTAAGAAACTGAACTAGCGAAGACAGTTACTGTACTTGTATAACATGTTTTGTTTTTTCCTACAGGAAAATTTTTTCCACTTTGATTGAGGGCATTGTCCACTAAAGCCTGGTATACAGCCTCAGAAATCAGTCATCATCAATGCCTGCAGGGGAAAGCACAGCTACAAATCGTAGAGCAGAGAATCACAGAACCATTCATGCTGAAAGGGCCCTTTGGAGAGCTCCTGTGCAACTTCTTGCTCAGTGAGGGGGCAGCACTGCATTCAGACTAGGGTGCTCAGGGCTTTTTCCAGGCTAGTCTTGAAGACACCCAAGGACAGCAATTCCACCACCTTCCTGGGTAACCTGCTCCGCTGCTTAATTATCCTCAGAGCGATTTTTTTTCTTTATATCCAGTAGGATCCTCTCTCATTTCAGTTTCTGACCACTGCCTGTTATCTCCCACCATGTCCTGCAGTAAAGAACCTGATCTACCTGGCTTGATCCACCTGGCAATGTGCATTAGGAAGTATGGGAAGCTATAGGAAGACTACGAATTGGTTGTCCCTCCCACCCTTCACCACCATTCTGAAGCTTTCCCTTCTCCAGGCTGATCCAGCCCCAGGCCCTCATCTTTTCCTCCTAAGACCTGTGCTCCAGCCCCAAACATCTTGGTGGCCCCAATGGATTTGATCCAGTTTATCAACACTTTTCTTAGACTAGATGCAGTGTTCTAGAAATGGTCTACGTGCCTAATTGCAAATAATTCCATCTCTCATTTTCTGGGCCATGTCCCCACTCACACAGCCCAGGATGCAGCTGACCTTGGTGCTGCCCAGGTGCACGGCTGGCCCGTGTTCAGCTTGCTACCCACCAGGGCCCAGGGCTTCTCTTCAAAGCTGCTCCTGCACCACCGTCCCTGGCACGTATCATTGCCAGGACTCAGCCTTCCTGGGGCATGGTGGGCATTTGTCCATGCTGAATGTCAGGCAGTTCCTGTTGGCTCATTCCTCCAACTTACCTAGGTCTCTCTGAAAGTCAGTCCTGTCCTTGAGAGCATTGACTGGTCCCAAACATCTGATGTCATCTGCAGACTTGATTAGAAGGTACTCCGTCTTTTCCTCCTGGTCATGGATAAAGATATTAAACAGAATAAGTCCCATGATAGATGTTTGAAAACCTCCCCCTTGTAATCAGCCTCCGAGTAGAATATGAACCATTAACCACTGCCTCTGAGCCTGAAAATCCAAACAGTTTTTCACCCATCTAGCAGTGGTTACAAGGATACTGTGGTAGATCATGTTGAAAGTCTTGCCAAAGTTATGGTAGATGGCATCCATTGTTCTCCCTCACCTGTAGATCTAGTAATTTCATCACGGAAGGAAATATGGTTTACTGCTCACATTGCTATTCCCACTCATCTTCTCCTATTTTATGTGTCCAGAAATGGCTTCAAAAAGGACTTGTACCACGATTTTCCCAGGAACCGAGGTGATGTTGACTAGCCTAGAATACCCCAGTTGTTCTTCTTGGTAATTTTGATGATTTGTGCAATATTTGCATTTCTCCAGTGACTGGAGGCCTCCTTCAGTTTTCATGTCATCTCAAAGAGATCTCTTTCAAAAAGCTCTTTCAGCACCCTGAATGCATCTCATCTGGTCCCATGGAGCCTTTTGGTTTCTCAGAAGATCATGATTCAATGCTCTTCTACTCCCAGTAATTTGTCTGTGTTTTGGACATAAGTGTCCTAAGCACTATTCACTGGCAAGGGAAGTGGGGCAGTGCTGCGATAATGTTGTCATATTTCACCTTTTACATGAGGAAAGTTTGGCAGTATTTAAACAAACAATTATAGATGATAGCAAGCTGAAATTGTATTTGATCCTGTTTTCTATTCACCTCCATGTTCATGTCCTTAATTATTCTTTGCTTTCAAATGTTCTCTAATAAGACTTATCTTTACTTAAAATATTAACCAAAGATCAGTAAGAGTATCTCTTTCAAGCTTCTTGAGCTTATAATGACTACTAGAAACTGGTTTTGGACTATCATATGAGTTGCTTAAAGTGTTACACTCTTAAGAGTGTATCTTGAACTCTCTTCTCATTTGAATAGATGTTGAGAACAGTCTTTTAGTTCTGCCATAACGTTTTGTGCAAAGTTCCAGTTAATTTCGATAGGGAGCTGAGAGCCACAGTGCTGGTACTGGTTGGCAGCAGTGCCTCTGGGGTATCACACAAAATTAGAGGAAGAGCTTGGCCAATTCTTTGTACAGCAATTTTAACTACATCATTATTTTTTATTTTTATGTAGAAATTAGACCTAGACTAATAATGTTTCTTCCATTAGACTGTTAAGATTTCAGTTATACTAACAATGAATTCTTGGCTTTGTGTATGTATGTATACACACACACATACATACCCATACACATATACTTATACACACACACACACACATATATAAGGCATGCTTCCATTTTGCCCTTGAGCATAACAAAATATACTAGTTGAAGCAAACACAAAAGGAGGATGAGGCATGCCAGTTTTCACCCTGTGGGATCATTTTAGTTTTAAACCCATGCTTGTCATTATTTACTAAAAGCAATCCTAATTCAGATAATAAAAACATTTTAGTTTAAAATAACTGGAAGAAAGATAGACAGTAGATATCTAGAACACGTCCATCTAAATGGCATAATAATTTATTCTGGAGCACTTCAGAGATCAAATGATAAATCATGTCATTGCATTACATCTTTGACTGAGTATTTATGACAATTAGTCAAAATAAATAGCTTTACCTCAAAAAATGAGCCACAGCTGGAAGCCAAATTAGGCAGAAGGACAGCTTGCCTGTGTCTCATGTTATATATTATTCCCAATTTATTACTAAAATTGCCTTTATCAGTTTAATACATATAATAATCTCTGCTTTATATCAAGCAAATTATTATACATTTGTCTGGCATGCATACTTTTAAATAATTTACTGAGGAATTGTTTTGCTTCTTCTCTTAATATGGATCCCACGGTTTTGAATAAAACAGAAAATAAACCCTACTTAAATTCACTGAAATCTTTCAGGTTGCCAAAGAAGGATCATCTTCACAACACAGAAGAAGAGGCTGAAATTTTCCTAACACTGCTGTAGAAAATGCAAAGGTTTCTCTTTCTTTTTAAAAGATAGAAACAAAGTCACAATTTAAGTGATCAAAGAATCCTGCCACCTAATAATAATAAAAAAAAATATGGCTCAATAAAATATTAAAGGATTATAGATTCCCCACTTAATTGTCAATTAATGTAATCCAACAATGTTTGTAACCAGGTTTTATTTTCACTAAAATGCAGTGGCAAGAACCTGAACATCTTTTTTAACTACCACTTTTTCTCTTTTTCCCTCCCTGCTTCTCTCTCAAAAGTAAGGATCGAAACCAGTAATTATGAAAGGAGCCCTATAACCTAAAGAAAACAGTAGGGAAGCTCTTTGATTATTTATTGAAGATACTTTTAAAGAGGGTGGCACTTTGATCATGAACAGGCATTTTCAAAGACTCTCTAACCCTATCCAAGAAGTGAGGATTGTATTGTGATATTAAGCAATAGTTCTTATCCATATTGGTGGGATCTTCGATATCTGTATATAAACTGAAAAGAGTAGATATCATTGTAGCTCCAGCAATTCCAAGGTATTATTTTTAATGGACACTTTCCTGAAAACTCTGATATGGGACTGTTTATATTTAAACATCTGTATAGAAAACTCTTGTCTTCTTTACACATATAATGCATAAGATTTTCCTGGAAAGTTCCCTAGGACTGCAGGTGGTCTTTAGGTTTTATGCAGTACCACAACATATACATCTACACTTATGAACTTGCTTTTTCTTTATCAGAATGAATTTGGTGCTATGCAAAGTATTTTATGCAAGGAAAATTCCTAACTGTGGTTCTTCAAAATGGTAAGAAACTGATGAATAATTCTTACGTGATGGCACACAAGATTCAAGACATATAAATGAAATTAATTAGACCTGAAGTCTCCTGTTGACATGACTGGACACTGGATTTGCTCCTCTGAAAGAAGAGATACATGCTGCTTACTGGGAGCAGGTAGGCTTGTAGAACTTTTTTGCTATTTGAGAGTATATGTCTATTGTTCACATCATTTGCAAGTTAGACAGTAATGTTTTTTTAGAACCTTTTATATACAGATAATAGGAAAGCGTAATATAGAAAGAGATTTGAGTAGCTGAGGAGATCGTCTCTTTTCTTTTTTTTTTTCCCCTCAGGATCTGTTGTTTGTTGAACATCACTGATGTCCTTGCCAGAAAAATTTGTACCTGGAAGAGACTATTTGACTTCTCAGAAATCCACACGTTTAAGGAGCAAAAAAATCACACACCCCCCACCACACATCCTAACAGAAACTCCTTCTAAACACCATCAGTGCAAATGCTCTTTTGCTAGGCTCCCACTGTGCTAAACACTCCACAGGTATGAAGCTATCATAGTCATTTCCCTAGATTAAATGTTGTGGAGAACAGAGATAAGAACAGCTCTCCAAAGAGCATAGAATAAGGTGAATCTCTCTTCTCCACAGCATAGGAAGGACACTGAAGGTAGATAATTACAATTTAGATCTGTTCCAGCTATTTATGGAATTTCACCTTCCCTAAACCATCTAATCAGTTCTCAGTTATTAGCTATGAAGAATATTTGTTCAGAAGTGCAGCAGCTGCTTCAGAGCCTTCCACAATAGAAGGTAATTGACTGCAAGCTTGCATGGGTTGCAGCTTACAAACAGCAAATTGTGGGTGTTTTTAATTTCTTTAATCCTGTGAGTGTAACACTTTGTTCATGCTAAGAGAATGAGGTCACAATGGAGATGCAAAATGCCCCGTGTCTGTACCTCGGAATTCCAGAACTGGTGTAAAGAGCTTCAGTAACTTCTCGCTTGTTCAAATATCCATGTAAATTGTGCCGAAAGCAGTATCCTGAGGCAATGTTCAAACAGGCTGCTCGAGAGAACTGCAGAATGATGCAGTGTTATGAAAGCAACCCTTAGGCAACTTTGTTCCAAAAATCATGGTGCCATGCTAGTCAGCCATCCTGTCTTGCGGTCTTTCTTCTACTGAGCCTATTCTACAATTTTCTGTTAAAATGAGAGTTCTTATATGCATATTCAAAATGTTTATAAGTGTCTAGAACAGGAGGATCTCATCTTTATTGACATTATCTTTATGTCAAAAATTACATAATTTTTACTGAAAAAAATAGTGTGTCGTATGCATAGAAAGAAGATTTGATTCTAAATCGGAGCCAACTGTAAACTATCTGGAGCAAAATATTCACTACATATGTGTTTGGAGCAAAATATTCACTGTGTATCTCCTTCATTGCAGGTACTGCTTTTTTTACAAATTGAAGGTTTGTGGCAACCCTGCCACAAGCCTGCATTGAGCAAGTCTATCGGCACCATTTTTCCATCAGCAGGTGCTCACTTTGTGTCTCTGTGTCACATTTTGTACATTGTTTTTTTAGACATAATGCTATTGCACACTTAATAGACTACAGTATAGTGTAAACATAACTTTTACATGCACTGGGAAACCAAAAAATTCGTGTGACTCGCTTTATTGCGATATTCACTTTATGGCAGTGGTCTGGAACCCAACCCGCAATATCTCCAAGGTATGCCTGTATAACATTTGCTCATCCTATTGAAGTATCATTTAGACTGTACTTTACAGTATGAGTAATACAAGATATGAAATACATTTAGCATAATATACTCAAAATGTACTACATGTTGCCACATTTAAAAATGGGTAGTTCTGTCAGACTTAAAGCAGTGCTATACAGAAGGCTTAAATATGGTATTACAGAACTCCAGTAAGTTTGAATGTGACTTTTCTGCATTATAAAGTTAACAGCAGGAACCAGTGACTAATACAATCACTACAGGGCACCTTGCATAAAGACCATATATATGTAAATGATAAAGTCAAAGCTGCTAACTCTGTACTATTTGTGCTTGAGTGATTTGACTGCTCAACTGTGCAGACACCAAAATAAATCCCAATATTATGTTTTTTTTATGTCTGACATAGAGGAGGGAAAGGATGTTAATATTCTGAGATACTAATTCTGCACATCATAGAAATTTAATGAGCATATGGTAAAAAGGTCTAGCTTCTATAGGTTCTGTCCATCACTTAACAATTTTGAAAATCCCTTGCTGCACTGAGATGTTACATTGTAGTGAAAAAAAAATCATTTTGGTTAAGTAAAGTATATACCAAAATGATTAAAAAAAAAACAAAACCCTTTGACAGCAGCATGTAAGAAGAAATGGGTTCATCTTGTCAGAAAGTCCCATCAGTTCTTTACAACCCTACAGAAGGCATGTTCTGCATGAACTGAATCTCTTAGTAAAGACCGGGAAAAAGAAAGAGGAATTAGGGGCTAGACCCCTAGGCAACCCCAGTTCACTCTAAAGTTGGACATGAATGTCGAAAAAAAGTTAGAGTCAGTATTCTGAGTTCACCTAGAGAAGCTTTTGGAGGACAATGTAAGAGGTATCCTCCACTGCAGACAACAGTGAGTTCCTCTCCTTCCTTCTTATTTTCTCTTATATAAGGCAGCCTTTTTGAGCCGTTTCATTTGTTTCCTCTCCTTTGCCCCATTCAGGCTTAAAACTTGCTGTGCATGGGCCTTTTCCTCAGTGGTCTTGGAGCTGGCAGATCTTCCAGGTGATTTGCTGTCTCTGGTACCAGCTGCAATGTCCTGTTGTGTATGCTCTGTTTCTTACACAGCTCTACATTTGGAGCAGAGGCAAGTCCTAAAGTAGATCAGATGCTGTTCCCAATGAAAGAATTCTCTTATGAAACATCATTCCACATTATAAATATCCTGCAAATATTTTTGCAGTCCTGTCCCCATCACCGGACTGATCCATTGGTATCAATTAGGGCAGGTGCAAGGAATATTCATCAAAAAAAGTTGGTGAAAAGCAAAGCATAGACCCTTGTCATATTTTCAGACTATCAGAGTCTGAGAGATGAGCTGCAAAATAAATCATTAAAAATGTCTGATAACATTACTCATGATTGAGAATAGGAATGAGGGGATCCTGAACATTTATTAGGCTGAAGAGTGCTAAGAATTTATCAGGCACATAATAAACATAAAGGTGACAGAAACAGAGGTGGTCTTCTAGTTAGAATATTCCTTTCCTATAAGAGTCCTCTCCTTTAGAAATGGTTTAGAATACATCAAAGTAGGAAAAGACTCCAACTTAAAAAAAAAAAAAAGTTAAGTAGATGAAAGGTGAAATAATTCTTCATATTAGTAAGTGAATTTAAAATGAAATCTAAATAAATTCTTCCTAGAAATTAAGGAACTGTACTGTAAATATGTCTGTCATAATAGTACATTAGCTAAAAGCATTAAACAAATTTCAGTAAGTTACTAGATTACTGAGACCCTTTTTTATCCTGTGTTAAATGTAGTAATGTCACTTTTTTTCTTTTTTCTTTTTTTTTTTTGCTTTTTATTGTCTTTCAGTTGTTCGGTACAAGAACCTAGGCAACTGTCTTGATTTCAGTGTGGTGCAAACATTTTGTTTCACTGTTAAAAATGGAAGAATATATTTCTCAGATTTTTGCAAGAATGAAGCCTGTCATTTCAAATTCTCCATCCTCCTTTATAATCCATGTATTTTGTGTTTTCAAGAATGTGATTCCTCCAGTCTGTGTCTTTGACATGGCATGCCCTTTCTTTCAAGGCTCTGTCTCTCCAGTAATATTTTATATATGCACATAAACTGTTCTTTTGGATTTGATAGAAAAGTCTCAGTTATGAAAACTGGATCTGGATCTTTGCTCTGATAGGAATTATCTAGGTCATGACAGCAACAGCAATGAAGATCTAATTTTTTTCCACCTTTCTATACCAAGATTCTAAAAAAATTCCATCTTTGCCACAGAGCTTTAAAGTTAGAGGATTCTTTTTATGACTCTTTTGAAAAATGGGAGAATAGAACAAAGATTGTTTCAGGGAATTTGAAACCAGAAATATTCTTTTGACAAGCCTGTACTTCTTCCAAGTCTGTCGGTGCTAAGCTGGACATGGCAAACGAAGTTGTACATCAAGGGTCTCCTCTAGTCTTGCCAGAAACCATCTGTGTAAAGTGAGAGAGGCTGCTGCACTCTCTTCTGTCCCCTCTAAACACAATGTCATTGTGACAGGCACACCGTCATTTTTTTTCAGTCTGCTGGTAGAATTAAGCATGTTTCTTGGGAGAACTTGGAGCTGTGTGAACCAAGGTGTGGTAGGTATTCCGTGTGCATACATAAGATAAAGCATAAACAGCAGAAATCAATCAAATAGCTATTTCATGTCCATTCTTTGAGGAAGCTCTGAGTATCAGCCTAATACTACAACTATATTGATTTGTCTCATATTACAAGAAGAAGAGTTGAAAAGGCAGCTTCTCTGGCAAAGATTGCTTCGCTTGATACTTTCCAAATTTATTTCCCCTAGCTGTGAAAGGTAGCTTCTATCCAAATACAGTAAGATATATATCAGTTTTCAGAGGATGTCTGGATCCAAACTAGTAGAACAATACACATTTCTGTTGTTACTACTTGCTCCATTCTTCGTTCTAAGCAGAGTAAGAATTTGAGGTGAGGTTTGCATGTTGCTGAGAATATGCATGTGTAATGTGTCCAGAACTATTTTAATTAAAAAAAAAAAAAGAAAAATGAAAAGTGCTTATGTACCTGCTAGTCTTTTATGTAAAGTAGTGCCATCAGTTGCTCAGTCAGTAGGTGTAATGAATAGCCATTATGATTATTAAACTGCCGATTGCCTTCTGAGCCCCTTTTCAATGCCATGTCAAGCAAAATTATTGTACCAATGTAGCAAAACTAATTAGACAGAGATGACCACATTGGTGCACAGACATAAAGTCAGTTTAACCTTGTTTTGAGCTTTTTGAAAAGGGGACAAAGTAAAAAATTACTTACATTTGCAAAAATCTTGATGAAAATATATTTTATTCAAAAGGATATGTGCATAATTAATATAATTATCAAATAGTTTCTGACAAAGAAGAACTGGAATGCAACTTTGTCACGTAATGATTTTGCCAAGGTGAGTAAATATGCTCATCTATAAATTTAGTTCTGATTCTTATTTTCTTCTAATTTTCATAAGAATGTAAAATCATTGTCATTTATGCAGTTTTACCTGATTTGCACAAATAGAGGTTAGTGAAGAACCAGACACGTTCAGTAAGTCAAGTGAGAGGCTAGGGTTCTAGGGCCAAATGTTTGATACCAATTTTTTCCCTAGTAATCACAGGTTATCTGGATGCCACCTGTAGTCAGACCTCGCCTCAGGGATCTGTGCAACGCTGTGACACTGACAGACCCAGACGAGTGGGACTGGCCGAGGCTGCAAAGACTTCTGCAAGCTCCTTCCCACACAATCATCTGAGGTTGAACAATTTCTCCCGAAAGTTCAATGTGATCTCTTGGCTGACAAGGGATATCACAGTACTACGAAACACACATGACTGAGAACAAAAGGCCTCATGTATTACAGCACCTGCCTTCAGATTCTGTTCATAGCTTTGTTTACATTATTTATAAGAGTTTTTTTAAACATTATTTGCACCTCTACAAAATAAAGGCACTCATTTTAAGATACCCTGATTGCCACTCAGAAAGTCTGAATTGATTATTTATAGATTTCATTGCATTGCACAGGTATAGTGAATACAAGTGCCCAAGACAAATAAACAAACAGACCTTCAAAATATTTCTTTATGTGTGTCTTTCAAAGTTTTTAAAGTATTGACTCCCACATATACATCCCCGCCTCAGCGGCTGGTTTTCACTTGTGTGCCAGAAGACTTACAGTGGCCTTTAACAAAGACATTAATGTTTGGGATACACTCCAAAGGGACACAAACAGCTTCTCATACAAAGCTTGAGTCTGGTCCCACATAAGCATAACAGAATGCTTGGGAAGTGGAAATTTCTGATATTTAATGAAAGAAAAATATATGTTAATTTCCAATACCCATCTATAATTCCCAGTTATTTATCCATGAGATATCACAGATACATTCCAGAGACATCATAGCTGCAAAAGTTTTTTAAAACCTTATGATGATGCCTGGAGATATATGGCTTCCCATCTGCTGTGGGGCTGAAAACTCAGGTTTCAGACCATTCAGACCTCTCTAATTTTCTTTTGTGTAAGTTACTAAGCTGGCTAAGACCCAAACACACTGAAGTGACAGAACGAGGAAGCTCACCTCCGCACAGTGTAGTGAGTATTGGCTAATCTGTAAAGCTTTATCCCATACTACATTCCTCATTTTGGACCATTGATCCCTCATTTCAGGTGGTCAGTGTTCTCCTCTTGCTCTTCAGCAGAAGGACAAGCGTAACAGGTTAAGAAATTAAATTAAAATGAAAGTTGCAAGAGACACCTGTAATAATGTTAATAAGACTTTCTTTCTTTTTTTTTAATGATAAAATTGTGTAATTATAACTCTTTATTTTCTGCATAGGTTAGAAAGTTCTAATTTACAAGAACTACTGTTTCATGCAGCCAGTGAAAAGTAGCTCTAATGCAAAATGAAAGTCAGCTTCTTGTGCATGAAAACAATTTCCATATTACAAGTTACTGAGGAGGGCCTGGTGGCAAGAGTGCTTTTGATACTGTTCATCAGAAAAACACTTGTGTGCAAACATGATCCTCGTTTTCTGAAGAAGCTACCTGGGCACAATGATATAAGAAATGCAAAGCAAGGCTGAAGGAAAAAAATAAAATAAAAAAAAAGATGGACGAGAACAGAGGATAGCACAGAAGAACCAGAGAGGAGACTGATGAGTCTGAGTAACTGAACGAGAGGGAGGAGCACACAGGGGCAGAGGGAAACTTGGTCAGTAGTGAGAGAAGAAAAGAAAGGGAGTTAGGGAAAGTCTTTGGAAATGATCTGAGATTTTCATTCTCAGCTGAACTGATGAGACCGGGATGGGATAGGCACGAAAACTGAAAGAAAACGAAAATAAGCCCAAAGCAGATATTTGTCATTGTAACATCAAATTATATTTGTATAATTCTACTCACATAGCATGTTCAAAGTGGAGTTGAACACCTAATTCACATGGTATGTGTTCATTTGCCAGACTGGTTGCCATAATTATGAAATTTTTTAGCAATTTATTCATTTTAATTAATTTAATTTCAATATTCCTTTCGATGTTTATTTAGGGGTTATTTTAGATTTGGCTTCCTTCCTAATTTTTTTTTTTCTGACTTGAATAAAATCCTACTAACATGCATGAAGACAAAAACAAAATTAAAATCTTTGGGAAAACAGTCAAAATTTTCATAATTAAAATGCCTACTGAGAATAGAATAGGTATTTACACCTGTGGTTAACTCACTTCAGATAAACATAGATAAACTCAGATGAATTGTTGATGTTTTTCAGAAAAAGATATCACCTATTTTCACCTGTTATATATCACCTAGTGTCACCTAGTATCACCTAATATTTTGTGAAGTTGGCAGGAGACTTTCAGTACTTTTGGTTTTGCCAGCGCCCAATATACCATTCCTTCTATCTGTGAATCTGAGATCAGATAGTAATTTTAGACATATATTATATTATAACTTAGACTTCTTTTTAACTCTAAGTAATTTGAGTTTTTGGTAAGAATTCTTAGCATTGTTTATTTAACTCTCTTTAACATTAGCACCTTATACCATAATACAAGATGAATAGCCTATAAAAAAACTATATTTTTGCTCAAAGTTTAAATTAGTGGCTATACTAAAAGCAAATCCTGTAGGTGAATTTGTATAGGGTAGTGACAAGGTGAAATCAATACAACATTAAAAATTTCAATCTCTTTTTGTCACATTTTATGACCTTATCACAGAAATCCCCAGGCTCATCATTCACTGCACTATTTTGTGAACAGAATGGGTTTGATCATCCTATCTTTTTGCATTACCTTTTGATCTGGTGTATTTACAGTGTAGCTTTGTAGTGGTCTGTAGCTGTTATGGTTGTACTAGCAGTGAAATCCACGTTATGATGCCTTTAGCGATCTATATAAAATCTATTCATCCAAGGTCAGGTTGGGGTCCTCATAACAATGCTAATCCAGGTGGTTCATTTGCAGCAATGTCGATTTTTTACAGGCAAAAGTCACAGAAGATATTGCATATCATCAGTGACCTAAAGAGTAACTGGTTGATCTTTTCATGGGTTCATTTAAGAGGCAAATGCCTAGCAGACCTTCCGAAAGGCCGTGATACTGGAGAGGAGGACTGCAAGCAGGTTTGTAGGTCTGTGTAATGAATCCTTTTCTTCTGTGGAAGCATTAAAATTATTAAAAAGAATGGTATTCCTCTTCTAACACCAGAAAAGCCTACCTATACCATTCCCATACATTTGGTGTCTGAATTTTTCATAATATTGGTACTTGGAAAGAAGAAACCAAGAGAATGGTGTTTTTTCATAGCAGTGTATTCCTCCAAAATGAAGGAATCTCTTTTAAAACAACGTCACTGACAGCACTGTCCAGAAGAAACACTGCACTCTACTCGTTCAGGCTTTCCCTGAGATAGGATTCAGACTATGGCTTAAGTTAGAGAAGCCCAAACTTCATAACTGGAGGAAAACCATAAAACATAGATGAAACACCTGTACCTTCACAGCATTTCGTGATGCAACAGAAAGTCTGTTGGTTTGCAACACTGCCTGCCCTCCCTGACCGTGATTGTGTCTTGTGATACATTTCAACGAAGTGTGTGAAAAAAAGTACAGGGAAAAATGAACAATTATTACCTGCCTTTGTCTCAGGCATCCAGCCTCCAGCAGCTTCCCAGTAACCTGTTTGCTAGCTTGATTGCTTCCCTCTTCCCCAAAATTATATTAATCAAATTCAGCACATCTTCTTGATTATCTGAAACTACCACATCAAATGATTACAAAGAAATCTTCTAAAGGCTCTAGCTCATGTTATGAGCCTTGGGAATTGTTAATTTTCTTTAAAGAGAATATCAGAATAAAACATACAGGCATTGGAGGGACAATATAAAGAAAGTAAGCTAAATAAAAGAAGGCATTAAGAAATACAGGGAATTAAGAAATTCAATAAGGAGATTAAAAGATTCAGTTGATGTCCCATGAGAAACATTCATTTATCAATAATCCTTCCTATCAGAAACCTGCTAAACTATTAACCAGTGAAGTTCTTTTTTTTCCAGAGGGGAGTTCTGAAGCAAATTATATTGATGCAGGAATCAGATGGAGGAAAAAATCACACCAACTCATTTCACAAGTGTGCATGGGAAAGAAAAACAGAGTCAAATTAACTCTATGCTGAGTAAGAACATATTTAGCCCCCACCTTGTTTCTCAGAAAGAAATGCAATAAGATCACCAACAGTAGTGACCAAGAATGATGTATAGCCATCAAACAGTAACAGCATTCTGTTGCTTTCAACATGAGATTTATTCAAACCCCAAACCTTTCAGTGATCAAAGCATTCCTTGATTCATTCAGTCCCATAATTAATACCGTTGAAAAATTAATTAGGCAAAAATATGTATTTGTTGGTGGTGATATAGAGAGCAACTGAACTTTATTTCTTATTGCTCCACAGAAAGTAGTTTTCAAATGTCCCTGCATAAAAATCACTTCCCACAAGCTAAGCAACAATGACAATAATAAGATAATGATATCATGTGGTGTTCACATACATTTCATCCACTGGCAGTATTGTTATTATCACTTCAATATTCCAAGTATGAATACTCCTTTATTTGTCTCGAATTTAATATCTGAATCTCCTGACAATAAATGGGGAGGGAAAAAAAGTGCCATTATCTCCTAAGTGGGGAAGCTTATTCATTGTAATCTAATATAAAATATATATATATATATATCTTTTGTATTGATGGTCACTCTGCTCTTCAACATTAGAGAAATGACAGAATAAATTGAAATACCAGTGGGAGCTTTATATTAAAATTTGCCTCCTCAACAGACATTGTAATGGAAGGAAAATGTAACAACACTTACTTATAAAAACAGAAAATTATGTTTGTGATGCCTTTACAGAAGCACACTTTGTTCCAGAAAATTTAGCTTCCAAAACCAAGCCATGAGTAACTTTGAAATGAAGTAATATTAAAAGAATATACTATTTTAATATAAAGCACATAAAAAAAAGAACTCTTGGGATTGTTTTGGGGACTTAACTACAACGTATGAAATCAAATGAAGTTTAATGATTAATTATATGCTGTTGTTCTGTGTCTGTCTTTCTTAATTTTGCTTCATACATGTTAATAAGATGTTTCTTTCCCAAGAAGTATTTCTTGGATACTGTCTCTTGATGTGGCAGTCTTTAAGGTTCTTGATGTGGCAGTCTTTAAGGTCTGTCAACTTCTGCAAAGACCTAACCTAGCAGGACTATGATTACAGTAAAAAATACGGATACAATTATATTAATTAGATTTTTACAAAGTCTGGATGCTAGGTGCCTGTTATTCAAGAGAATTCTCACCTGAGACAGGATGTGGATGACATAGCACCAGGGAAAGTTTCAAGGCTGATCAGGACTGCCACATGTCAGAGCAAATAAAAAGATATAGCTGGAAGAGTTGTGACCAGGACAAAGAGAAACCTTCAATGAAGAAGTAAGTCCAGGAGATAGTATTCAGGAACATGCAAGGGTTGTGATGGCAACTCAGTGCATGCGCAGGCAGTGAGCAGAGGAAACACAGTACATCTGCTTAGGTGCTACAGCTGTCTACCCTGTGTTTCTGCCCTATGGAGCACTCGTGTGAAATCCTTTTTCAATGCTGATGATCCCAAATATTTTGTAGCTCTCACTTCTCTTGGCCTATTTGGATTTCCAGTTCTGCTGTCAGTTTGATATCTCCTCTCTGATACTGCACTGTTGGGTGACATTCAAGAATTTTATTAATGGATATCTGGTCAATCTGTCTTTATATATATATATATATATATATATATATATATCCTTTCCTCACCTTTATTTCTCACTGATTATCACTGATTATCATCACCACAGTTCTGGTCTTAGTGCCTCAAAATGTGTTCATTGTGTTGTCTTGCTGTGTAAGTGGAAAGAATAACAGATACTTTAAACTGAAGAAACACCAATGAAATTATGACTGCTGACACTGATTGAGGATCTGGTTTGCTTTAACTCAGTTCTGACTTTTTCAGATATTGTATGACCTCCCTTCTCCTGCAAATCTCATAATCATTAACTCTCATAGCATTCCTATAAGGCAAGGCATTGCCATCACAACCGCAATAAACCATATGAGTAACTCAAACACACTCAAAATTAAAGTTTTAGCTCTAAATGGCACTTAAGTATTTCATGCCTCTTGATTTTTGTGAACTTCTGAGTCTCCAAACTTTAGTTCTTAAGTCATCCTATTGTATATGAACTATTTTTAAATTACATACATACATTTAAAAAAAAATAAATTAAAATACAAAAACTAAAATTTCTTTTCTCATCTCTTTCATTTCTTCTCCCCTTTTTTTGGTGATTCAGTCTGAACACATATATATATATGTACATTTTGAAAGTTCCATAGTTACAGTAGACTTGATATTATAAGCAAAGGTGGTAATCCACAATGGTCAATGTATCACACTTGTTTCTTCTTCTGAAATCTTAGTTTTGATTGACTAAGCAGGCATTGCTAAAATCCTGCCAATGAACTGTCATTAAAGAGGATTCAATAAAAGAATGAAGAATTTACACTACAAACTGTAAAAGAAAAATCACTCACTATGTACTCATCTTTTTGATTCCTATCTTATAAGATAATGATATGCTATAACTACAAGTAAACACCTGTCTTTTAGTTACTCTTTTAAACTCCTGCTTCTAAAACAGGAAAATTTCAGCTATGGATTTGATGATGGACGATACTTAATCTATGAGATGCAGCCCAATTATAGCATCAAAAAAGCTCATATTTTTGTTTTAATTTTTCTTCTGTACATGTACCTATGCTTGGAAGAATACGTCACAAGCTCCTTCAAGCACCTCACTTGGCAGGGAAGAGACCCTTCACCTGGGTCACTGCTCATCTGGACCATGATGGTGAATTTAGGGATGTCTGTCCTCCGGTTGTCACTTAATTCTGCTAGGTGACAGAAATATATTCAAAAAGTCTGGTGTATACTTGAGCTGTTTGCTCATCACCAAAAGATGAACAGCTTAAAAATGGCTTAAACAGAACCTTTTGCTCCACTTCTCCCAAAATAAAAAGGGTCTGCCCCTAGTGGGCATTAAATGCCTTTTACTGACATCTACAAAACAAAAGAAAAACTTGTCTTTGAAGACAGTACAACAAATGCAACATAAGACCTAGAATTTTACATATTCAGGATGAAGTTTGGTCATTTTACTCACTCTAAGTCAGTGACAATGGTAATAAAGAAAAAGCTTGAAGTAAAGGTGGTTTAGCCTAAAGCAATGACAACTGATCAGCCTTATGCATATTAATCCCATCCAAGCGGTTTTATCACTCTGCAGGAATTTTCTAAGACTTAATATACACTTCTGTAAAAAGGAACTGCAAACTGGAAGTAATTAAAAAATATAATTGGGGAAAATATTCATTTTAGCCATAAACAAAATTTTTTTGTGAGCAAAGAGGTTGTTTTTGGATGAAATTACAGCATTTCACAATTTGAATAAGCTCGCAATTTGAATAACTCTGACATAGTGAATGCATCTTTCCTGTAATCCTGTTTGGAGCAGAACCTTCCATTCACCCTACTTCATCCTATTTCATTATGTATCTCTTCTCAGAAGGAAATCCCATCTTCCACAGCCCATTTTTACTATAAAGAAAAGATTTCTTCAGTCTAAAAGAATTTAACATGAATTAGGTACCCTGAGAGAGAATGTGTACAACTGTGTCACGTTGTTCAGCTTGCCTGCAGATCACAAACTATGAAGTGTGCACATATTCAAAATAACACAATAATAAAACTGAAATTTCTTAGCGCAATTAATCCCTGGCTTGTTTTGATAATGAAGTGCATTATTGAAAATTTATTGCAAGTAGATGTACGTGATATTTGCTGTCTTAAAAAAGATGAGATACAAGTTTTTCACTTTACTACTTTATACATGAATTTTACCCATGTGTCTTTCAAATTGTACCAAGAAATATGAAAATGTAATCTCAAGAAAGAAAAAAAGATTTGAGAAAAGATGTCACAGCGTGGCAGGCAAGGTTGGGCCTCGTGGGCAGCACAGCCCTGGCTGCAGCAGGACGCGCGGGTGCCTCCCGCCGGTCGGCAGCCCCCGGGGTGTCCACGGCACCAGGCATGGCGCCGCGCTGCAGGGCTGCGCGGGAACGGAGCGAGGAGGCAGGAGCCGGCCTCCGGTAGAGCAGCGGGAAAGCAGGGACGAGGGAGCGGGACCAGGCAGCTGGAGGGAATAACGAAACGCGGCTGGACGAGAAGACGGTTTGGCTTGCGGCTGGTGGAAGCTGCTACCCGTGGGGGCAGCAACAGGGAGAACGACGAAAGGTTATTGCCACCCGCTGTGGGGTGGACCCTGCTCCGGACAGCGGGACTGCGCCCAGGACCCACCAGCGAGTCCTCCCCGGCTGGCGGCGCATCGAGGGATCGGGATCCGTAAGACAGCAACGTGGTCGTGAACCCGAAGCGTGCGTAAAATTATATTTTAGTGCGAGGCTATAGGAGTGAGCAATAAATACTTGTAATAGACAGCCGTGCTGCACCTGGAGTCCTTGCTCTTTTACGGTTCCCCTTAACTTATTGAACATCCCAAAATAATCCCCATCGCCTAGCTGAAATGCCATACCAGGCCACTTTTCTATGCTTAACTACCTATAAACAAACATTGTTTCTGTCCAGATTTTAATGAGAGATCATCAGCACAGGTTCTTGTGAGAGATACATATTCAAGAAAAATAATAAGATGACATTTTTCATATAAGAAATATCATCAGCTTAGAACTCACAGAACGGTAAATGCAGAAAGGAGACAAATGAATATTATCCTGACTGGCTTCAGATGAATCATTCTGCCACAAGAAGTCTTTGCTATGCGGTCGCCCAAAAATTTCTGTAATATCAGAAGGATAAAATAGTCATCCATGGCTTGTTAGTAAATTTGGCTTGAAGAAGGTACAGCAAGGGCTAACATCTTCTGTCTTTTTTTAATAGCAATAGTAGTTTCTTATTTAACCAGAGATATTTTACATTCAAAAATAAGACTGAAATTTTCCATGTTTTGTCTCTTACTTTTCTATGTTTCAAAGATAGTATTACAATGTGCTCTCATTGCAATGACAGACAAAAACAATAGTTTGCATTTACATGGCTCATTTGTCCATAGATAAAATAAATCATTCTACAAACGTAAATTAGCTTTTTCAGTCACTGATCCTTTTGTCACTGAACTAAGACAAGGACCATCAATTTCAGCAGCTTCAATATCAAGTGCAAACTTTTTAAAAGGAAAGTTCCAAGGTCAAAGTTCCTTTATTGCAACTTTTTCTCAGGATTCTGAGTTCATTTTCAAAGTGACTAAGGTACATAGGATAGACTGAAAAATATTTAGTTGACGAAAACACTTCTAAGACAGCAGACAGTATTAATGTGTTAGTCTTTTAAGAGTCAACAGAAGTCAGAGAAGAAGTCAACAGAACTTAGACTTCATTTATTTTGGAACTTTTGAAAACTGTGCTGTAAATATTATGCTGACATTGCAACATGAGTGGTGAAGGCAGGAATAATTTTTTCACATGATGAATTTTGGACTTTTCAAGTAGTCTTACTGAAATTTCAGAGGACTACTAAGTGTTTAGTGATAAGCATATGTGTAAGCCTTTACTTGACTGACTGTGAACAGACTTCCATTCTGATGACATTTCTACTGTTTGTCTAATATATAATAAGACAATTTTGACCTACAAAATAGAACACCTTTCCTTCTCCATCCTGCTCTCCTGGATGATAAGTACTTTCCAAAACATCTGCCTCCAAGAAAGGTTAAAATTTATTACTGCCTTTTTGAACGAATGAGCTGTTTGGAACATCAATAACCAGAAAGCATATTTCAGACACTTCTAGTCTTGTACAAGATCTCCTGGAAGTAAATATTTACCAACAGTAAAATAAAAATAGTTTATTTCCCTGGTCATATCCACTCCTGTAGTGGGAAGCATCCATCCCACTTTAGGTGAATATGTATTGTATAAGCAGTTCTCTTTGCTAGACCATTACTTTAATTTACTTTAACTTTTAACTCAACATGAAATCATGAAAAATCACCCAAATTCAGAGAAAGAACTATATATAATTTTTGCTTGATAATAATCAATATTATTAGATATTAAATTAATATGTGGAATGTTACTGCTCTTTCTTCCCGATTAGATGATATATCAACATTGCTAACAACATTAGTATATTATGTTGCAGATGAATATGCAAGTTTAAATATGTTGTCAGTCAATGACACAAGGAATTTGCAGACATTACTAATTAAACTGGTTATCTATTTAGGCCACAATTCAAATTGTAGAATGTATACTCACAACTTGAATGATTTGAAGGACTGTTGAAAATCATGAATAATTTAGAATAATTAAAATGCTTGAAAAATTTGAGAGATGCTTACAGACAATTTACAAACAAAAAGGGACAACCCACTATTTGTTGTGTATTACTTCTTGAGTTCTGTTATTTCGTGAACTTCACTATACCTGTGAGGTGAAAAGTAAGCAATTAATAGCATATATCCATACACTGAAATTATAGACAACAAGAAAACATAGGGCAATCTTCAATAAACATGTGCAAAGACCACCCCATTGTAAAATCAGTACTTCACACGCATAATCATGAATACAGGTAATGTCTGTCATTATTGTATAGTTTCAGTAGTGTTGAGTCATAGTGAGAGAAAAAGTATTTCTTCCCAAACACTGCTAAATAAAAATCTTACTCTACCATGAGTCCTATGATTTTGTGCTAGTGGTTTTGCTCAACTGGGTTTTGAAAATGAATAAGAGTCTATAACATTTCAATTTTGTACTCTGCAAGTTTGAGTGTGAATTTTCTAAGATGAAAATCTGAAGTTGAGTAGAAAATAATCATTTTTGCAGGGTCAGCTTTAGGTACTACATTGATAAGCTTGCTCTTGCAAATATACTCAGCAAAGAAATGAAAAGGAGGTAAATTGATTCAAATTAGTGACAGTCAGGCTACCTATTTTGCTTCCTTAATAAATATTCTGGAACTTAGCTTTAGCTAGTTAGACAATTTGTAACTGTGAAAAGCTTTTAATGAACCTGTAATTCTAAATGCTTTAGTTCTTTATAAAACAGCTGAAAGCATAAAAGAGTTTATACAAATCGATAAAAAATCAAAGTCCACATCTAACTATATTTTCCCATAGAAAATGTATAGTCTAGTTTAGACTTATGTCCATGTCTGTTATTCAGTTTGAGTTAGCTAAATACTTCCTTATGATTAGATGGCTTTCATCTTTTTTTTTTTTCCATTTTTCTTAAATCTTCTTTCTGTACTTATGTTCCATTTGGATATTTCAGCTTCAAGAACTAGAATTAGTAATTTGGGATTTTACTTCTTCTATAGAAGTTTGTTTGTTTATGCTTTTTTTGCTTTGTATTAATGCCACTGTTTCATTTTCTATCTAGTAAAAGGCATTTAGTACTATTAATTTAATTATATTATGTTGTCTGGATTCTGTGAAGTCTGCTGTAAAGATATGCTAGGCAGTCATTTGGAGTTTTGTCACTCTTTGGTGATTTGATTATAGAAGTTTTCTGCTCTGCTTTTTCTGAGTTGTTAATTCTTGTGCTTTTTTCAGAAATAGTATTATTGCTTAAGAAACTTTTTATCACTAGATGAATTATTTATTTTTCAGAAAATTCACATTGCCAGTTTTAACATGCTTTTTGGGAAGTCACATATGAAGAGTTGGAGAAGATGTCAATATTTAAAATTCATTGAAATGTTAAATTCATAACATATGCTAATCACAGTCCTAATTCTCTCTCTCTCTCCTCTCTTCAACTTGTTTCAAATCCAGTTTGTTTATTTTCATTTCCAAGGCAGTTGAAAATTAAAACATGAAACAGCAAAGATTGACAAAACGAAAGCAATTTACAGTGTTAGGAGGAGCACTTTATGACCAACCATTTTGTCAGATACTTTCCTATTTCTACCTTCTTTGAATCTGTAAGAGCATTTATATATACTATATGACTAGATAGTTCTGGTAAGTGCTACGGAAATTATCTGATGATTCAGATAGAGCTGAGATTTTGCTGTCTCGCTGGTCTTCTGGGGAGTATAGAACATAAAGAGTAACCACACATTTTGTACATGACTCTCTTTTGGGGAAGTTCATGGGCAGAAATAACTAGATTTTTTACTGTCTCTGACATGGGATCGCTTTTTATGATAACTTGAATTAACTTCCAGTGCAGGATTATCATTGGCATTGAAAATGGATCCCACCGAAATGAACACACCTTTCATGATTATACAAATTATGACAGTATGCATAGAGAGTCTTTGTTCAGAAATTTTTTGGAGGAAAATTTGATTTCAACACTTTATGAACAACTAAACCAATAACTATATTTTGTTGGATTCTTGTTTTTAAATGAATATTTATGTCAAAGAAAGAGCATGAATAATGTGCCATGATTTTGTATTATGACAACCTAGCTCAATGCAAGTCTCAGTGAGTTATAAAGAAGATATAAAAGAGCTTACAATCATCATATTATCATAAAATCAATAATAAAATAGGATTTCGATATAACTGTAAATTTGTTTAAAACTGATGTTTGACAAATTCAAAGTTCAAAGCTTTTATCACCAGGGTGCTTGATCATTGAAACAACTCACTGAGGTGCAATACAAATTACACACATTTTGATGTATCTGAAAAGTTTTGAAAATCCCTCAGAAGATAAGCTCTAAATCCATGAAAATATATGGTTCTGATGCCAGAATCACTTGTTAAAATTGTATGTTTTTTGTTAAGCAGATCAAGTTTCCTAATAACAGCAATAACTTCTGCCCTTAAAATCTATTAATCCCTTAATATGGACTAAAATGTACAAATCTCAGAAGTGTTATACAGTAATATAATGGTAGCCACATTTCTCAAAAATATGCCAAAGATTTTTCACTTTTAAACAGGAAGAGTTTATTAACTTACATTTCAAAGGAGAGTTGTCAGAACAATTTTTGTTACTGGAACAGCACTGAAATAATTCCTTTGTATCAATATCCTCTTTTTAACTTGACCAGGTCATTTCCACCAAACTTCATCAGACCGTGGTCATACCTGTAACTATTTTGCAAGACAGTAGGTGATCATATAGGTCTCCTGCAGCTTTGTAAAAGGTTAAAAGACTCTCAGGTTAAAGTTCAGATATTCTTAAGTTCAAAAATAAGAAACTCTACACACAGCTGTTTTTTTTTCTTTCTAATCCTTCTCACCTTTCTTTCTCAGAAAACATGGACTTTGTGGATATCAGGCACCTAGAATTGACTCTGATTAAGGTTCCTTCTCTCACAAAAACAACAAAAATCTCAAATCTACTTCCATGCTTACTATCACCAGCTATTGCATATCGTTTCATGTATCATTTGTGATAAGTTCCAATGAAAACAAAGAAAAAAATGTAATAACTCATAAAGGATTCTAATATATTCAGAAACTAGCAAGAGTAACCAGAGTGAAATGATTCAATTCATGAAAACAACACAATCCATGCATTTGTATATAAAGAGGTCAGATAAGCAATAACAGAAGGAACAAAAATGCACTAGCCAAGAGAGAAAAGGAAAAAAAAAAAAAGGAAAAAAAAGAAAGAAAGAAAAAGAAACTTTTCATCCGTAGAGATAAATCCAGCCCTAGTAGAACTTGCTTTAAAGGTCAGGAGAAGTACACCAGGGATTGAAATCATTATGGGTTTCTAAAGCACATTATCTCAGTCTCTTTCTACTGCTTCTTTTCCCTCCTATCAGGAGGGGGGGGGGGGGAGAAGGTGGAAAATATTGATGGAATAACACTTTAGTTAAGTTTCTGCAAATCCACATACTTATGCAGCTTTCAAATCTGAAAAAAGATCCTTCTGTTCTTTCAGGTCTCTTTGCCTGTCCCTCCTTCAAAAACTTGAAACTGATAGAGAACACAATAAGTAATCTATAAAGCAACCCAGAATGTTTTGTGAACATTAATGTTTTTCACCGATTTCTGTGGTACTCATGGGCTTGACCTCCAAGACCCTCCAGGGGTTCAGTCTCTGCTCTCTCCCCTTTGGTGCTGCAGTTATCAGAGAAGCTGAAGTCTATGGGAACTAAGAGAAGCAGGAACAACGTGGATCAGCTACAGTCTGCAACTTACTACCTGGACAGTCTGTCCAGTTTCAGAAGTATGTCCTCTTAGCAAAAATACCTGTTTCCTGAAAACTAGGCACAGGCATAAAGATTTGGCTGATTTGAGCCTATGTACACAATTTGCCTTTACAGGGATTCTGTCCATAAACCATTAAGGTCTTTAACAAATAAATAAACTACAGGCAAAAGAAGGGAAACATTATTTGTTTAAAGCAGGATGAATAAAACCTGCTATTTTATTTTGTAAAGAAGGAAAAGTGCCCTTCTTTCTGTCATATGAGAAACTGATCTGTGCAGACTGTCAAAATCTTTCTGAGGACTAACTTATCTACATCAAAACACAAGTCTTTCATTTAAAGAAGCATATCTAAATGTACACTTGTTTGCTTAGAGTTAGCATTTATTTTCTAAAGTAACAGTGAAAGCAGTTTTAGCCAGTGAACCATAAATTTCTTCTTGATATCACTAAAATTTACACTTAGTGAATTATAATTATTCCATCAAAGGTATAGTATATTTTAAAGTTAGAAACAAGAATGATCCCTCTGCATGCTGTCATAAGTCCTTCAATAAATAAAGATAACATAAGGATTCATTTATGAAGCTACTTATGCTGAATGAATTTACAGTTAGATTCTCAGAAATTAATGGACATTGTTTCTATGACTGAGTACGATTACCCAATAATGTAGGGAAATGTCACAATATTGAATGATCTTGTTTCCTAGATAACACGATTCTCAGAAATTCATTTTCACCTTTCAGAAGGTTGAAAATACCTTTACTTCTCTCAAAATAAAATATGGAATACAACACATTATTTACAAACATGGGTTTCACAAAATCACATCCGTAGTTAGCAAATTATATTTTGTTTCTCCCTGAGTCTTACAGGTGCTGGGTAAGTTAATAAAGAAAAGTGCATAATAGTTTGCACAGTGTTTAATCTGGAAATGTTCACTTATTAACCCTTAACTTATTAAATCTTTTCCCACTTATCTTAAGTTTTCACTGTTTGGACTGAGATACTTGTTTCTTCCAGAACTTCTTCAATATATGAAAAATACAGCCTCCATTTCAAATAAAACTCATATTTCCTTACCACTGCTCCTGTCACAACTCTTCCTACCACGAAGATTAGGATCTAATGGACTACTTCCCCCTCCAGCTTGTCCAAAGAGCTTTTATTAGGTTAAGTTTCAGAGGAATAGTGGACAAAATAACTACAAAATGTGTCTTTACAACTTTGTGTTTCTGCAACTGACTGAGGGCATAATATAGGGAGCTTTTCTCTTAATTAGTGGGAAAGCAAAATGTAAGACACTAGGGGTAGGATTTATGAAATCTCACCCCCAAGACCTAGTTAGAAAGGAATATATGCCCTCAAGATATTTAAGTTAATGTTATAGCATTCTGTTACGAAATTACTCATAATCACACTATGCAGCACCGCAGCAAGTTCAGTAAATATTTTTCTGATTTATCAAAGGGGTCTTTCATCCACCCCTTCCCTCTCCCATTTTAGATACAGCAGCATATTTCAGGCACTGTACCTTCAATTACCTCAGGGAAAACCACATTCCACATAAGAAAAGCCCTTCTTGTTGTCCTTGACATCTCTTGCCAGATTTAATTCCAAACGGGCCTTGTCCTTCCTTGTCGCATCCCTGCATCCTCTGACAACATTCCTATATTCCTCCCAAGTGGCCTGTCCCCCTTTCCACTTTCTGTATACTTCCTCCTTCTGGTTGAGTTTTGCCAAGAGCTCCTTGCTCATCCATGCAGGTCTCCTGCCTCCTTTGCTTGACTTCCTACTCATAGGGATGCTCCGCTCTTGAGCCTGGAGGAAGTGATGCTTGAATATTAACCAGCTCTCTTGAACACTCCTTCCTTCTAGGGCCCTCACCCGTGGGATTCCTCTAAGTAGGTCCCTGAAGAGGCCAAAGTTTGCTCTCCTGAAGTCCAGGCTTGTGATCCTACTTATTGCCCTGCCTCTTCCTCGCAGGTTCCTGAACTCCACCGTCTCATGGTCACTGCAGCCAAGGCAGCCCCCAACCTTCACATCTTCCACCAGTCCTTCTTTGTTTGTTAGTACAAGGTCCAGCAGCACACCTCTCCTTGTTGGCTCCTCCACCACCTGGGTCAAGAAGTTGTCACCAATGCTCTGCAGGAACCTCCAGGACTGTTTGTGCCTAGCTGTGTTGTCTTTCCAGCAGATATCGGGGTGGTTGAAGTCCCCCATGAGATCCAGGGCCTGTGAACATGAGGCTGCTTCTAGCTGTTTGTAGAAGGCCTCATCGACTTCTTCTTCCTGATCAGGTGGCCTGTAGTAAACACCCACAGCAGTGTCACCCATGCTAGCCTGCCCTTTAATCCTTACCCATAAGCTCTCGACTCGCTCTTCATCCACCCCTAGGCACAGCTCCATACATTCCAGTTGCTCTCTCACATCAAGAGCAACTCCACCACCTCGCTCTCCTGGCCTGTCTTTCCTAAAAAGCATGTAGCCATCCATGACAGCACTCCAGTCATGCGAGCTATCCCACCATGTCTCTGCAATGGCAATGAGATCATGGCCCTGTGACCGCACACGGATCTCTAGTTCTTCCTGTTTGTTCCCCATGCTGCGTGCATTGGTGTACAGGCATTTCAGGGAGGTGATGGAGCATGCAGGTTTCCCAGGAGGGGTAAAAGAGGGTCCTCCATAGCCACATCCCATGCACACTTCCCTAGCTGCATGCACCCGCTGGAGGCATCTCAACTTGAGCTGTGTTTTGCCAACTACCCTGTCTCTATAACTCTCCCCTTCCCACATCTTTTCTAGTTTAAAGTCGGCCAACCTGGGAAGGAGGACCTGTTGGCAAAGACACCTGTGCCCCGCTTAGTGAAGTGGATCCCATCTCTCCCAAGCGGATGTTCATCTTCAAGCAGGGTCCCATGGTCGTAGAAACCAAAACCCTGTTGCCAACACCAGTGGCACAGCCAGTTGTTAACTTGGGAAGTCCATCTCCTCCTCCACTCATCCATCCCCCCTCACTGGCAGGATTGAGGAGAAGATGACCTGGGCTCCCAGACCCTTGACCACCATCCCCAGAGCTCTGAAATCCTGTCTGATGGTCTCCAGTTTGCCCTTGGTGTCATTAGTGCCCCCATGGAAGAGCAGCAGTGGATAATAGTCCAAAGCGTGGACAAGCCTTGTCAGTCTTTCCATGACATCTCATATGCGAGCCCCTGGCAGGCAACAAACCTCTCTGGACAAGAGGTCAGGTCGGCAGATAGGTGCCTCCATCCCCTGCAGCAGGGAATCTACCACAACAACCACCTGCTGCTTCTTCTGGGCGTTCCTGCAAGTCACAGGGTCTGTTGTCCCAGTTGCTTCCCTTGCAGCCATGCCCATCTCCTCCTCATCCTGGAGGGCACTAAACCTGTTCTTCAGCTGCAAGTCTTTGGGAGGAGTAGGAGCCTTTCTCCTCCTACAAGCAGTGACCAGTTTCCAGCCTTCTTCTACGATGTTATGATGTACCATTTCACACGGCACAGAGCCCTCTGGCAACTCCACTGCTGTGGGGGGTTGGGACTCCTGAAGCTGTACGGTCTCCAAGAATACCCTGTCTATCTCTTGCTCATCTTCTCGGACCTGACGACACACCTCGTCAACAGCAGCCCACCTCCTGCAGGAGAGCTGGCTGCCAGCCCAGGCCTCCTGGAGAGGCCCCAAGCACTCCCTGCAGCCTGAGACCTGGAGAGCTGCATCTGCCATCAGAGGGTTGGTCTGGGTCCCAGCCTCTGACACAGCCGATGCAGCGACTCCAACAGCCACTGGGGAACACACTCTGCAGCGTGTCATGACCATACTCAAAGCGTACACCGCAGGGATCGGAAACGAAGGTACCTTCGTGCGCCCTTCTGTGCAAACTGCTGCGCAAACTGCTGCCTCTGTTAGCTGCGCTAATGGGGCAGAAAGGTTAGTAATCATGTTTTAATGGAAAAACACAGTCTGCTGAGGCAGATTTTTTTGAGGTATTTACCTGTTGTTGATAGTTAAACCTCAGTTGCTCAGATAAATTGAGAGAACAACTTCTGAATTTTCCACTATCAAAATGAACTATCCAGTAGCAAAAATAAGCATGTTTCTCCAGAGGACAAAGCTGGAAATGTTAAAGGAATATATATTGTTAAACTTAATTCAGTGACTGCATGCATCAAGTCTAGGAAGGTTAAGGGTAAAAGTTCCTTGAGGTAGTTCAGAGCTTTGATCTTATTTTACAGACAGCAGTTGATTTAAAATACATGCCATAGTTGCAGAGGGAGTCAGATTCTATTTCATCTTGATTTTGAAGGACAAATCAGATGTCTCATTATAATATTCAACCACCATGAACAAGCATTTTCATCTCATTATTGCATAGGCTAATTTTAAAGTTAAACCTATTTAGCTAACTCAAAGAGGGAGAGGCATTTCTGGCAATAGCATTGATGGGAAGGGTGAAATTTTCAAGCTGTTTAGCAAAGCATTCATGCCCTTGTAACCTTAACTCAGTTCCTAATGGGTAACAAATGTGACTGCTTAGATTACCTGATTTAAAGTATGCAAAGATGATTAAAAATATATATATGGCTAGACCAAAGGGTAGTTACTATATTATTTATTAGACCTGAGCAAGTATTTCACAGCAAATAATCTATGCAATATATTTTACAGCTTTGGCATCATTGAACCAACCAGCATTTGTTGATTTAAATCGTGTGATTTTTTCTGGTGAACAGAGAATATGCAGTTCACTATTTCTACTTTCTGTTTATAGATAATTCACTCACCTCTCCAGTGCACTGCAGAGTGCCTAGAGGAAACACAGTACAAAGTTTCCCAGGTAAAATTAAACCATCCTTAAAAGTTACAAGAGAAAACACTTGAACAAGTATTTTTAATTTTTTTATGATACATTAAAAAAAAGAGGTGTGCCTGGCCATTTTCCTCACTGAGGATTACAGCCTAGGGTCCTGCAGGATCCTTAACTGCTTCTGGATGTTTAGCGATAAAGTATGTACTGTATTATCTTTAACATTTACTTTTTTCCTTTTCTTTGGAAAAAGAAAAATGCACTGGCCACAATGATCCCAACTTTTTTGACCTTAGTGCCTTATCATTATTGCCTTAGTGACCTTATTATTACAATACTTTCTTTTCAAGAATGAATGTATGATTCACTGTTGCATTTCACATTGCAACCACTCTCCTGACCTTCATAATGAGTTTCTGTTCTGTTCTTGTTCTGCATGATCTTAGAAAAGGTTCAGAGAAGGTTAACCAGTCTAGATGATACTTCTTAGCATAGGCCCAACATAGGGCAAACATTTTGCCAGATCTCCTGGAGAGTGGCACAGTCCTATCTGTGGAGAGTGTAGTACAAACTGGAGTTGTAATGCTTGTGTCTGTCTGTTTGTGTATGCGTACCTTTGCAGATAATTTCTCTGGGACTTGGCTCTTGCTGATTAGCATTTTAGAGGTTTTTGGCAAGTGTAGTTATAGTTGTGTAGCTTTCTTAATTTGTTTCTAAGCACTTTTTTTTTTTTTCTTCACTTGTAATGTAACACTTCAGTGCCTCATTTTGCTTCTTTTGAAATCAATGGCCTGTATGGTCTTGGAGCACTGAGACAAAACTTCATTAGAAAGCCAAGAAGCCTTTACCGATAGCACCTCCTGCCCACCCTATTTCATTCAAGCACATAAACTGTCACCTCAGCTTGTGTCAACAGAGCTAAAAAACTGAAGAATTATCCAGATAAAGGGCAGTTTTCTTAGGTAGTTTGTTATAAAACATTTAAAATCCAGTTCTCTGTGGTAAAACAATGTTAGAAACCTATGCAGTTTTGAGGATATGGACCTTCCTTTTTTCATAGGACTGTTCCAAAGCCTCAAGAAAAATCTCAAGCAACTTCTGGAAGTGATGAAAACTATACCAAAGAGCATGCGTGAACATGTTCCTTAAAGGAAATGTTTTTAAAGTAAATGACATGCTTAATCAGTGTGCTTCAGTGTCATTCTGAGATTTTTACTGCAAGAAGAACTAGACGCAAACATCAGGGTTGTGAAGTTTTCAAGTAATGTATCCATACCATAAACTACAATTATTGTGCATTTACTATCATACTTACTTGCTGAAAAGAAGAAGCACTTTTTACAGTTCTTAATGGAAAAAATATGCTTCAAATTTGAAAAAAATAGAAATGATTTTTTCATTCTGTTCTAATTGTTATACTTTAAAACTGGTAACCTGAAATGAAGTGTTTTCTGCTTTCATGTGCCTCTCTCTAAGTTATGTTTCTATTACAATAGATAAATAACAACTAGCACATGCAAAGTAACAAAATTTTCCCCTTATTTCTTCACAATATTCTTTTATTAAAATGAGGATTTTCTTCATTTGCAAAAAAAAAAACTGTGGAACTATGAATTTGGCAAGGAAATTAAGGAGGAGCACATCTGCCTGACATTTTATCTTTAACATACTACTTGCTTCTTCACCATGAGTAAAGTTTACTTTACTTTACTTTACACAATTAAGCTAAGCAGGTCATGACCGTATTTGTGTAGCAGTTTTTCCATTATTCCAGAGGTGGTCATGATGGATTACACAATATTTTGTTAGCCTGTTGCCTGCTGCCACCTTCCCTACCCTCTTCCAATCAAGTCGACATAATTTTTGATAGTGAAATAGTCTTATTGTATAGGACATTTTAAAAGTAAATACAGGACAAGGATGTGTGTGCACATGAACATTCAAGTATTTGCACATGTGTGTTAACTGAGAAACAGCAGACTTTATTGTAGCAGCTGGGTGGGGCTAATACTCTTTGTTTAATGTAACCATTGAAATCTCAATTCAGCAAGAAGGAAAGAATACTGAGTAGCTAAAAAAACCTAATATCTAGGCAGCAGCTGCAGAAGATAATGGATGGACTTACTTTTTACATTTTTAATCTCAGGGACTGGATGAATTATTTAGAAACCTTAAATATATAATGATTTCAAAGCAGGGAAATGGACCAGGTTTCTAAAGATATTGACTTCCAAAGTGCTATATGGAGAGGCAAAGTATTAAATTTTTAAATATTCTGATCTTAATCTTTACATTACCGGCTATCGGTGTATTGATTGGAGCAGTGTGCTTTCTTTCTTCTAGTGAAGGCCACATGAAGATATCACTAGCTGCCATTCTAAGAAGTGCATTATTGTATCTACTTTATCTTCACACATAATCAAAGGCTCCCAGAGTTTGTTTTATCAAGGTTGGTGGGTTTTAAGCCTTTTTTTTTTTTTTTTTTTTTTTAAGAATGATGTGTGGTTCTAATTTTCATGAATAACCCTTTTGTTCTATTGTTAAAGGAATATGGAGATGTCTGTTTAACTGCAACTTTTCTTTTGCAAAATTACAGGTGCTGTTCCGGCTTTTGTCTGCAAAACTCAGAAACTGAACTCAAATGTTCATTAATCATGGAGGTGGAGAATCTGGGTTAAATTATTAAGTTATCATGGAAATAAACAAAAAGAATAATACAAGAGGGAGAAAATTAATATCCTCTTTATACAGATATTAAGAATTTTAGGATTTCAAATATACTGTAAAAAAGGAGCTATTGATTATTGACAGAAATGGTATATCAGTATAGTTTTTAAGTTATTAATGTTATCTTACAAGTTTCAGATGTACAGTCCAATTTTAAGTCAACTCTAAAGCCATTATGTCATTTCACAGTGAGAACTGGGAGAATGTCATAATGTGAACTTACACTTGATGTCTCTAGGTAAAAGAGCATAAAAGAAAGAGTTCTGAAAAAGTTTTAATTCCTTCATTTCATAATGGGAAAGTATTATTTATCAAGAAGGTATTTCATTGTCTTTACTCTCATATGAAAACAATGAAATGAATTTAGAACTACGTTATATTTTCTATATGACTTTGTAATGTTTGTTTGCATGTGCACTTTTGAAAAATGGTTCCATCCTTGAAAGTGTTATTAAAAGTGTAGACTTGCAACCCTATATATTATGACATCATAAAATTTCCCTGTAGTCAGTGAAGGACTGGGCTAGATTTCCTGGAGCCTCCAGAACTGGAGATCTTTAAGATCAGCATGGACCACACACTTTCAGGAGTAATACCAGAGCAGTTGATTCTTCTCTGGAGCAGAAGAATGGAAAAGGTCGCCTGAATCTTTTCCAGCCCTATCAAGCTATCCTGGAACAGTGCCTCAATAAGACCTGTATTTCAGTATCTTCTTAAACATTTAATGTACAACAGGAAGAACAGTATCAATTTCAAGAGGAAAGGAAAAATCTGGAGTAAAGTATTTTGGAAACCTCATAAATTTACCATTTTAATGTTTTTAATTTAGGTAAGTGTAGGTAGAATTGTCATATCCTTATGCAAACCTGTGACCCTCCCTTCTCTAATATATAGTACTCCCGCTTTATAACAGCAAGAAAATAGGATATGGGATCATGCATGTTTCAGCCTTTTTGTGCTAGAATCAGCATGCACTTTGAAACCACTGACAGGAAATCTGAGCTGAAAAAAACCTAGAAACCTGTTTCCAAGTAGAAATGGAGGCATAATAGTCACCTGAGAGCAGAAGAGGTGGGAAGAGAAGAGTTTATTGATCTATTTTAGGGCTTTTTTATATTATCCATTGCTATAGTATAGCTATAGCCTGAAAATTATGCAAGACAAATGCACTGAAATTTTTAGAAACCTAAGAAGGAAAGACTTAGTGCAAACCCCACCAGTAAAGCTATACTAAAAATGCAGAAAGTACCACTGTTCTGAACTTCTTGTCTGTGTGTCTTGTTCTTTATCTCAATTCCAGTTCCAAAGTACCTGACCACTGACTGATACGAAAATCACCATTGATATGAAAGGTTACATTCTTTCAATAAGGAGTTGGTTAGGAAAAGGTTAGGCTTTGAACAGAAAAAAAAGAGCAACATGACAATTCCTTTCAGTTTAAGTTTTATCATATATTGGAAAGAGAACTTTAAAGAATCCTTCACTTAATTAAAATATAGATAAAATGCTGTGATGAACCTGGTACAGATTTGGGTATATTAGGTTCAATCTTGACCCTATAGAAATCCATATCAAACTTCTCTCTACCTTTATTAAGGCCAGGATATATATTTTTCTCAATAGATCTGTATTACACAGGGAATTAGATAAAAGAGGAAGACTTTATCACATTTGTGCCTAAAAAGAAAATACACGAAGAGAGGAAGAAGGAAAAAAAACCTGAAAAAATGAGTTCAAAATTGTATCTCAGAGTCTGTAGACTTTTAAATATAAATGGAAATCCAAATGTGGTAGTATAGTGGAAAGGCTGAAAAACAAATGAGGAGAAGTTTACAAGATCTGCAAAGGTGTATGCTGAAAACTTCTTCAGTGTGTCAGATAATATGTACAGTAATTCTATATGCCTCATGCTGGACCCCAAATAAGTGCTCAGTTTGGACATTTGCTTGTGCCCAGGGTGGAACGTGGCTCTGCTAGCTACAGATCCTTTGCCAAAGAGGTGCACAGCACCATCCCAGCTGTCCTGTTTGCTTACGTGATTCCAGTTTGGTGTTTGGCTCCTCATTACTACTGTGCTGCTCAGCTGTGCTAGGCAGTTGGCTTAGTGTTTGTCCCCATTTACTGTCTACCGACTGCCGTGTGAGTAGGGGTAAAATAAAGATATGCTGTCCCTGTTTTCATTCCATTATCTGCAACAGTGATGACTGGAGGTTACTCGCAAATGAAGAGTTTTTCTTTCATGTTGTCTGCCTCACCATGTTAGGCTGGAACAAGATTTATCTTTTCATTCAAATGCTGGTCCTTTATGTAATTTTTATTTTCTAATCTATTCAATGTGTATATTGTTCATTTATGTTCAGGCTACAGCATAATCCAGACTGATGGGAACAAAAAATGGGCTTTAGGTTTTTCAAAGCCTTATGAGTTGTAATTGGTGGTTTAGATCTGCGTTACTTTCAACTAGCAAGCCTTGAAGACCAGGAGCTGATCAAAATATTTTGCTTTTGACCATCATGTAACAAAGTAGAGGAAATTTCAATATTATAAAGTGAAAGATAATTGTTTTAATATTCAATGTGTTGCTTATTACCAAACATAAGAAATAAGAAACAGTATAATGAAATTAAAAATAATAATAATAATAATGTGTAATGTATTTAAAAGCAAAAACATATAACCAAATAGGAAAGGATTTGCCAATATGTGGTTACTAGTGTTAAAAATGGCATGTCACTAGTGACATGTGACATAAATGTACAAATGCAGCAATAGACATACTAGTGATAGAAATAATAAAGGCTAATTACTATGTGACTTCATTTGTACTGAAACTTTTTTTACAACAAAAACTTTTTCTCCAAAAATATTCATAAAAAAATAAGAAAGTGAAGCATCTTGAAAAGAGAAAATATTTGGAACAGTGATGTAAAATTTCATTGGTCACAATCTCTTATCTGGTCACATCTTTTGTCAGCTCTTACTCAGGAATAAATACAATTATCAATGTAATATCTGCATTAAACAGTTTATTCTAACCTTGTCCCATAAATGTAAAATAGGAGGAGTCAATATGCTTTTTTTATTTCTAGGAAGACTAGAAAAGTCATGAGGGAAAAAAAAAGTTATAAAATGTAGCTGACTACATACAAAGCACTGAAGTTTGCTAGTAACGATTGTTTCTAGTGGAGGAAAGTGAAATATCAAGATACAGTCTTCAAAGCTGCAGACTTCTATTAGTCGTGGATTAGATATCCATTTTCTAATTACTTTTCCTCTTAACTTTCTTATCCATCTTCAGGTGTTGTTCCAAGGCTTATCAATAAAGATCATCTTTGAAAAGAGAATAAATTTTTTAAAGTGAGGAATATCATTCCAGAGAAGTATTTGACTTGACCCTTCATCATAGTTCATCTAGATTTACAATATTTCATATATGCTTTTGTGAATACTCAGATGCAGCAAAACCCCAAATCTATATTGTTTTCCATTGTCTTAGTCTTCAGCAGCATTCCTGTTGAATGTAATGTGGGAATGCTGAAAATTGAGATGGAACTTTTAAATCTAACTTCAAAGAAGTTTTGGTCCCTCTTAAAACTGCTTTTAAGGTACTTATGGTTTTTTTTTTTTTTTTTTTTTTTTTTTGAGCAGGCTGCTCAAAATGCTATGAAAATAATCTGAAACCTGAACATGTCAATGTCAGATAGAAGACACTCCTTACATATGTTCTACTTGAGCAGTGAAAACACCAGTCTTCATAAGACATTATATTGCAACATGCACAAACCTCTTAAAGGAATAATATTTAGTATTGCATCTGATGGAGCATTATCTTGCAGTCTGATTAAGAGCTAGCAAAAGGGTAAAACACAAAACAAGGATACCTGTTTCTGCCCTAGAATTTCTAATATCTTAACTCACACCACATGGACCAGTCAAAATACTGTTGCTAATATGACAAGTTTCAGTACGACAGGTTGCCAAACCTCCCCCACCCAGGTAAAAAGTCCTTTCTCTGTTCTTTCGCTGCGAGATCCTAACCAAGTCAAATCTCTCTCCATTACCCCACCTCCCCATCAGTAAAATGCCAACACTAAAGCTCTCTCCTTACTGAAGGGAACTGTGTCATACACAAGTGACACATGTTAAGAATTAGGCAAACAAGACACAGGCACAAAAGTTCACTGTACATAATGTTTGGATTTATTTTGAATTCATCTTTATATCTGTTGTTGCATTTCAGCACAAGGATGAGGCAGCCAGCAAAGGGGTGTCTTCATATTCCAGAAAAAAAACAAAGATATCATTACATTAAAATATAGTTTTCTTATTTTTGGAGTTAAGTAATGTGAGAACAATGTTTACCAGATCAAACAAAGGAGAAGCTTTTGTTTCATGGTCTTGGGATCAATTCTACTGGACAGCTTTTATCATGCAAACTACTGGAATAGGATCTGCATGCTAATTTATTACAATAAACTCAATTTGCATAAGAATGTATTTCCTATTTTCAAAAGGAATTTGGGCACAGAGGAACTCAGACAACTGGGGTCTTAGGAGGCAAGGCTTGTTTTGTAGTTAATAGAGATGATTTTTACAGATAAATAAGAAAAAAAAAAACCTTTAGGTGTCTGATTTACGCTCTGGAGGCTTTATTCTGTCTCTGCAGTGGCTATGAAAGAGCTTAACTTGCCAAGGAAGGATATGTTTGTAAGGAGGAATCACTAAGGCCAAACATCATTAATTTCAGTGAAAAATAAGCTTAGATGTCACTGTGAATCCCAGTCGCACTTTATCTGATACCAGAAGCACTGGTATCTTTTATATATGACTTTGAGTCCATAATAACTTTTAGGACTTAGGCCCTTAAAAAAAAAAAAGGTAAAAAATTAAGGTACCTAAACTGTATCAATTTGAGTAGTTAATCTGTTTGCTAGCAGCATATAACCATATGGCTACATAACTTTTTAGCAGTGAAAATTCCCTAATCTAATATTAAAACACTGCATGACTAAATGGAAGCTCAGGTGCATTTACTGAGCAGAAGTGGAGTCTTGGCATAGATGTTGATATTCCTGCACCCGCAGTTCTGCCTGCTGAGTCTTGCTCCACAAATCATCCTGCAGGAACCTAGAGGACACTGTGTTAAATAAGTTGCTACTCACGACTAATTGGCTATCAGTGAATAAAACTAGGCAGCTAGAAGTAACAGATGTCTAGCACTTTTCAAACTCTTATCTCAAAAGTTACCATGTTTTTTTGTGTGGCTTTTAGTGGTCACTTAAGATGCAATTGCATGGCCTATATTAAGCATTAATTCAAACAAGCCTAATAATCTAATAATCTCTTCTAAACTTAAAATGATATAAAACGATATAAAACTGTATAACATATATTTATGTATGTAAACGTGGAACAAGAGAAGCTCATTCTGTATCAGCCAATTAATGCATTTGTTTACCCAATTTTAATGTTTCAAAATTTTATTCTCAAAACAATTTTGTTATGTTCCTAAAAGTGCATCATTAATACAGGACATAATAATGCTACTCTAATCAGTACACTCTTTTGAAAAGTGTTTCTTGATACAAACCACAGGAATGAAAATTGAAGAATGAATGACTATTCCCACAACAAAGAACAAGTGTTTGAAGAAGTCGGTTTCAGCAACATATACCCACAATAACTTGCATCTTTCAAAAAACACAAAAGCATACTCTGGAAAGTCAGCAAATCCTGGATATGTTAGGCACACTTGGGAAAAAAAGAAGTCCTAACATAAACAAAACAATGTCTGAACATGAAGAATGGTAGATCATGAGGGAAGAAATGTAATCTGAACAGAGATTTTCAATGTCACAACCATGACAGTAAGGTTAAATAAGTCCTACATAATAACAGCAAAGAATACCCTGTTTAATGACTACAGGGGGATAAGGATAGTGTTATCCAGGGTGAGCGAAGTAAGCATTGTCTTCATCACCTTTATTTGTTTCCCTTTTGGAGATCAGGATGAAAATTGTCACTTCCCCAGTGAGGTGCAAGCAGACATTGTAGTCACCTTGTGACAAAGACAAACTGTGTCCTGGTGGAAATAATATAGGAGGAAATAACTCTCAGGCCTGCCTAAGAGTCGGCAGGTCAGGCAGGGGACCAAAATAACCTACCAGAAACAAATCTGATAAATGAAACTGGTGAGCAGTAGATGAGAAAGCAAGGGCTTGTCAGATATTTTCTCATTGACTGGATTCTCTTTTTTCTATCATCTTCTCGCCAGGGAGGTATTTCTAAGTGAAAAGCTACTGCTTTTCTCACTCTAGAGATGAACTATCATAGATGAAATATGAACCAAAGCACTGTCAGAAAAAAAAAGCTTGAATCGTCTCAGACTCAACCAACTCAGACAGTTTGTGGACATGCAGAATAATTCATCTGAGTCTTCACTTCTAATTCCAGAAGGAACCAAGATAATTCTGAAATTTGCTGGATGGAAATAACAGCAGAAAGATTCTTTTCTTGGTGCAGTTTTTCAACTGAACAGAAGCAAGACACATCAGATTTCTTAGTTCTCTCCCTTTTTTTCTGTCAGTCCAACATATTTCTGAATATTTACAAATAATGATGTAAGTATTACGTAAATAAGTATTATTTACAAACAGTTTATTAGTAAGCAATAACTCTATATGAGACATTAAACACAGACAAAAACCACGGTTAAAATTGACCATATACTAATAGCTGAGTGCCATGTAAGTACTGAGGATGACAGCGACGCGGTTGTCACAGCGTGGCAGGCAAGGTTGGGCCTCGTGGGCAGCACAGCCCTGGCTGCAGCAGGACGCGCGGGTGCCTCCCGCCGGTCGGCAGCCCCCGGGGTGTCCACGGCACCAGGCATGGCGCCGCGCTGCAGGGCTGCGCGGGAACGGAGCGAGGAGGCAGGAGCCGGCCTCCGGTAGAGCAGCGGGAAAGCAGGGACGAGGGAGCGGGACCAGGCAGCTGGAGGGAATAACGAAACGCGGCTGGACGAGAAGACGGTTTGGCTTGCGGCTGGTGGAAGCTGCTACCCGTGGGGGCAGCAACAGGGAGAACGACGAAAGGTTACTGCCACCCGCTGTGGGGTGGACCCTGCTCCGGACAGCGGGACTGCGCCCAGGACCCACCAGCGAGTCCTCCCCGGCTGGCGGCGCATCGAGGGATCAGGATCCGTAAGACAGCAACGTGGTCGTGAACCCGAAGCGTGCGTAAAATTATATTTTAGTGCGAGGCTATAGCGAATTAGGCTACCTAGACTTATTATATTAATTGCTAAAATAATTATAATGTAACAGTTAATGTATATTTATAGGTTAGATACGTACATATCCACATATATTGTATGTTGATCTCTAGCTTACGGTGACAAATTCCAGAATCCTTACTGCTGAATAAGAGACAAATCAGAAAATATCAGTTTTGGACCTCAAAATGTGAAGGTATGGTAATAAAATGTAAACTCAATGCATTTAATATAGTCTTAATATAAGTATGTGAATTAAATTAGAACTGATCAGAAGTTTTTAAATAGAAAACATACATTTTGCTAATCAGGAAAATCTCCATATTTCACCAGAACATTGCAAACAAATACCAAACAGAAAACCCATCTGATGAGTGAGTGAGCATAGTGTGACACCATCTACACACAAAAAAACAGCTTTTCCCCTCCTCACATTCTGGAAAGAAAATCTCACTGAAATATTTTAATTTTAGCAGGTTCAATTTGAATTAAAGTGTTTTAGTGTTCTGAACAAACCTGAAGTCTTCCATTATGTATTATTGTGACCTTAACTATCTGCTGAACTGCTAATGAGTCTAATGAGACTGTTTGATAACTTCATGGCCATGCTCTGCTTTGTTATTAGGGCTCATCTCTGTGGAGAAAAATAACCTCCACAAAGAATGTCTGTGGTGCAGCATAAGAATTTCATGACCACACTTTTTTTCACGGCAGATGTATTTCAAGTATAAGGGGAGGCGACTCTGGCCTCACAGAAATTACAGACCTCCATATGAGCTACAATTCCAATAATGCACAAAAGTTTGACTGATGTAAATAATGCACTGGGCAAAAAAAAGTAATCGTTTCGACACAACCAAATGAAACATGCTAAAATTTGTTGTCCTGTAAAGACTAAACATTTCAACTTTTTTGCCCTGATAAAGGATGAAAACAAATGTAGAAATATCGGAAATTTCCCCAAAGAAATTTCAGCCGGCTCTGGATAGAACACCACAGTGCCCTTTTCACAATATCCTTACAAGATATTACTCAAGCCCTATCATTAGCTGTGTTGCACTTTTAGCATGCATCCAACACAGCCAGCAGCCCACTATGTATTTTACTAGACTGAGTTTCCAATGATTACTTTAGAAAGACCATCTGGTCACATGGCTGAAAGTTACAGGCTGTGACCACTTACTCCTTTCAGTACAAGCTGCTCACTGCATGTAAGACGAAGTAAGGATTTCATGATGCAGCGTATCTGTTTCAGTAGTCAGTGTACACAAAATGGCTTTCAATGTGAAACACTTTTTCACACTAGGTTTCTGGGGATAATGGAATGAATTACATTCTCTGTGGCCCCCCATTAAGGTCAGAAGCAGCAAGAGTTGAAGAGGAATTCTTGGAAGTAGAATCTGTGAAGATTTAATCCTATCATTATTTTCCTTGGAAAATAGATTGATAAAATGTGCAATTTAAATATACTCAAATTTTGAGAGTTTACAACAAAAACATATTTTGAAAGAAATATAGTAAATATCACTGAGTAATTCATGGTATCATAATTTATTTATAATAAACTTTTAAAGAAGTAAAACAGTTTTGTCTGAAACTTTCTTGCTGTTGTATCATGTATTTAAACAGTCAATATCTACCCAGTCATGATTTTAATGCCTGCCACATTTCTTGGTTTGTAGCTGTGCTGTTTCATTTGACTGATGAACTGACTTAAAATTTCTTAAAAGAGGTCTGTCCCTTCTGCCATATCTTTACAGCATCTTTTATGCGATTAACAGGATGTGTTTGTGCCCTGTATCATTCTGATTCCGCATCATAATTGGAAGTTTTTGCATTCAAAAGCAAATACAAGTTGTAGTTGGAGGGTTCCATTACGCCATACACCTCGCTATTCTCTATCACAAATGGGGTGAGAGCAGACAGCAAGCTGTAAGTATTTGATGAAATAATGTTCGTAGCCTGATATTTTGTTCTTATGTATTAACAACACAAAATAAAAATCCTCTTGAAGAAAATGAACCTTGGTAAAAAAAGAACAAGTTCAACAAAATGGTACACTTATTTATAACCACACAACCAGGTGTATGGTATCATGCATTTCAGTTTCACAAACAATCAATATAAATTACTGGATATAAAATTACTTTTTGATTACCACTGTAAAAATACAAGCTGTTCAAGTCATTCCTCACACTGTTATTGATTTTACTCTACTTTTTCTATTGCATTTTAAAGCATTTGGTGTCAATTCTTAAGTCTTCATTCAATAGTTAAATGAGAAGCAAATGCATGAAGGATAAACCTGGGAAGTTTTAAGGGTGGAGAGATCCCTAAGTATTACTTTTCAACCTTTAATCTCCATACTCTTTTTACCACAGCTTGTTGAAGATTAAAGCATATTTTCATAGCCAGACTACACATGGGAACTACCAGAATTTTCCTGACCTTTTAAACCCTTCATTTGTTTCATATTATTAGCCTTTTAGTAGCAGCTTTCTGTCATATGGCACTTTGCTTCCTGCTGGTTGCCACAACAATGGTCAGGTCATCTGTCAAATGATGGAGCAATATGCTATTGTCATCTCTCAAAGCTGGTAAGTGGGTTCTTTTGGTTTTCGTTTGTCAAGTTATCAAATGCTCAGCAACAAGCAAGGTTCTTTTGCCTCTCTTCTTTGACTGAGAAATGAAATAGGTAACTTGAGGGCCTAGGTAAAGACAGACCTAGGAATCTATGCAGTTGTATTTGTGTTTTTCTTAATGAAATGAGCTTTATATGGCATAAATAGTTACCTTGGATTTATGGTTAGAAGTGAATTAGCTGATTTGGAAAAGATAGAGTACAAAAAATAAAACAAAAAACCCCCACTGAATCTAGTAATGAAATGTCTTCACTTTTTTATTATTTATTTCTATTTTCATTTATGTCAGCATGATAGGGCTAAGGAAGAGACTGCTTTTCACTTACCAAGTGGATTCAGCTTTTAATAACACTTGCTGTCCATTGGAGATTATCCCACAGAATATAGTGGATGACACATTAGTGCATTCAGAGAGAAATGGCAATTTATATCATAGGTTTTAAAAAATTCTGTTTGTTAGAAAATTCAGAATTGCTTCTACAGTAGCTACGTTTGTGTAGCATTATCCTCTTGACCCCTCCGAAAGATCTGATGCTCAATCAGATTTTTGAAAAAATAGTTTTTTTATTCGTAACTCTATTTCTACATTCTTCATTCTCTTGTTTGTTTCTCTTTTGCTTATGAATTGATTTAAACAAAGCAATATTTTTAAAATGAGAGAAAGAAATAACTACATTCACTTATTGTTGGGGTTTTACATACTGTAACTACAGACAGGTATTTAATCTCCATGTAAAGCAGGTCAGATTGAAGTGAGAAGATAAAATCAGACATATATGGAGGTAATCAAACTCACTTATTGTAAGTTTTATTTTATCATTTAGGATATGCTATTTTCATGCAGATCACAAATTTCTTCTCAGATTCTCCATATGAGGTAGGTGGCCAGTTTCATGGCTAAAAGTTTGATTTACGTATGTATATACTGTCAGAATACACATGCTCTGTCAACTCTTATTTAAATGCCAACACCAAATCTCTGATGAATCAATCTTTTCTGAAGAATGCAACAAGTTGAGTACTGTACCTTACAAAGAAACAATGAGCATTTTTTCTCACTGTTTCCTTACAGTTACACTGTTAGGTACCTTAGTAATGTAATCCTTACACTTCTAGTGTAACTTTAGGTTCAGTTCTCCTTATGTATTCAGTCTCTGGGCAGGAAAAAAATCATATCCTAATCAGAGTCATTGTATACAATGCAGTTTTAAACACCGAAGTTTTTCATCAAAATCTTGAGTACGCATCCATGCCATGTTCAGCGAAATATGAACACCGTGTGCCACTGATCACACCATGTTGTGAATTAGTGTTAAGCTGAAGGTGCCTTTAGGAAACAGTTGACCACAGCAAACAAATGGATAAATTCAGGATTTGAGAATAACTGTATGCTTAGAAATAGCACAGACCTGTAGTTTATATATGTATATGTCTGTGTGATAGTATTATACTTCCATGATGCTGCTTGTTTCTCAAGCTGAATTTTCCTTCCTATTTTGCTTTGTACATCTTGCTTAGCTCTTGCATCCTAATTTTCAACCTTGAATGCTGGGATATCTCCGTGTACTTAATGAAATCTTGCTAATAAATCTTCAGTTCTCCTTGAGTAAGCAATCCTACTGCAGACTCAGCTCTCTCTCCCTTGACTTTACTGGAGACCAAATAAGATTTGTGCTCTGACAGAGTAAGCATTTACTTTATCAGAAAGCATATTAGTGTGGGCATGTCTCAGCATAATGTGCACCAAAATCAAAGAGTATGACTAATTTGTTCTGCTATTAAGTGAATGATGAAATGATTTAGGTACACAGATATGGGGCATCGGGCACTTTAGAAATTACATGTAGCAGATCTCTTCCTAAGTCCATGAGTGTCTAAGAGCTTTTTATGACATTTATGGGAAAAGACAGGGCTTTTCCCAGATCTTAGAAATGTTTATATAGAGAATAGAAGCTTGTGAGAAGCGGGAATTCTGCGACAGTCACACAAGAGTTCAGGTCTATAAACTTAACATGAGTTCTGTGCTCTCTTTGCCTTTGCCCAGTCTCTTCTAACTAAGGGATACGAAGGTAATGAAACTGGAAGAAGGGCAACAAGGCACGTTTGGGAAGTTGTTTTGAATAAAACACTCAGAATTGTGTTTCATCATCACATCTTGGCAGTGAGCCTTTTGAAAGTAAAGAGTTGTATAAAGCACAAGAAAATAACAATAGATTTAAGCATGGATGTGATTTGACAAATATTTTAACAGAGGTGAGCATTATCTCTACTATTGCATTAGTCTACTATTTAATGGTCAGACTAATGAAATGCCACTGAAATTAAAGTCCAAGCAGAAAGGCTGCAAAGCTCTGACCTTGAATGAGGCTGTAAAGCCTAAGCTGTGTTAACCATGCACATGTTTTAATGCAAATATTTGCTTAGGCCACTGTACAAGAAAATTAGTGTAGTAGTGCCATATTAGATGTCAGCTTTTGCTGCATGCTATTATCTTAGTATATCGATACACTATGAAATAATTTTGCCATATTATGCTTCCAAATTCTTTAGTACAGCTTTTTCCAAATTACTGAAAACTAAGCTCTAATCTGGAAAGTAAAACTAATAAAAACCCTCTTCAGTTTTGCCCTGTGCTTACCAAACACAGTAATTCATCACAACAGATTTTGTAGCTCTTTAAAATAGTAAGAGTTCCTCTTTCTCTGTGCATCCATTACTAAATGGCAGAGTTACCCCCAAATGAGACTGATGGGCTACTTACAATGCAGGACTTTCAGTATTTCTGCCTCAGTCAAGCTTTAAAACTCTTTTAAAAGATCTTCTTCACAAATAAAAAATACAAGGCTTTAAAAAAAAAAAAGAGAGAGAGAGAGAGAGAGACTGGAGAGACCAATTAGGGAGTGAACCCAAGAATTGTCAAGGGAAATATTGATTATATATTGATCAAATATACCTTTACTTCAGGTGTCCTCTGACTATATTACTAACTATGGAGGCATTTTTAAGTAGATAAGTCTACCAGAACCTGAACCGAGAATTACCAACCAAGAAGTTTAAAGGAGAAAAAGTAGATTCTGTGTTAAGTAAACCTTCGGCTGTTTTATTTTTTCTTTAGTATGGAGACAGAATGCTGTATGTAGCATTTGACACATAAGTTATTCTGATTCAGTAGATCAGAAAGACCAAAAAAGATCATGTCAAAATTTCATTAGACTATGAGAAGAAACAACAGGATTCAGCAGCCTGCCTAGTGGAAGAAACAGGCATCAGTGAAATTATTCTTTGGCACTGAAACAGGTGATAAGAGATGTAAAGTGTAGTCTTTTTAGTTTTAACTTTTAATATGACACTGATCTCAGTAAATGAACTCTGCATTACTCTTCAGGAGGAAACTTAAGTTGTCCTTTCTGACTATCAGAATCTCACAATTTCTAAGCTGATTACATCAAAATATATGTGCTCTTAATACATTATATACAGGCTATCTAAACACACCTTTCCAAAGTAAACTACTAGCAGAATACAAAATTAATATATATTCTGTTTATTTATTCAGCTAGGCAAGGAATTATGTCTAGCGTGTAAGAAAGGAGAATTTAATTTATAGTAGCTAGCAAAATACATTTTGAAGACAACTAAAGTTGCTCCAAGGTGAATAACACTTTAATCGTAAAACGATTTCTCCCTCGATCATGATGAACAAAGTCAAAATTATGTCAGATTTGTGAAATAAGAAAAAGCATTGAACCCTATAGATCTGTGGCTTTTGTGAGGTCATCTGTACGATGATTGGACTTAGGATAACGTATCAAAAACTTAAATCAATCTTCTTTTTAAATTTTGCCATAACTAAGCCATTACTTTTCAAGTTTTTTTCTTAGCTTTTGAGATGAAATAATATACCTGTTATATGGAAAATAAATTTGTACATCAATTGTAAGAGAAGCAGTGTGGTTTGCTGGATAAGACACCCACTGAGCTAGGAGGATTTATCATTATCTTTATGTTGGGACTGGGGGTCAGACCTTAAGCATAATTTCTCTGTGCTTCTGCCTCCATTCAGGGTTTTGCCTGCTTTGCCTGGTCAGATTTGAAGCTAAGACTGCATGTGTTGGTGGTGACTACTATGCATGCCTGGTGGCTACTATGCATGCTTAGCACAGGAGAACCTTGACTTTTGTAGCCATTGAAGGCATTGAGTAGATTTTAATTTTGATTTTTGTAGATATGTATGTTAGTGTAAGATCTATGAACTTCAGTCTCATACACCATACAAATAGAGACACACTTTGACTCAAACAACTGAGAATCTAAGTTTTATTGTTGATAATCTATTACCAGTACAATGTCTAGATAGTTTGCTATATTATTCTATCTGTTTAGAAAAACGTTTCTCACAGCTTTATACACTGTAGCTGTGGAATACCATTTTTGTCTGACTGGATTGAATCAATCAACATGCTGGTGCAATTTTTTATCATTGTACAGATTCAAATCTTAGGATCCATTATTTTCTTTACTGAAAAAAATATCTAAAAGACTTGCCAGACCTAACTTAATTTTTGCAAATGATCTGTGATATTTTCCTCTGTTTTAATTTCATCTTTCATTCTCATCTTACTATTTTTCCTGGTTCACTTACAAAACAAATGTTCTTAAAACAGACTATATTCCAAACTCATAGACTATCTTAAATTTTATTCCTTGCAAAATGTCACAAAAGTTGTCAGTCTAGCTACTAAACTATCCAACTCTTCAATTATTCTTATAGACCTTACTATTCCCACTAATTCATCAGCGTTTCTTCAATATTATGTAAACCATTACTCACAGTTGTGGTTATGATCTTTTGGTAAGCTGGAATTAAAGTCTTTCTTTTTTTATATAGTATCCTATTACAGTAACAGTCTCCTATATCTTCATGATTGGTTTGTGATCTTACATCCACTTTTATATCTCTTTTACCTTCTTTCTAATATTTATAGTTCTTCTGAGTATTATTCCAATATCAGTCTGTACTAGCTCCTCCATTTAAATTCATTATTCATTTTATTTTTAAATTCTTCCATATCATTCTGTATTTTCACAGTAAATGGTTTATATAACCTCTTCTCATTAGACTTTTTGTTGACTCATTATTTCAGGTCACACCTGAAACCCACAGCTAGTACTGAGTTCATCTGAAATCTATAGCGACACCTGATGAACTTTCCAGAGATGCTGCTTTGGATAATTATTTCCAAGTTAGAATGATTTCTATGATATTTTGTAAACTACTTGAAGTTAATACTATTCAGCAGTATTTGTTTTCTAGCAGAGTTTGTGAAGACCTCATACAACCATGAAATACTGAAAGACCTACCCATATTAAAGTCTTCTGTGATCTCTCATTTTTGACTGACATGCTTGTTTAATATATAGGCAAAAATTCCTCAATTCATGTAAAAGGAAAGTCAAAAAAATTTTTTTTTCCCTATTAATAACACAAAAATTCTGTTACACTCTGCACCATCCCCCAGGGACTTCTTCATTTTTCTCTATATGCTCTACCCTGATGCTAGATTTCAAAATCTACTTAGTCTGAAAATGGTACAATCGATAATGGTTTTATTTTAGACAGCCACACACTGTAGATAAAAATAGCCCTAACAGCCACCACTTGCATCACAGAGCTTTAAAGGAGAAAATAGACAGGCATATATACAAGAACTTAGGCAACACAAGTGTTGTATCTATTGGGTCCTTTATGTTGTGAGCCTGAAGATCATTAGCTGGGACCATGTTGCAATGGCTTTTTCAGTAACACCTCCTTCTGATTCCCCATATTCAAAAACCACATGTCTCTGCACTGCTCTCTCTCCTTGTTCCTTGATGCCTCCTGTACCACGCTGCTGCATGTCCCCCTCTCCTTACTGTCTGATACCACACTGCAGCTACACTCTGCAGCAGTTATGATCACAGGAGTGTACTTGATCTCATACCTGGCTTTCATGTTGTTACACTTCTTGGAAAGAAATTTTAGGACTTCATATCTTCTTGGAAATGACTTGTTCCCCAAAGGGAAGTGGAACTTTGAGAAAAATAGCAATACAAACACTACCAGCCCCCCTGAACCCAGAAAGTAGGCCCAAAGTGTTACAAACCATTTAAACCATGAATTTGGAAGTACATCACAAAATGATCTCATTAAAATTATTTAAATGCATTTTCTTAGCTGATAAAAAAAGAAGAAAAAAATGCATGCAAAGGTTTCCCCAGACTGTTGCTGTACTTACGTAAAGAATTTATGCAACTCAGCTGATGGGAATGGGATGTCTTATGTTTTGCATTGCTTTCATACATAATGAAGCTGGCATGCTTCTCACTCAGCTGAATTTGTGTTTTAATATTCATTTCCATGAAGGTTGATGTTTTATACCAGAAAAGAAACACTTTTAATAATGCATTATTATGCAGCGCAGGTGAACATAGAATTGTGAACAGATATTGGTTTAGCACAGCACTAACAAATGTGTTCTTTCTTCCAGTCATGTCTAGAAGAAGTCAATACAGGAATCTAATCTGTATATACTGTTTTCAGGAGGGAAAGAAAGCAGACCTTGTTCCTCCATAGTTGCCAATATCCTAAAGAAAAAAAAAGTTATAGGAGGACCTAGGAGTGGTATTTGAAACATACTTTTGAACATACTTTTTTCTGCACCTCAAAAAATATCTTCATTTAGAATAAAACTCTCTTATAGCACTGCACAAGTATGAAAAGAAGGGCACTTAATGAATTTATTTCCATGTTAAGGGACATTTATAGTTGCTATAGTTGCCAGAGCTGTACAGACAAAAAAAACCCCACCTTAGTTCAAATAGAAAATTTTAAACTGAATTACATCAGATTTAGTAAGTGTGTTTTTCTTCACTCCAAGAATTCTTCTCCTAAATATTTAATTCAGCTCAGAGATCTATAAAGATTAATGGCTTGTCCAACCCCCAAAATGGCAGCTCTAGAGGAAATCTCAGGAAGTTTTCTGTCTATCATTCTCCAGCTATAGTTACAAGTCCACAGCTTGATCACAGCTCATGCAGTTGAACTTCCTTTCCAATTAAGTCACTAATAACCTCCTTGTTCATTTATAAGAACAAATGATTTCCTATGGATTAGAGTTCATACTGCACAACACACTAATTTGCAAAGATTTTTTTTGCTTTTATTTATTGTGCATTTAAACATGAAAGGTTTTGTTCTCCATTTCTTTACCAGTAGGAATGTTATGCTTTACCACAGCAGAAGAGATTATTTAAATGTGTTGTTCTCCGCATTGTAGCTGCTGTCAAAATGGCTTTGGGGATCAAAATTAGCAATAGTGATAACACAGCAGAAGTTCTTCTGTACACCTACATCCAACTGTCTGTACAGGCATTTAAGCTATATTTGAGCCCTTACATTTTTACCTTATGGTGAGTCCCAGGAATAAACACATTAAAGATTTTGACATGTTCTTATGTACCTGTGGAAGCCAAAGAAATAGCTGAGATCAACAGGTAAAAAGGGGCTAGAAAGGGGTATCTTACCAAAATTCCATTAGCCCAATAAACCTTATCTACTCATCCTGCTGTCAAGTAGGAAGAGGATATTATATAGTTATAAGATGGATTTGCAGAAAGAAATGTGCACCATGTAACATTTTGATGATCCTCAGAGCAACAAGCTTGCTTTCTTCTATATTTGCAGTGTGATTCTGTGATACCTAAAAATTCTCAGCAATAATTGGACTTAAGTGATATTACAAGAGAAATAGCAGAATGGTCTTATAAAGATAAAGGATTTGAGACTGGCCTTTCAGAACAATTGTTTTGATATTTTTACAGCAGAATCACAGAATCGCTGAGGTTGGAAGGGACCTCTGGAGAACATCTAGTCCAACCCCCCTGCTCAAGCAGGGTCGCCTAAAGCACATTGCACAGGATTGCATCCAGGCGGGTTTTGAATATCTCCAGAGAAGGAGACTCCACAACCTCTCTGGGCAACCTGTTCCAGTGCTCTGTCACCCTCACAGTGAAAAAGTATTTCCTCATGTTGTATTCCTCATAATGTATTTTGGACTACTGTTGATGCACAAGGTCTGACAAGTGGTGTATTGGCAAGGTTTATAGAGCTTAAAGAGTATGCTAAGGCTAGCCTATAAATAATATTGAGCAGGAACCTGTTTCTCCCCACTTCCCTTTGTGTGAAATGTTGCCTGAATTCTGATAATAAATCTGGAAAGGGACAGTTCTGTTTTTGAAAACCTCTCATACACTGTAAAGCCTATAGACTGTGTATTTTTGGAGCTAGAAAGTCATTCTGTTGCTTTTTGTTTGTTTGTTTGTTTTTAACTGCAAAGCTATATAATGTAAGGAAACTATATCATTCATGTGACATGAAATAGATCTCTTTAGCACAGCCTTCACAGTAATTTAACTGATATACAAGTCAGTATCTTCTAACATGGCAAGGCTAATTAATGAAAATGTGAATTGAAATCAAAACAAAGCATGTGATAGTTTATCTGTAAGGTAAGCACCATTGCAAATATTAAAGTATCTAAAATAAAGAAATTTTAAAATAACAGTAATGGCCTTGTATATCATTTGGTGTTATTTTATTGCTAAAATATATGCTTCTCACACTCATTCATCTCCTGCCTGTGTCCATTTTTGTCAAGAGAAATGCAGCTGAATATGGTCAGTCAATTAAACATAAAATGTAAGCCATATTCAAAATTTATTTCTGTTCAAAATATCAGTCATAGTCTGAATTCCTGCAGCTTGAGCCTGATTTCTCATTTATGCAATAGATCTGTTGTCTTTAGTGAAAAGAAACTGCAAATATGAGGCAACCCCCAGAATCATTTAAAAGAGTGTTTAAGTGCATAAAATGCAAGCATAAATTTCAGGAACTGCAAGTTGAGAAAAAAAGGAAATTGAGCATCACGGCTGACTTCAGATTTTTATGTATTCGTTTCAGCTCAGAACAGGGGATTACTAAAGTAGGTGTGGAGGGCAGAAATAGCTTTATCGGCTGTACCAGAAAATAGCTATAGTAAGGACTTTTCCCCATAACAAATAAGTTATATCTGGTTTAGTTTGGTTAGTGGAAGTGAAGGAAAAAGATGGAAAGACTTTACTACAGCTGGATAGGAACTGAAGGAACTTTTTTATGAGGTGATATCCTTTCAGCTAGTCCCCATCCTATATCTCACCTTCAAAGAATGCAGTAAGAACTTCATAGTAAGAACTAAAATTTGAAGAAGTTAGTGAGGAACTTTGAATTTACAATATTTATAAGTTAACCTTTCCTATTTATATAAGAACTCTTCTGACATTACATTCTTCTGCCTTAATTCTATTCTTTATGTACTGAAAAGAACACATTGTTCCCCCAGACCATTTCATTAATTTCTGAACTTCAGCAATTTTATTTTCTACATATTAGGATACTGGAATATTTATCGAGTGGAATATTTTAACATTGAGTAATGCATACAAATCCAGTAAAACAAAACAGATATGATTATTTACATTCTGCAAATTTATATAATCAAAAATGAATTATACTGCCAAGAAAGGCTAAAGAAAATACAGAAGACTTAGGAAACAGGTATTCATGCTTCTGTCTCTGACTACACTTTGCTAACTAATTCTGACACTTGATAAATATCTCTAAATACCTGTCTTCCTTCTGCTCAGAGTAATAGATATTTCAGAAGAAACTGTAGATGACATCTTAAATTTTGACACTCTATCATGTGACGTTCTCATAAGCAAGTTAAGAAACCATGGACTAAATTAAGCTGACATAGATAGGTGCAGAACGAGGCAGAAAATCATCCTTCAAGAGTAGTTATTAAGAATTCATGGTCAAAATGGAAGAAAGTAGTAGGTGAGATCCCATGGAATTCTGTCTTCAGTTTGGTACAATTCAGTTTTTTGTTAGGGTTTTGGATAATGGAGTAGAAACTATGCTCACTGAATTTTTTGATGAGCATGGAAATTTGCACATACATTACAGAATATAAATGAAATTCAAAATGTTTACAACAGATATTAAAGATGTCCTAAAAAAAAAAAGGAGCAGCAGGACTGGGCTAGATGATCTTTAAATGTCCCTTCCAGCTCACCCGTTCTGTGATGAAAAGGATTGTCAATTAATAAGGATAAGCGAAAGTGTAAAGCTCTATACATATTCAGGAATAATCATTTGCACATACAAAGAATACACGATGAGTGACTAAATAGAAATTCTGCAGAATAAAGATCAGAGTTAATTACAGACAAGTAAACAATGTCATGCTACTGTTAAAAAAGCAGAATAGCATATCATGATGTATGGAAAGGGATACTTGCTGGTAAGGCTTCAGATGGAATAATTGTTTCAGTCTGTTACACCACATTTCAGGAAAGTTGTAGGTCAGCTAGGAAGAGCTCACAGTAAAGCAACAAGAACAAGTCACAGCCAAAAAGTGTAACCTAAAAGGAATGAAAGAACTAAGGTTGTTTTAGGAAGGTAAAAAATATGATAAATATCAAATACTTGAAAAATGACTTCAGAGAAGATGACAATAATCCATAGCAGTCTTTTCTGTTAGTCCCTATGCTTTGGATCAAAGCCCATAAAAAATATTTAGTTATGATATTGGTTCAAGAATTGAACGCAAGCTGCATTGGCCTCCATGTCCCTTCTGGACTTTGCTTCTTTGCTGCAACTGTCAACAAGATTTGCAGGTTTGACAGTATCCTGTATGATGTCTTCAACTCCCTGTTTGGAGGTCTTGATGGGAACAAGAGCATGAAATGGTAACAATTCTCAATTATTAGTAGTATCAGCAATATTTCTCCTCATAGTGAAGTTTTCTTCTCACAAGAATACATTCTTAGTGAGGCACTTGGCCAAAGAAAGCATTGCAAGACATAAAATTATTGTTTAGTCCCACCTTTTCAATATGCCATTTCATGTAAGAAGCGCCTGAAGATGAGTGCAAGACATCCCCTTAAATCACCCTTAAATATTTCAATATGCCACCCAGTACTCACACATCCTTTTACATTTGCCAGCCATGATTTTTTTTCATCCTTAATTATCCTTCCTTTTTATTCTTTTTCTTCTCTTTTCCTCATCCTTAGTAATTCATCCATTCTTAGTGCTTTTCTTTTTTCTTTTTTCAATTAATCAAATTATCCAGCCTTATAGGTAATAATCCCTTTCAATTTTTCCTGATATTAAGGACTCATTCTGGGTTTAAGATCCCCAAAGCCATTGTGTGTGAAACCACCATTGACTGGAGAGACAAAATGGTTAAGATAAAATACCTCTTGGGCTTAGCTCCATGTGACACTGATCTGAACAGGAACAAACACTGCAAACCATTGCTGTGTAAACACAAGGCTGAATTTGGACTAATCAGAAATTACAAGAGTCTTCTTATTAAAAATTTCTTGATTGTTTGTGGATGCAAAGGAGTTCTGTAGACAGCCATTCTAGTCACATTATTCCTGTGTTTTCATTTTAGGAACGTCCAGTACACATCCCAGTCTAGGCAATGATTGTATGTAAAATCCAATTGTTGTTCCCTAGACTATCTTTAAAGATTAAAGAGAATTTGAATCCTTCTGGAAAACTGCAGAAACAATCCTGATGCAGAAGTGACTTTATTGTCAGGAAAAGAGCAAAGAACAATGCAAGTCAAACAATCAAGACAGAGTTATGCAGATTTTAGCAAGCTTATTCAAATGAAAACTTTGGAATCTTTGGTGATCTACTTTTCACTAGATTTTTCCTTTGTGATCTATAATGTGACATCTTATGATTGTAATATAGCACAGTAAGTAAAATAATATTTTTATTTTTAAAAATACATGAATTTTGATCAAATTCATACCAATTTACAGTGCAGTATGTCCATCCTTTACCTGAAGTAATTTGGGCATAATTTACCTGTGATATTTCACTCTCAGTCTTTCCTAGGTTTAGTACAGAAGCTAGTGGTTTTTTTCAAGTTTCATTTTCCTTTATTTTCTTTATATTCTTTTTCCATCTCCAAGTTCCTTTGCATTATTTTTTGAATCTCCCCTGTGTTTACAGCCTCTTCCAAACTAGCATTGTTCTGAAAATGTTATTAATTTTCTGCTTACTTTTTGTGCTAGATTCTGCTAGATTAATAAAAAACATAAAATAAAAACTAGACCTAAGTTTGTAATTTCTCAACAATTTTTTTGAGTTATTTGGGAGTGTTCATATCCAAGGCAACCTGTATGAATTTTTACTGAGAGGCACAAAGTCAAATGCTTTGTTATAGAATCTTGTATCTACTGTATTCTGTTTATTCAAAGTTTTAAATCATGGAACGAAGTCATCTTAAAGTCTTATATTTAAACACATGAAACTTCTTATGTGGCTCAGAGTATTTCCTGCAGAAAGTTAACAGTGTCCTTGCTCTTCCATCTTTCTCTCCCAAAAAAACAAACAAAATGCAAACAGGCAAAAACAAGCAAACAACTCCCCATTAGTTTTAATATAGGGATCACTTCTTATGATAGGGATTCTTTCAGATAAATACTACAGATGAGAAATCTGGTCAGGGTGGAATTAAACAACTGGATTAATGTCTTGCAGTAAGTCCATGACAGAACCAGAACCAGACTCCATGTTAGGCTCAGTCGTTCCATACTTCAATTCCCTTTCCTCCATCCCACTTTACATTTTTCCAGGACAGTTAAAAGATTATGAATCTAACATGCTATTGGCAATCATTGGTTGTTAATTCTGTTTACCTTCTCTTCTGCCTTTTGAGGGTATTGGGAGAAGAGAGTGAAATTAGATCCCATATGAGTCAAATTAAACTTTTAGGGTAGGATATAGAATACAGTGCAGTAAAATATTAATCTCAGCCATAGACCTGGACCAACAAATTAACAGCAGAAACGTGTTTCAATAAGGGAAATTGATAGTCTCCAAAGTAGTAGAAGTGTGGCTTAAACTGAGTTTTAATTGTGGAGACAGTGGGAGATATTTGTAGATGTGGGCTAAGAGTCATATCCTGCATAATGTGCTGCACTCAAAGAAAGGACAGAAAAAAATATCAGAAGAGTTTCTCATTAAATCACTGGGAACCACATGGGGCAACAACTTTGCAGTCATGGCCAACTGATCTAGCTTTAGGAATGCACAGTTTCAAACCACATTTCCAAACCACATTTGCCTGAGTTCTTGCATCCTGAATTTTGAATCTTTCTCTTTGATCCAGGATTCAGATTCAGGGTTTTGCTGGAGAAGATCTTCTCCCTCTGCTAATTTGGTGTGAGAAGTATGGGGGGGGGGGAAGTGGAAGGAGAATTTGAGAGAATTGGCATAAATTTTGAGCAGTGTAAACGCGTAAGAAATTATCTTTCTTGCTGCAGAATATTGATGTGAATTTATCTCCTATGAACACAAATGTAAGAACATGTAAGTGAAGAACCATTACAAACTACAGCGTATATGTATATCTATACTGGGCATATCAGACCATATGGAGAAATACTTCCTTATATGCACAAATAAACATAATGTTAATGTTAACCTATATGGAACAGCCTGTCTTCTTTTAAAGAAGAATTTCTTACTGAGCATTCGCTCAGTGCTTCCACAGTAACCTCTTATCTGATCAATTGTGTCCGCATTCTCACTTCTAAAATTTTAGTCTAAAAGAACTCCAGTACTTTGAAATTTCCCACCTGCAGAGCAACATTTGGGGCTGCTGTTTAGAAATATTTGTATGGCCAATCTACTTAGGTTCCAGCAGATAACAGCTCGATAAGCAGTAAGGAGTGGAAAAGAATGTCTGAAGTGTTCCTTCTTCCAACTTGTATTCCCTAAGTCTACACACCCTGAGGCTAATAGAGGGTTATTGAAGTCTACTGTATAATATCATATTTCCATGGCAACAGAGATGAGACCATACTTTGCAAATAAAATTGGCAGGTAATTGAGACTCACTGTGTTAGTGGTAAGACCACTCCTGCAAAAGTGATTCAAACAACGCTGTAATAGGGTGAAATGATAAGCATCATATATCAAAGCTGCTGGATGGGTGTGCACCAAATGCAGTAGCAGGCACTAAAGAAGAATTCATCTGAACTTTTGCATCACAGTGATGAAAAAGACAACATTTCTCCCTATTTTCTTAGGCAAGGCACTTTTTTTTCTTTCTCTTTCTTTTGTTCTAAATGCAACTTTTTTTTTTAATCACAATAGAAGGTGCTGGTCAGCATTTCATTTGTTTAAAACCTTTTAAACTAAATTAACTCACTATTGATTAGGCCTGCAAAAAGCAATAAGCTGAAAAAATAAGCTGCTCCTGATTTCAAAAAAAACCCCAAAACAATTCTATATCTGAATAATTCCTCTCTCAAAACATCTGTTGAGATTTCAACCATTAGTCAGATTTCTTATGGAGTAGGTCAGAAAATATTCCTACTGTGTGTACAAACAGAAGCTATCACTCCAAATCTATCATTCTATTACTTGCATTATTTATAACTACAGAGGTAGATTTCAACAGAGACTCTGATATAATTACAGAAATGGATGTGGAATGCTGCAAGAGCCCAGCCATTGATCACTTGTTACATTAACTATTATTGACAATTAATCCGTATTTAAAAAATAAAAACAAGTTTTTAAATAGGTCCTTATATTTAAATGGATCTATATTAATAACAATAATGACAATAATAATCAGGACTTTCAAAAAAAAACAGAGCTAGCTGGGTGTATTGGGACAAACCTGGTACAGAAGAATTAACCCAAAGGGAAACTCTAGCTGTAGGTCTATCCAGGACATAAATAAATATTAAAAAAAAAAAATGCTTTTTTCTAATTTAGTACACATTGTCTATTCCTACGCTCAGTGTCAGAATCCAGTGCTCTTTGACCAGGTTCCTTTATATATTCAACGCACAGAGAGTGCAATGTTTAATATAAAAGTTTGCTTTGAAGATATTTGATGATGCACAGGATTTTTGATTTAGCAGAGTGATCCAGCAATATACTGAAATCAATCTGAAATTGCAATATACAGTTCAATCACAGTACCAATGTGGTTGCCATTACTGGTCTCTATAATATGCTCACCGTCATGACACTGGGCGTCCCCAGTCGCCGGGAAGGAATACGTGGGTTGAAGCCAGCTCAAGCCTGTTGCTCTCTTCAAAATTCCTTTGTTAGTTGTTGAATTTTTATACTCTGTGTTGGGTTGAGCCATGTGTACCCTTCCCTCATGCTGGTCTGGCTATCTCAGGGAGACATTCACACTCTTTTGATAAATTCAGGAAGAAACATTTACACCAGTTGATCCACTCAACAGATAACAGTTGCTTATCTAACGCAAAGGTCATCGTCTGGGGCTCTATGTGTTGAGATAAAGTCAGGTCTCTGCAACAGCTGGGGTTATTGAGTCACACCCTACACTATTCCTGAGCTTCATGGGCACCTCGCCCTTGCCTGTCTCCTCTGAGCCTTCTCCCACTGTAGGGGCTTATTGGTCGGTCACACTCTTTTCTATATTTAACTGGGAGGTGTGGTGGGAATACCACCAGATGATTTCCTTCTCCACTATACTAACAACTGCTCTACGGTACTAATAACTATGAACATGGAAAAGACAATCCGAAACCATGAGTCCACTACCTTACCATCTCAGGAAAGTATGTCATGGATATTAAACTCAGAAAAAATCCCAACATATGCTCTGTTCTGTCTTCCCCATACACAGTGGCTACTGAATAATACTGAGAAACATGTCCCAGTAAACCAGAACAACTTTAAGACTTAAGCATAAGCTCCAACCTCTCCCTCCCATTTCATGCAAAATATTGAAAGCTACTGCTACCTGTATCTCCTCAGCTACTCCATAAAAGCTTGACTATATCCTGGCCAGTAGAACTGTTTCCATCAGGACGCATATGTTACAGTTGCTATGTGTCATTTGACTCTGCCAAATTCAAAAACACACAGACTATAAACAAGTGCTGGATTCCTTCTTCTACCCTTTATTTACACTTTTCTTCATACTGTGAGTTATGCACTGCATAAGCCAGGTATATGCTGCTATTGCAACTTTATTGGTCTGTTTATCACTTACAGAAATTTCAGCTTTTATATATTACCTTTTATTTTTATGATTAAAATGTCTTTCAGATTTATTATTTGGTCTGAATTGTTTTATGTCCTCCTGTTACTATACAAAAGCTAGCTTATCCTTTAAGTTAGGTGGAAATAATCTGTGTATTATGTAGGGAATGAGCAGGATAATTTCATAATTGGATATTGGACAGTATAGTTTACATTACTAATATAAAAGGGAAACAAAGGCAAATAAAAGACTAAGTAGTTCCATATATATATATTTTTTCCTACTCTAAGATGATACATTGTTTTAAATTGGATGTTCAGTGATTCTTCTTCCTGAGATTTGAGCTCTTAGCACATCTTACTAGGTGGATAGGTAGGTAAGATATGCTATACAGCTCTAATTAAGGCAGTTACCCGGTTAACAGAATCACAGAATTACAGAATAGCTGATGTTGAAAGGAACTTCTGGAGTCTAAGGCACCTGCTGGGGTAGGGTCAACATGAGCAGGCTGTCCAGGACCATATCCAAGGGAGTTTTGAATATCTCCAGGGGTGGAGACTCCACAACCTCTCCAGGCAATCTGCTCCAGTGCTTGGCCACCCTCACAAGAAAAAAAGATATTTTTGTAGCTTCAGACAGAACCTCCTGTGTTTCAGTTTGTGCCTATTACCTCTCATCCTGTCACTGGCAACAGAGAGAAGAGTCTGACAGTGTCTTCTACCTGGTCTCTCATCCAGGTGTTTACCCACATAGGTAAGATCTCCCTTGATCCTTCTCTTCTCCATGCTGAACAGTCCTAGCTCTGTCAGTCTCTCCTTGTTTGACAGATGCTCCAGGCCCTTAATCATCTTTGTGGCCCTTCACTGAACTCGGTCCAGTATGCCCATGTCTCTCTTGTACTGGCGAGCCCAGAACTGGACACAATACTCCGGATGTGGCCTCATCAGGACTGAGTAGAGGCCAAGGATCACCTCCCTCGACCTGCTGGCAGTGCTCTGCCTAATGCAGCCCAGGACACCACTGGCCCTCTTGGCCACAAGGGCCCACTGCTAGCCCGTGGTCAACTTGTTGTCCGCCAGAACCCCCAGGGCCTTCTCTGCAAAGCTGCTCTCCAGCTGGTTGGCCCTCAGTGTGTACTGGTCCAAAGAGTTAATCCTCTCAAGGGGCAGGGCTTTTTATTTTGCTTTGATGAACTTCATGAGGTTCCTCTCTGCCCATATCTGTAGCCTGTCAAGAACCCTCTGAACAGCAGCACAACTCCCTCGTGTATTCACTCTTCACAGTTTTCTGTCGCCTGTGAACTTGCTGAGGGTGAATTTGGTCCCATCATCCGGGTTGTAAATAAAGATGTTAAACATCCTTAAATTCCCAATCACTTTCCTGTACTTCATATTTCTGGAAATAGTATCCAGGTTAAGTTGCTCCATTACCTTCCCTAGGATAGAGGTGAGGCTGACTGGCTTATGGTCCCCCGGATCCTCCTTCTTCAAGACTGGAGTGATATTTGCTTTCTTCCAGTCCTCAGGAACCTCTCCCATTCACCCTGACCTTTCAAAGATAATCAAGAGTGGCCTGGCAATGATATCAGCCAGCTACCTCCACACTCACGGGCGCATCCCACCAGGTCCCCTGATGTTTAAGTGTTCCCTAACCTGATTCTCTTTCTCCAAGGGTAAGTCTTCCTTGATCCAGACTTCCCCTCTGGTCTCATGGACCTGAAATTCTTGAGGGCTGGTCTTACCAGCAAAGACTGAGGCAAAGAAGACATTCAGTACCTCTGCTTTTTCTGTGTCCTGTCACCAGGGTCCCTGCCTGATTTAGCAGGTGGCCTACATTTCCCCTACCCTGTTTCTCCAATGAGAAAAAAATCAGCTAGATATGAAACAAGTTGTGTTCTCCCCTCTCTGCAAAACAAACTTTCAAAAAAACTTTAATTTATCATAGCTATCCATCTTTGTTAATTAAATATCCTTGACAGTTGCCTGTAGACAATATGCACATATACACCCACCAACATCTGTAAACTGTTCAGAAATAGCAAGATGCAAAAAAAGCTAAAGAGTTGGGAAAGAACAAAGAAATCTTCTTCGTAACATTCTGTAGACAAGGCCTTCTTTTTTTTCTATTGATTATTAGTTGCATCAGATGGAAGTGTGATTTCAAGTATGTATGTGAATTATGGATCAGGACACATGCCATTTCTTGCTCCTTTCTGTGCTTATTTGGTAAACTGCAACAGATAATTAGCCATTTTATCACATAATGTGTTCTTTGTTTCAAATCAAATTCATAGTTGTCCTAACACAAAGTATGGTTGCTAGACATGACTTCTCTTGGCTCAAAGATGCATCACTGTTATCGATTTTCTAGATGAAGGGAGAGGAGAAAGAATGCAAAAGGGTAACAGAATAACAGGAAACCTATTTTACCCAAGTTTTCAGTGAAAATTCTAATAGATGTTTTTTCAAATCTAGTCCATGTGCAGCTTTCCGATGATATTAATATTGTATCTGATATTATCAATATTGCATATTGATATTAATAGTGTATTTACAGATAAAAATTTGGACTTAAACAATATGGCAAGTTTTCATGGTATTTATAAGCTTACTTACTATGCATAAAACATTTGGCTTACACAGTATGTTTATCAAAAGGTCTAGCTGAGACGAAAACAGTAGCTTTTGTCTTCAGTTTCCTGAACACCTACCCTTGCACTGAGCTTTACAACTTTACAGCGGTGTGCATTCTATTTACTATTATTGTTAGTCTTCCCTGGTGATTCTGGCCAGTGATTCACAGCATTGCACAGCTGCATGTTTGTGTTTTTAGTTATTACTTTCAGAAAAAATATAAATAAAAAGGTACAGAGAAAGGTAACAAGAATGATTGGTTATATGGAAAAGTTTGCATCAAAGGAGAAATTAAACAGGAAAAATTGAACAGATGAGCCTTTTTCATCTTTAAAAAGATGAAGGTCAGGGAAGATGATAGAGATGTCTAAATTTAATGAAGACAATCATGAAATGCTTTTTTCCTATTTCTCATTACATAACAAGTAGCAGGTACCAACTGAGGTTTTGGGGTAGGAGGTTTAGATTAAAAAGAAAAAAAGGACTAAATTCAATATTAAACCATTAAACTTGTTATCACAGGCTGTTTTGGATAGCAAAGGTAAAAACAGGATTAAAAGAATGGATTAGACAAATTTGTGGCAGTGCAGTGCTTCAAAGCCTTTTAATGCAGTGATGCAAGTATAGCTTGTAGCTTAGGAGATCCCTAAAGATTTGCTGATTGCCTGAAGCTGGAATAGCATACTTTTTGAAATATTAAATTCACCCCTGTCTTGGACTTCTATATTCTTTCCCAGATTCGACTCAGAACAGTAATAGGGTCAAAGAATGAGAAAACGTTACCTGCTTTATTTTGCTGTTAAGCATTGGGCAATATGCTGCATAAAAACATACATTTGTGTTTTACATTTCCAGAGCCCAGAAGTTTAGCTTGTATTTGGAAGCATTTTAAGAATAACAAAATGTTACCCTACAGTGGACCAAAGACTGCAGAGACAGTGACTGTGCTCTAAATGTTGTTTTCCCTTTGTTCTATTTCACAGAGTAATGAGGCTTCATCATGAAAAGTAAGTAAATTTAAGGAAACACTAAAAAAGGGTTCAGAATACTTAAACAATAGAAGATGACAAGTCCAGTCTACTAAGGTAAATCAGATATTGACAGATATTTACTACAAGTGCCTGATTGCATTTTAAAATTGGGATGGTAGAGAGAGAGAGTGTCCAGCATGGCTGTATGTTGATAATGAATAATGAAATACAAAAAATTCCTAGAAAAAAAAAAAGTGTGTGTGTTGAGTCTCTCATGTAAACCTGTCCTTTCTATTTTGTGCCAAACTTTAAGTCATGGCAGTTGAGAGAAAGAGAAAGAGAAGCCTAATGCTTCACGCAAAATTCTTCACAATTTAAAATAAATAAAATAACATCTTTCCTCCCATCAACTGAACTGAGTATTTATATATCCAGCTGACCCACACTCCTAAACTATCCACTTTCCAAAGTAAGTGAGTAAGGAAAATACCTTTCATTACTATGTTTAAAAGTATAAATTGAAAAAAAATAAAGGCATGAAGGACAGGAAATGACAGAATTGTTAAAGGTAATGCAATATTTACAGAAGTATTAAATTATAAATTAATTGTTATATTTGTTATATAGGAATAGCTGCTTTAACACCTATCTACAGTAATTTGATCCCTGTTAGTGATACTTGCACCTATCCTACTAATTTGATGACCCTGCCCTAGTAAGTGTATAAATACAACTGTTTTATAAGATGCTTTTCTACACTTCCCTACAAAGGCCAAACCGACTTTCAGCTATGGAAATATACCATTTGGTGCACAGATAGAGGTGGCAGTTTAGTAGTGACATTCAGCATGTATTTCTTTCAACATGCAAATTCTGACTATATGATGCCTGAAACACATATGAAAAATTAGGGAATGGTACATATACATATTCAACATACATAACACACAATAAAGACATTAACACATTGCATGGATGCCAGCTATTGGGGTGACTGTTCAATACAGCTGAAACAATCTTAAAGATTCCTGCCATCAGAAGAGGGAGGTATGACTCCCACCTCTCTCCTAGCCCATGCTTTCCTTGTTGCATGTTCCCACTTCCTGCTTTCCACTGGCTTTGCCTTTCTTCAAAATCTTCTCTCATATTATTACATTCACCCCCGCCCCCCAACACACCCTTTGAATAAGCCCTATTGATGTTTGTAAGCTTGGTTTTCTGCAGGTTCAGCAGCAGAACTCTTTGAAAGAAAGGTCTAACTGCTGCCAGGACCAGCATGAAGAACAGGATGGAGTACAAAGCTAGGACCAGCAGCACAAGGCTAGAGCAGGTTCTTCTCATTTCAGCCAGTGGCGAGCCATTGGATCCTAATATCTTCTGTCCTAAGATCAAAGCAGTTTAGCACCTAAAGGAATCTAGTCTAACAGCATAAAATACTATCATCTTTGCATTACAGAAAAGGAAGTCAGTGCCTGGTAAGTATATCCTTTCTACAGTGCCATGTTAAGAATCTTTTGCACTTAGGGAGGGAACAAAGTCTTCTGTTTTTTCATTTCTTTGTTTAAATTAGAAAATTATCCTTGATTACAGCAGACATTCTGTCAGCTGGGGGATGGATACACTTGTCTGTGTAGCTGTTTGATGCTCTGTATAGAAATTAACACTATTGGAAAATAGATTCCTTTGCTACATGTGCCAGTGAACAGTCATAGATTCTAAAGTATACAGATTACACACTTGTCATTACAGGATATTTAGCCCATTTGGACATGGGATTTTGCATCAGTCTATAAAACTTCATTATGTCATTTTTACTTTCTATTTTTCATATAAAGACAGTTTTGACATAATTACTCTTAGGGGACTAAATAGCATCCTTGATGATTTACATCCATTCCTGCACTTTTTGCAAGCCCAAGTCTCCCTCTGAATTAAAGGGGTCATATCCAGGTGTGTGAATAATGACAGGTTTATGATGCCAACATTAAACTCTTCAGAACACACCATCAAGATGAAATAAAATGGCAAACATATAAGGCAAATGTGTAAATTCCAAAGACGATGTCTTAGGGTAGAAATTATTATCCTAAGATTTAAGCCATTATTGTATAATCAAGTAAGCCATTCCAGCAGTTCTTATCCTTTTCTTCAGTTAGTTAATTTCCATACTGTCTACTCATATGATTGTTTTCTTATTTGACTTCAACCACTTAGCCTTGTTTCTTCCTGACATCTCTCAATGAACCTGTGGGGATCTTATCATTGACTTATTTAGGTGCAAAGTTAGGCAACAATGATTTTTCACAGAGCTATACGAGAGGACTCATTTAAACATTGTGGGTAACAAGAAAGTTTCAGATGAGTTTGCCAAAAGCAAACTCATGGATACTTTAGGGTGTGCTTTCGGGTGCTTTAGCCCCCAAGACTGGTGCTATTTGAGAGCTTGCAATTTAAAAGAGACCAGAATATGGACCAGGAACAAAAAACACAGACAAGTGAAGCAAATTGCCTTTGGTCATTCAGAAAGTCAGCAGCAGAAATGGGACTAAATTCAGACGTCCTAGTTCCCAGTTCAAAGCGTGTCTTCCTCAAGAGATTGCACTATTTTTTACTCTTGTCAAGGGCAGACCTCCTTTCTCCAGATCACTCTGCAACATTTGACATGGAAAAACAGATATCCAAAGAATATGACAGATGTCTGATGAATGAGTTACAATGATCTGACACCTTTCTGCAGGTACGGACCCAAGCTGAATTTGAATAATCACTCTCAGACTCTACTCTGTCTTACTGAAATATCCCACAAGGACCAATTCTCTCTCAGTTCACCATCTCCATACAGACAGAAGGAGAACGAGGGAGATGCCTGAGGTCTAAAAAGCAATGATATGGTGACAGGGCACTTACAGCTGTGGATACCATTCCCTATGTACAGCAGTATCATCATTCTGTACCTTAAATAATATTTCCAGCAAGTAGTTTTATGAACATACTCCAGTTGACTTCATGTAGTCTCCAGAAACCAAAAATAAGATGTAAGCTAATCACGTGAGTAGATACAAAACAAAAAAAATCCACCAGAACTTTCTTGAGAAGCAGTCCACCCCTTTACCTGCTGCCAACAGAGAAAAACTCTGCAGAAGCCCTTCTTTACCCCCATATGGTGACAAGGCACTAGGCTATTTGAGACTTCAGCAAACCTTTCTTACTTTTCCCACCAAAATTCCTTGCTACTGATTTATTACTATGTGAAAGAAAAATTCCTTGAGCATCAGAGCATCGGGACCTTTTTTGGGTTTTTTTTTTGGATCATGGTAGTTACATTCAGAAATAGAACAGGGTACATCTGTTGATCCATCTGAAAATCACTCCAGCTCATAGCTAATGAGAATGCTCTTCCAGACATTTATTAAACTCCTTCAACATTTAGTCATTTCCTCCCATGTTCTGAAATTACAGAAAGTGCTTTAAAGCTCTTTTATAAAGGACAAATTGCCAATAAGTTTGCAGATCGTACCCAACAAAATTTTATATAAGCCAGCAAGTACAGGTCCTTTATTCCTAGCAGTGATACAGGTAGACTAACAAAACTGAACTGCTCTTACAGACCCAGGAAACAAAAAAAGAAAGGGAGAAAAAGGAAGAGGAGGGAGGAAGAAAAGAAAAAAGGCAATTAAGCTAATGCAACTTGGGTGTCACAAGGTTATAGATATTTCAAGAACTGAGCAATTTGCCGTCTGGAAAAGAAGGAGAGCTCTTGCATAAAATGTCCCCCAGTTCAGATTTATAATGCTTTTAGTTGTGCTATATGTGATACAATTAGCAGGAGGTGCCAAGAAGGCATTCTCTCAAGGACGTGGTCATTCCATACCATCTGTTATTAATTGCATTGTCCTTTCCACAGCTAGCTAGAGGGGAAAAAGCTCTCTGAGAACCACCTGCAAATTCTGATTATATGATGCCTGAATTTAAAAATATCTAACCAGAGTTTGGAGGTAGGTGATGAGTAGCAGAGTACATACCTGAAAAACTGCTTCTCAAAAATCTGAGAAAAAAATGCATAAATAACACACCCTAGTGTAATGTAGCTGCAAGTTGTATTGATTTTTTTTTTAATTTTCAACTGCAGTTATAACTGCCCTGTAAAAATATATTGCAGAAATGAAAAAGGAACAATTAAAACATGCTACTGGAAATATGTGTGTAGTGTATATGGTTTGCTGAAGATGTTTTAATAGATTTTCATTTGCATGTCCCCTATGCTGCTCATAAAATCAGGAAACAAAGGTAATAAAAATTGACTGCTCCTTCTTTTCTCTTTTGGAGAGAGGAGGGAAGGAAATAAAGGAGAAATGTATATGAGGCTCTATGCCTAGCAACAACATTTTTATTACACTGTTGGTGAAAAAACACTGTGGAATCTTATCAACAGTAGGTACTTTGTACTATTTTGGTTCCTGGGGTCTAGACAGTATGGAATGTTTAGACAACTTAAAAATGAATGCAGATTAAGTTCTCTATCACGGGAAAAAAAAAGTTCTTTTCCCATTTAACTGTGAAGTTTTGTCAAACAGGAAGAATTCTGAATATCTGGGGTGGGGGTGGGGGGTTGCCCTTCATACCATTTTATTTTGCTTCTCACCCCTATTGGGAAGTTCTCATTGTTATATAGGGCTAGATTAATGGTTATACTCATCTATACCCATGCACAAAATGAAAGAAAGCATTCTATCATTATCCTTCCTTACCTATTTGAACTGGATAGGGGGAAAAAAAACAACAACACCCTAACCATATCATGCTGATGCCCCTCAAGCAGGGCACAAGAGCCGTGACTCTGCTCTTCTATATACAACAGCACAGCTAAGTGGTCATAGTATGAAAAGTATATTCCAATGAACAGAATTAGTGAGGTACAGAAGCCCCGAAAACCAGGGACACCAGAAGGTACATGGTGACACTCTTAGTCAGGTGCATGTGTGGCACATTCCCAAGGAACTACAAATACAGACTCCATGAAAGGCCTTCTACTGAAACCACAGCTAACATTTTCCACAGCATCGTTGCTACTGAGATTTTATCATTTGTCTTCTCAATGGTTTTGCCTCTTATTTAAGCCGTGAACATAAATTCTAGCATAGCTAGCCATTTTCTTCAGAAAATGTTTATATTCTGTATTCTGCAAGTGATCGGCCAAGAATCAATGTTTCGAAAGACTAATACCAGAGTTTTAACTCAGATATTGAATATTGCAGTTCTTAGATTAACTGTATCTTTTTCTACACATATATGAAATTTAAAAATTGTAATAGAAGGTTCATTCAAAACCCTGCAAGTCTGCGAGGTTCTTCCACCATTCATTTTCTGTGTGAGCTGGTCGTTCTTCCTGCAAACGATAGCATTTCAGCCATAGTAAACTAAGAGTGAAATCTCATGTCATCTTTCCATTTTTCCATTAAACAAAGGAATGTCCTATCCTTTTGTTTTCCATTAAATGAAACACAGAAGAAAACAAATCTAGCTTTCTTCCATCAGACAGAAGTGGCTTTCAGTCACTCTCAGGAGCACAAATTCTTCCACTTTAGAGTTGTTCCCAGCCTGAGTGTCTTTCTGCACATTCGTCTGTAATCCTTTCACATCTAAGTGGATTCCCATTTTCTTTCATTATTTATCTTTCCAGGCAGGGAAATTAGTTTTTCTGAAATTGTTAAAGAAAACATGTTCTTTGCTAGAGGCATTCACTAGCTTTTTCATAGTTGGCTGAATCTTAGTTATTGTTAGGACTGAATCTGTGTTTTAAGATTCTACCAGTTAGGTAACAGCATAAAACACTGAAAGGTCCATAGAAGTTTGCATTGCTCTCAATCAAAAGTAAGCTGCATACCTGAAGAGTGTACAAACCTACCATTGCATACAGAGTTTTGATTATGAAGATAGCTTGTTAGTTATCTAGTGAACCCAGTACTGGTAAGAATCTGATTTGAACTTGAAGTCAGGATTTCACCATCCTGCATAGACATCAGTGGAGAGGCAGAACATTTGCCACAGATATCGGTGTAGATTGTTTAACAAATGCATCAAAATCTGTCTGTTTTCTCCAGAGTATGTTGGCAGTCATGCCAAAAAAAATCTAGTAACTTTTATGAACTGGTAGTGGCCGAAGGAAGAGACGGGCAAGCTGTGCTGAGCTTTTGCAGGATGCAGGTACAAACTGAGTCACATCTTCTTTCTTTGAAAATTTAAATTATGTTTAGAATTCCAAATCTTATCGTTTCCTCCTTCCCCCTCCTCTGTATTACCATATTTTTGTTCAAGGTCTCCCTGGAACAGCATCTATAAGCTGAATAAAACTGGAAATGATTGACACACTATCTCTTATGGAAAGATCTTACAAACTCAGGAAGGATACTTAAAGCTATGTTATTAAATCACAAATTGTTAAGTCTCAGCGCATAATCCAGATGTCCAAAAATGTCTAATAAAGATGTACTTCTTACAAGTTTGTCTGTGTTACATTTTAATGCAACAAAACTGTCATGGATGGCTACGTGCTTTTTAGGAAAGACAGGCCAGAAAAGTGAGGTGGTGGAGTTGCTCTTTATGTGAGAGAGCAACTGGAATGTATTGAGCTGTGCCTAGGGGTGGATGAAGAGCGAGTCGAGAGCTTATGGGTAAGGCTTAAAGGGCAGGCTAGCATGGGTGACACTGCTGTGGGTGTTTACTACAGGCCACCTCATCAGGAAGAGGAAGTCGATGAGGCCTTCTACAGACAGCTGGAAGTAGCCTCACGATCCCAGGCCCTGGTTCTCATGGGGGACTTCAACCACCCCGATATCTGCTGGAAAGACAACACAGCTAGGCACAAACAGTCCTGGAGGTTCCTGCAGAGCATTGGTGACAACTTCTTGACACAGGTGGTGGAGGAGCCAACAAGGAGAGGTGTGCTGCTGGACCTCGTACTAACAAACAAAGAAGGACTGGTGGAAGATGTGAAGGTTGGGGGCTGCCTTGGCTGCAGTGACCATGAGATGGTGGAGTTCAGGATCCTGCGAGGAGGAGGCAGGGCACCAAGTAGGATCGCAACCCTGGACTTCAGGAGAGCAAACTTTGGCCTCTTCAGGGACCTACTTGGAGGAATCCCATGGGTGAGGGCCCTAGAAGGAAGGAGTGTTCAAGAGAGCTGGTTAATATTCAAACATCACTTCCTCCAGGCTCAAGAGCGGTGCATCCCTATGAGTAGGAAGTCAAGCAAAGGAGGCAGGAGACCTGCATGGATGAGCAAGGAGCTCCTGGCAAAACTCAACCAGAAGAAGGAAGTCTACAGAAAGTGGAAAGGGGGACAGGCCACTTGGGAGGAAGATAGGAATGTTGTCAGAGTATGCAGGGATGCAACGAGGAAGGCTAAGGCCCGTTTGGAATTAAATCTGGCTAGAGATGTCAAGGACAGCAAGAAGGGCTTCTTCAAATACATCAGCAGCAAGAGGAAGACTAGGGAAAATGTGGGCCCTTTGCTGAATGGGGTGGGTGCCCTGGTGACGAAGGATGCAGAGAAGGCAGAGTTACTGAATGCCTCCTTTGCTTCAGTCTTTACTGCTCAGGCCAGCCCTCAGGAACCCCAGATCCTGGAGGCAAGAGAGAAAGTCTGGAGAGAGGAAGACTTTCCCTTGGTGGAGGAGGAGTGGGTTAGAGATCATTTAAGCAAACTTGACACCCACAAATCCATGGGCCCTGATGGGATGCACCCATGAGTGCTGAGGGAGCTGGCGGACATTATTGCTAAGCTACTCTCCATCATCTTTGAAAGGTCATGGAGAACAGGAGAGGTGCCCGAGGACTGGAAGAAAGCCAATGTCACCCCAGTCTTCCAAAAGGGCAAGAAGGAGGACCCAGGGAACTACAGAACAGTCAGCCTCACCTCCATCCCTGGAAAGGTGAAGGAGCAGCTCATCCTGGAAGCCATCTCCACGCATGTGGAGGAAAAGAAGGTGATCAGGAGTAGTCAGCATGGCTTCACCAAGGGGAAATCATGCCTAACCAATCTGAGAGCCTTCTATGATGGAATGACTGCCTGGGTAGATGAGGGGAGAGCAGTGGATGTTGTCTACCTAGACTTCAGCAAGGCTTTTGACACTGTCTCCCAGAATATCCTCATAGACAAGCTCAGGAAGTGTGGGTTAGATGAGTGGACAGTGAGGTGGATTGAGAACTGGCTGAATGGCAGAGCTCAGAGGGTTGTGATCAGTGGCACAGAGTCTAGCTGGAGGCCTGTAGCTAGCGGTGTCCCCCAGGGGTCAGTACTGGGTCCAGTCTTGCTCAACTTCTTCATCAATGACCTGGATGAAGGCACAGAGTGCACCCTCAGCAAGTTTGCTGATGATACAAAACTGGGAGGAGTGGCGGATACACCAGAGGGCTGTGCTGCCATTCAAAGAGACTTGGACAGGCTGGAGAGGTGGGCAGAGAGGAACCTCATGAAGTTCAAGAAAGGCAAGTGCAGGGTCCTGCCTCTGGGGAGGAATAACCCCAAGCACCAGTACAGGTTGGGGGTTGACCTGCTGGAAAGCAGCTCTGCGGAGAAGGACCTGGGAGTGCTGGTGGACACCAAGTTAAGCATGAGGCAGCAATGTGCCCTTGTGGCCAAGAAGGCCAATGGTGTCCTGGGTTGCATCAGGAAGAGTGTTGCCAGCAGGTGGAGGGAGGTGATTCTCCCCCTCTACTCAGCCCTGGTGAGGCCACATCTGGAGTACTGCGTCCAGTTCTGGGCTCCCCAGTACAAGAGGGATGTGGCACTACTGGAGCAAGTCCAGCGAAGGGCCACAAAGATGATTAGGGGACTGGAGCATCTCTCTTATGAGGAAAGGCTGAGAGAGCTGGGCCTGTTTAGCTTGGAGAAAAGAAGGCTGTGGGGGGATCTTATCAACGTGTACAAGTATCTGAAGGGAGGGTGTCGAGAGGATGGGGCCAGACTCTTTTCAGTGGTGCTGAGTGACAGGACGCGAGGCAACGGGCACAAACTGAAACACAGGAAGTTCCATCTGAACATGAGGAAAAACTTTTTCACTGTGAGGGTGACAGAGCACTGGCACAGGTTGCCCAGAGAGGTGGTGGAGTCTCCTTCTCTGGAGATATTCAAAACGCACCTGGATGCAATCCTGTGCAATGTGCTCTAGGTGACCCTGTTTGAGCAGGAGGGTTGGACTAGATGATCTCCAGAGGTCCCTTCCAACCTCAGCGATTCTGTGATTCTGTGATTCTGTGAAAACTGCAAAGTGACTCAAAGAAAATGATATCTGTAGTTATATACTTAGATGTTGTATACATAAACCATGCCTGGGCCTTTCTTCAGGCATTATTCTCTCGTGCAACCACATGTTCTCTCTTGGGAGGCCAGAGCTGCTGAGAACATGAAAGGAAGACTTTGTAGGCATATCCAGGGATCAATATCTGCCTCTGTCCGCTAGATTATAATCTATCAGTGGAACTTTTAACTTTCAGGCAGTTCCATAAATTACAAAAGGAGTCACAAACAAACCAACCTAAACTTTACCGTTTGTGTATTCCCCCACATATCTATAACCACCTTTTCTGCACTTATAGATGAGGCATCCCCCATTTCTGCCTGCTTTGTTGAAGTACACATGCTACAGCAAGAAGAATTCTGTAGGGAATGCTGTAACCTCTGCATGCATCACATGGCTCTGACAAGGATGAACTTCTAAAGTAAACTATAGGAAAAAGAATATGTAATGCAAAATCTCCTCTGATATAACACAGAGTCAGAAACGCAGACAACTGAGAAGGTTGTATCAAAACATGATTATGGTTGAATTTTATGTTTATGAAAGATTCTGGACCACCAGCCTTCGAGACTGCTGCCTTTATTTAGCCATACTGGGGGATAGGCCATATGCTCTTTTCTGTTCTGCTGAAAAGGCAGGAGCAGGTGGGCATTTCCTTTTGCCTAAGAAAGCATAGGAAGATTATACTCAAGAGATATAAGGTATAATTCTACCACACCAAGTAAACACCACCAGACATGACTCAGATTATAAATACTCTAGGTATGATCAGTGAGAAAGGGGTAGTAACTGCCAGTGTGCCTTATTTCTTTAACAGTATGACTCGGTCTATATGCATATACAGTGTGTAAATGAATTTTAGCTTCAAGGAGATTGAAGTCTGCTATCCAAAGTTGTTCTGGTGGCTGCAGATGATCACAAGTGGTGAACCCTGCTGTTGTCTGTGTAAGCTGCTCTGTAAGCAGACATCTTATTTCTCTCTTGGTGTGTGAGATCCCATGTAACAGAGTGTTTTGACATCTATGGTTTTGTATTGGGAATGACATGAGGATTACGATTCCTTCAGGCGACACAGGACAAAACTCAGCACCAGACTGCTGCTCGTGGGTTGTCCCCTTTTGTGGTTCTTAAGCAGCTGTACCACGTCACAGACTCTCTGACTCAAAAGCCCCACACACCAGCTTCACTGAAGAGCTCAGACTAGTGGACCAGATGCATCCACAAGATGGGATCAGAAGGAAGGAGATATAAAGGTATGAAGAAAAAACACAGCAGTGGGGAGATATTCAGAGAGACCATAGGATACACATTCAGTACTGAATATATGAGATCTTCAGACCTGTATAAGGAGAATCACCAGCCTATCCTCTCCCTGTAAAGTGAAGTCAGCTCAGTGACACCCTGAAACTATTATACTTAACTTTATTAAACTGATCTGAACTATTATTGAATATCATATACTCTGATATTGAAGAGTATATCAAAAAATTTGCCTATTATTCACAGCATTGGAAAAGGGCTTAAGGACTTGGTCCACCTTTTCAGACTGGTCAGTGTTTTCTATACTTTTATTACAACTCCCATTTCTGTCTAAACTCTCCTCCTCACCACAGATGCTTATATTTGAATATTGATCCATATGAAGGCTATGTTTCATCTGGAAGCTATGGGGACACACACACACACACACACACACACACACACACACAATGGAGTTATCTAGTGTACATTTCAGAAAATCTTTCCACTGATTTTTCTGAGGTTGAAACCCATTTCATAGCTCCACAATCATTCTTCTAGACATGCTAAATTTCTTTGTAATCATATAATTTTCTCATTAGATTGTATCTCTCCTTTCTTCCAAGACCCATTGTCTACCAGCTGCTAATTTAGCTAATAAGATTTTCAAGTTTCCTACTTCATTAATATTATATATAATTTAGCAAGAAATAAATACCTGTGCTACCCTATCTATATCTCCTTTAATAAGTATATTTGTTTTAATGCTTATAACAGGTCTCCAGGCCAAACAGAGTTTTAATGTAAATTTTTCTATGCTTTTGTCTGCAGTAAACTTCCCAGACAAAAACAAAGGGTTTTTAAGGTCAGGCATTTATAATCAGAAACTTGATTTTAGAAAACTAAAATACAAAGTATTTAAGAGTCTACATAGAGAAAACTTAAAGCTGTGAGGGCAGACAGAACAGGACGAAAAAAGAGTTCATACACAACTTTTCCCCTTGCTGACATGTCTGTGCAGGGCACGTCCTTGCTTCCAGCCACCTTCTGTGCTGTGACAAACTCCCCATTCCCTTCTGGTCCTCAGGAAATTCCCTCCATCCTTCACCCATTTTCGGAGGCCTGACTGGCAGCTCCTGCTCCTTGCTGCAGTCTCTCACTCCATCCATAGTTCCTTAGCTCTGAGCAGTGACTTTCCCTCTCTTTCAATCTTTCTCTTTTTGTCGTATACAGTCTTCTGTTCATGGAATTTTTCTTCTATCAGCAGGTGTCTTTTCCCCAACTCAAGAAGTAATCTCACTAAATCCCCCAAAATCCTCCAGTCCTCATCTTACAGTAATGTTACATGAACTGATAACTAAATGAACCAAGCATACAATCTGGCACAGTGGCCTTTTACTCTCTTTTCATAAAATTCAAGCTGAAGAAAAAACCCTATTCATTATTCAAATGATATTTAATGTGACACCATATTAAAAGCTTTCTTTTTTTTTTCCTTTTGGAAATCAGACATATTGTACTCAATGTTCTAAATTTATCCAAAAAGTTTTTCATTTGATTTAAAAATAGCTAGCCAGCTACTGTTTCTTTAACAATGGGTTTTGTTTACTGCTCAGTTTTCTTTTTTTGTTCTTTAGTGAAAAGCAAACTTAAGTATATAAGAAAAGCAGCATGTCAAGGAGACAGCGCTGGTTTACAAAGCCCTTTTGTTCTACACTCAACCCTGGAGCTGTCGAGCTGAGTGATACTGGGCAAATCACCTTACCATTCTTTGCTTTCATTTCTGTCCCATGGTTACCGTTGCTTTTCATAAATGAATACCAATCTTTGAGCAAGTTTTACTGTTAATTGTTTCAGAAGCCTGGACATTTGTCATTGGATTTGGTGCTTTCCCATTCACAAATCTCTTTCCCTTTCTGTCCTAATGAATGGAAATTTTGACAAGGTCTTTAATACATTTTAATGAGAAAGTCACAGTCAAAGGAGATAAAAAACCTTCAGCACCCACAAGGACTATTGTAGTTAGTCAGTATGGAGGGAAAATTTTATATCCTTTCACTGTATCTCAGGTGCCTCACTGCAGCAACAGAGAGGGAGACATTCAGCGTGGTCTGGAGACGCTTGTGTCTTCTTACCGCTCTGACGTTGACACTGTTCCCTGAAGACAGGCCCGGGCTTCAGAGAAGAAAGGGATGACTTTTCCGCGCAAATATACTAGCTATTCTGCTCTGATAAGAAGCAAGGGACATAGCTCTACTATGAACAGCATCATTTTACTGCGAGACAAAGTCTGCACAGTATGGGAAGCAGGTATACCTGAGTAGGTTTTGGTAAAATTACAAATGCTTTCTCCTCAAGTAGCATTTTGCTTCAAGATAACTAATGGTTAACACTTACAGCTGCATACTAAAAAAAAGGCAACACAACTAACAAACCCCTCTTTCCTTCCCCAGACAGAATCCTACCTCTGAACCTGTCAGCGAAGAGAGTTTTTTCCAAACATAAATTACTTTTTCTTACCATTATATCACATCACAATGACTTTCAGCATAAATTTTATTAGGGAATGGATAAGAAAGGTCTAAAACATTTTATTTTACAGGAACCAAGATCATACTGGGATTTACAACACATTAGGAAACATTTTGGTTACTAACTTATTTAGAATAGAAAGGTAAGATGAGAAACCACGCTCTGCACAGATGTAAATTAGAATTCATTTGTGAATTATTTCTACTTCACCCCACCAAAACTAGTAACCAGAAGAAAAATAAAAAAGAGAAACTGATTTCTCTACTGCCCCATTTTTGCCTTTCCTTTTTTCAGTACCTTGAAGAACTGAAGTTCTATGCTACTGCATATTTAAAGGTGCATATTATTTCAAACAGTTCAATATAATATAAGCCAATACAGGAAAGCCTTAATTCAGCACTTTGTTAAGATTAAAGGAATATTGTTGATATTTTATTTTTAATGTTTGCATTGAAATATGTATCTTACTTGTGTTCAGCTACCTAAAACATGTTTAGCTGAATTTTCAAACCTTCTGGATATGAATTAAACTTCTGAATGCTAAATTTACTATTACAATAAACATTACTATAAATATGTCTATAAGAAGCAAGCCCTGTTCTTGACTAATAGATTAAACTCAGGCTAAATTGACTTTTTTTTTTCTTAATTTGTTTTCTCCATATTAATCTTATTAAAAATACCTCTGAATTTAATTAACATTTAATGCAGAAATTGTTTGGTAATTGACTTAATTTTTTTACTAATTGTTTATATATTAAATCCTCATTTTCCAAGAATACTGATCATTATCAAAGAATAATAATTCTAATGAAAAAAATATTTATCTTTTTGTTGGGGAGATTTTTTTTCATGTTAGTAAAGAAAATATTATTATTGAATCATTTCTAAGTTAGGATTATTACAATCAATCAGTCAGGTTCTCCTACTTCTTGTGTATAACTAACAGAATATTAAGAATTCTATTGTTAAAGAAGTAATTTGTCTTTGTTTAAACAGCAATAATTACCAGCTATAAATGCTTGTTGTTTAACTGCTTAATAACAGTACTTACTGGTACAACTTTAAACATTGTCTTTCTTTTCAAATTAGCTATGTCTTATGTTAAGCATCTATAGAAGCTTTTTTTTTTAATTGTGATATTTTATTTTAAAATTATTTACAGAATGTTGATTTCATTAGGACACCATTTTCATGAATAATCTATTCCATGGTAGGATACCCACAAACAAATCTGTAAATGAAAACAAGCACAATAAAAGGTATCAGAGACACTGAAAATGTTATTTTCTATAACACCAGAAATACTCAGCTGATTAGACTAGAATAGATTTGTTTTGCAGGTTTATTGCCTGGAATTCCAGTCCTGCGAAGTTCATATACACCATATGGTATATAGCAGAAAGCTGTTGAGCTCTCAGATGAGCGAAAAGCATTGATAAACCAATGCAGAACAAAGCACGACATACAGTTCTACACATTGAACAGAAAAATCAAGGTCATTTTACACCCTTTCTTTTACTTCAAAAAACACCAGATAAACATGCCAGAGAGAATACAATCAACATGTAGGAATAGAATTCATGTATCTCAAATGCCACAGGTCTATGTGTGACTGTTATGCCGATAACACATAAGTTATGTACGTACTACTTTCTGCGGCCTTCCTCCTGCTACTAGAAAAGCAATTACTGAAAAATCACAGTATTGCACATTGCCTGTTCTGGTTATCTCTTTTTGCATTGCATTTATGAGTACAATGGTCTAAACTTGTGCACATGGTCAAATTCTAAATGTCCTATGCCTCCTTCACTCCTCTGCTCATTCCTATATACCTGCATTATAGTTAGAGTCTAGCACCGCATAAGTGATGCACTGAAGCATACGCTCCTTCTCCTTAGATCTCAGCAAGTGTGAGTCTATAATATATGGACACAAACTCCAGCTAATATGGTAATTTGGCTAATGTCATAAAAAATAGCTCTAAAAAGTTTGTGTGAATGTATACAAATAGATATTTATATATAAAATTGATTTTTTTTTATTTATTGACCTAAAACTAAAATGTGTTTCAGTCTTCTTTTTTTAATATGTACTTCTGATTTTAGCTTTTCTTCGTCTGAGAGGAATTGCGTAAGCCAGGCATTAGAAGAAAGAGTTGTGTAAACCATCTTTCAGAAATCCTAAGAAATCATCGTCACAGAAATTACTGAGGTTATTTTACAGAAGAGAGTGACGCAGGCTTATGTTCTGATATGGTTACCCTAATTTAGCAACACACTGTGACTCCTTTGATCAATTTTATTGATTAAACCTATACTGTTGCTGTCTATTCTTTGAGAGGTCAGCTCCTGACCATCCACATTGCTTTGGTGTGGAACACACTTAGCAATGTCACCTGAGAACTCCAGCTGGGATGCTGGCAGATACCCTGCGTCCAGGGAGCCCTCACAGTATCCTGGACAGCAGCAGCCTGATCCTGACAAGATAAACTTTGTAAAGCAGTGTGGTGGACACCAAGCCAGCCCATTCTCACTGTGTCCTACAACTTCTTTGCTTTTATCACTTCTTTTCATGCATGGCCCACCAGGCAAAATCTGAGGATAGGTAAGCTATTAGCTCTGTCTCTTATTTACTAGCTGCAATCACACGCCTGCACATATGAACAATTACATGCATACAAGATGCTGGGAGGTGAAAGAATAGTTCATTCATACCCAAAAAGCACCAGACTCACTGCAAGAACCACCAGCACAGACACACAGCCATAGCAGTCAAATGAGAACCACCTGTACAGACCAACAGAACAACAGTATCCGCACTTCCAGACACTCTTTTATCAGTATGTTCTCCTTGAAGAAACCTGAAATCTGAAAAGCAGGTATTCCAAGCATACTAAAACTGCCTACCAGCCACCCACACCTAGGCTTGTGATAGTATGGGGAGATGACACCGGATCCAGACAGATGCAAAACATACATGTCTGTGCTGGAAGCCAATTTTTCCCTTGGCAGCTACTACTTAGAAGCACTTCTCACACCAGTTCAGCACCATCCACCCTCTTTTGTGCTCTGTCAGCAGAGGACACTTCAACCAACTGAAACATTTTTTTAACAGATGAAAGCAGAACAGCTGTGGATTGTTTTCCATACAAGATATTTTCTGTTAGTCTGAATTAGAAGCACATCTAGCTCCTTGAGTAGTCTTACTGGTTGTGTCTGCACCATCCTTTTACATCTTCGAACATAGATTTCTTGACCTTAAACTTGTTTTTGGAGTGCACTTTGCAGTCTACCATCCCTTGTTTCTCCACCTACTTATCTTTCTTTTGCCCTCTCCTTTAGTCCTCAGCTCAAGAGCACACCGTAATTGGAAAACAGTGTATGGCTTGTGTAGACCTCACCCACCTCCCAGGGCACATACCTGACCTGGCTCCTCACAGCTCTTCCACCTCCAGTTCTTTGGGGAAAAGATAGTTCTTAAATTGCATGTTGGTGGGTGAACGTGATTTCTTTCTCTCTCTTGCAGTCACTGTTCTCAGGTACTTCTGAGCAGACAAACGTTGTCTTTGCTTCCTTTTCATTTGCCACCCCTGAATGTACCTTTTTGTGTATAAATCTCCATTTCATACAGATTATGACAGTGTGTCTTTATAAAATATTTCATACCTGATGACCTTTAAATGTTTCTTATTCAAAGATTCATGAAAGCTTAGCATGAGGTGTGTCTAATGATCCCTATATAAACACACTGAAAGCTCCCTCCTACAAAGGCTCAGGCAGGTAGAAGACACATTTTTGACACTCAGCTGTCACTCTCAGGTTCGTTTGGAGTGCTTGACAGTACTCATTTGCTAAATAAAGTACAAAGTGTCAGTCTGAAATAAATGTAAATTATCACCTTTCTTCCATGCTAATTAAGGTCTGATTAATACATTCCAGCAGTTGTTGCTGGTATAGAAGGAGAATGTCTTTTGTTGCAAAAACAAAACTCTCATATAAATCACAGTTCTGCTTCATTTATTGAACTTTGGGTTTAATTGTAAAGATTTCATTGCCTGTCAATATTGTTAGTCTAGTCTCTTGAACACAAGAAGTTTCAGGACTACGTGCTGGATTTGCTGTTGTCCACTGTAAATCCTGGTATTGTAAGAATATAAAGTTGCTTCCAAATACCCTTCTCCAAAAGAAGTTCAAGGTAAAGTCATAATAAGTTCTGTGGAGTTGTTTGGATTGGGCATGTGCTCGTTGTGTGCATTGATTACCATTCATAGAAAGTACTCAGAGCTTGTGCCAAAAACAGGATCCTGAAAATTGAGTAACTGTGAGAAGAACGGATCCTTAATATATGATCAAGATAAAATAGTTCTTTTTAATATATATCTTAAATGATGTTATATTAGGTTATAGCAAAATATTATGTTATGATATAATGTTACATTTTTGTACATATTTTCATGGAGCTCTGTTCACAAAATCTTCCCATGCCAATCAGAAAAGATCAAAAATTTGTTAGCCCTCTAGTGGAGAGGAACTGCCTAAGTGTGCAAGAGAAGTGCTAAAGACAAAGAACAGGACTGCCACATCAGTAAGACAAGAAGAAAAATAACTTCCAGTATTTTTTTTTTCCTTTAAGTGATTAAACCTTGAAAGGCAAATGTCAGAGGAGGTTCACTCTAGCTGAATGTGACCTGAACAGGTCAAAGGGCTAGTTCAGTATCTGTCATCGCACTCAAAAGCCTCTCTTTTAAGCTAGTCGGCCCTTCATGTTTAAGCAAAAGATAAATATTTGGGCAAAGAGGGCATGAATGGAGCATCTACTATCAGTTTAATGATACTAAATGAATCACTGCTCTAAGTTAAGATATAATTTAGCTTTCTGAAAAGGCAGAAAGAACAAATCGGTATTCTGTAATATCTACTTTTACCAATATGCCATTGAAAGAGGTTAACATCTACATAAATATGATTCTTTTTTTTTTTCTATTTGCAGTTGTGGGTGGACAGGGAACTATAGAACACTGTATGGAAACAATTTCATAACATATTCTGTTGCTCATTACTGATTTTTACAAAAAAGCTTTAAATCATCTTTCAAATGAAAAGTTAGGTAGCTCTTAAAAAGTAGTGATTTACTTACCTGTTTTATCTGAGCTCTCTTTTCTATTGGATGCTGTTGTGAGGAAATACCCAGTACAACGTGGTCCTCTGAGCATGTCTCCATTGCATTTTGGACATGCAATGTCTTGTGTTTTTATGGCTGTGAAAAATGTTTGCTATCTCTCAGGATACCTCTTGGCAATTATGTCAATTATTCCAGACTTCTTAATGATATGGAAAAACTGTCTCCACAGAAATGAGCTGAGGACAACAACTCACATCACACAGAAAAGCCACCTGATGACTATCATATTTTAGTCACTGCTAAACTGGAAGAGATGTACATATGGGAATCAGAGATGAGAATCTCTGGTACCAATCTCTCCATTAAAAAACAAAAAAGGGGTAATTAGCTTCATGATAAAAGATAATTCTTATATGAGGATAGCACAAAATCTTGTTTTACGGAGCTTCTGAACTCCAAGATAGCATGTTATTTTATTTGTATGTCAAAATATACTTAAGACTTGGTCTGGGTTATTTTATTATTCATCTATCTTTTTTCATTCAATGATAATAATATGTTTGAAATAAAGTTATACTGCCTGGTATTTTTTGTTATTGCTTGAACATGTTATAGCAATACCAAAAAAAAAAAAAAAGGAAAAGTTGCTTGGGTCAGAGAAAGTTGTGTTAATTTCCTACTATTGCTGAGAGTCTCCCCAACCAAAGACGAACAAGTAAAAAAACAAACAATGCATTTGTTTGAGGATACTTTTCATGTTTGATCTCCACCAAATATTATGCCTAGCCTAGTGATCATTTTAAAGAAAACACTAACATAATTGGAAAATGCCATTATTGGGCTTCTGGTTCTCTTCTAGACATTGACAAAGATATTAATGAAGTTTTAAATGAGTCCTAACCAATACTCTACTTGACATTTGGCCTTGCCTTGGCTTGTTAGTGTAAACTCTTCTCATTTATCTTTTATTTACTTTTCTTTTTCTGTGTCCATTTTCAACTCATCCTACATGCAAACCAACTTGCATTAATATTTCAAACAAGATTCAGTAAGTCACAATATCAAATACTTTACTGAAAAGTTAATGTATATAACTATCACTTTCTTTCTATTTTTAATTTGCCAATCTGCAAATTGCACATTTTATACAATATAATTATTTTACAAAGCAGCTAAAATTAAATAATGAACTTCCTATCTTAAAAATAAGGTAGTGTAAATCCCATTTATAGCATTAATTTATCAACTTTTTAATTGTGTTTTGCATTAACATATGTATAACCACATGCAGGTTGTGAATAATGGAACTTTTGGTTCATTAAGTGACTTTAAGAATTAAAAATGTGTTTGTTACACTAGTAGGTACGTGAAACTGATTTCAAATGTTAAAGACAAATAGGACTGAAAATTTGCTAGATGTACATTCAATATTTTCACCTTTTTAAATGTCTCATTCTTAATTTTTGTCATTTTACTTTCATGTAAGTAGTATTGGAAAGAATAGTAAGAGAATTCCTATATCAGGCGTCTTCAGAGGACAGGAAACAGAAACCTTGGTCACAGTACCATCTGTATTGCTTTGTGCTACTAGTCCAAAATGGGGCATGGATCCTTCTGGCTCAGACCTATTAGTCAAACTAAGTACTAAGGCTAATAGTACTTAGGGGACCCCACTAGACACTTTTTTTGCAGCACACAGATATGTCTGTGGAGAGGCCTCTTGAAGAGTAAGCTTTCTCCAAGAGGTATCTCTCCTGAGAATACCTAAAAAGAAAATAGGCCACAAGAGATTGAATCAATAATGGCAATATCCTCTTGAGATCCCCATTTAAAGTTCAGTGTGTTCAGCAGACCTGAGCAAAAACCCTAGAACTTCCATGACATGCATAATTTAAAAATTCAGTTCAGCTTCTCCCCATTTCACTTCTTCGTTCACTTAGAAAGGAAGAAGAAGAAAAGAAAATATTTTAAAAGATCATTTTAGTCAAGCTTTACATTAATCTGTATTATCAATTCCGTAATGACATCGCAGGGAATGTGGGTTAGGTGACTTGTGTCCTATACTGATTTTCTAAAGTCCCCCTGCCTGCATGGGCTGTATCTTCCCAATTTACAGGGCAAATTCAGGCATAAAAGAAATCAAGGATGGAGATCCTTGGAATCAGTTGGGATCTCTAGACTCGAACATAAAATATTAAACAGTAAAAGTTATTTTAATTAACTGCACAGATTATTTGTGTGCCTGTTTGTTAATTTAGCTACATTTTGAATGTAGCACTCTCACTAAAGTTAGTGATCAGTTTTAACTGAGATTCCTTGTGAAGGAACTTGTTCAAAGCAGTTTGGATGAGAAAGCTTTTTATAAAAATTATTAATTTATTGGACATGTGTCAATATTTTTAAAATTAGAAACCCAAAAATAAACATTCAAGAAAAGGAGAACTAAGATTTAAATAACAAGAACAGTCATATTTGGAAACTTACTACTCAGAGAATGTGTTTTTAGGCAAATGGGTGCTGTGCAAGATACCAGTATTTCAACACTTATAAGTCATGACAGATGAAAAATTAAATTACCTCAATATGAATAATAATATTCAGATTAATATTTGAATATGCATTCCTAGCATCAGTGCTCTTTCTGACTGATGAGTTTTTATAGGGTGGCTTTGCCCCTTATTGCATTGCTCATTAGTCTTTATGGGCCTGACTATGAAACTCCTTTTTCAAAAGAAACACTTGCTGACTACTCTTCCTGGAGGATTTTCAGCTCTGATTTCAAATACGCAGTCCTTCTGACCTCAGCATAGTTTCGAAGGTGTACATAAGGCAGTACAGTCGTCCCATGGGGTCAAGGAGTGACTCCAAATCCTCATTTGTTATACATGCAGTCTGGACAAATCCAGAATTAAATCAGCTCCGTGTTATTGTGCACAAGGTGGGGAGACTGTAGTTTAGATGTTGCCCATGACATCTCCTGAAGATCATCAGCAACTGTAGCATGGGAAGCTGCTGGGGAACCAGAAGAAGACATTAGGCCTAATAGAAATTTCCTATTTTTTTGTTAGCTATAAAGACTGCTGCTAAGTCATTCCTTACTTGGTTCTGCTCTGGGCATCCAGAGAAAGGAATTTCTGCTCATACCATTGCAAATACCCCTTCACACCAAAATGCTTCTGGCACCTAACGTCAAAACATAACCCAAGAGGTTCACAGTGAGGTAACTAGTTATAGCAAGTCAAAATAGACATATCTCTGTACAAAACTTCAGAACTTTCGCTTTGTAGAATTTGCATCAAATGGAATGGAATTGTCTTTAGGAAAATTTGTATTTTTAATATAGTAGTTTCATCTGTTCTATTATCAAATCACATTTGAATTTTTGAACAAAAATTATTCTACTGAAATTATTACTTGCTACAAGAAAGGCTTATTTCAATGACCATTTTAAAATAGTTCAAAGGTTCTAAATATTAAATTAAATTTAAATATTAAATTCCCATTTAAAGCTATCATAAATTTAAAATTTAGGCTTGAAAAAACAAAAAAAAGAAAGAAAGAAAGAAAAAGAAAAATGCACTGGTTGCCCTTAAAATCTTGCAATTTTGCATTTTTTTTCACCTACAATTTCAATAATTCACTCCTACTATTGGACTAGGTGCCTTAAGTCCTTCTTACAGCTACAAACTCAGGTTTCATCTCAGGCAGAATACCAGAATATGAAAATAGAGCACTGTTACATGTTTCCCAAAATATTGAGTTGGTAATGGCTAATGAGTGAGCATTTCCTTACTGAATCATTGCTGTCCAAACATAGCTACAGAAGACAGCTGAGTTTCTTAGCCAATGAGAGATTTTAAAGAAAAATACAAAAAAGTTCTAAAATAAATAAAAAATTTTAAACTTTGACAAACTTTGTGCACTTCATACAAATAAAGAACTGATAAAGAAAATCAAAATTGTTTATTTTGGTAATCTTGAAATCTTTTGTTTGTTTTTTCAAGCCTAAATTTTAATTTTTTTGTCAGTTGGACTTGCATTCCAGTTATTTCATAATATACTGTAATTTTCTGCTTTAGTTTGTCAATTGAACTTCAGATATAGTTATTTTGTAATATATAATTAAATATAATATAGCATGTATCTTCCAAGAATAATGACCTTCGGTAAGACTTGCCTTCATTAAAAATATTTATTTAAACTTTACTGACTGCAGCAGAAAGATCAACAGTATTTTCGAAAGATTAATAAATGCATGGTTTAGGGAAATGAATTGACAAGGTTTTAGTGTGGGGAAAGACAAAGTATATTAGGTAGAGTTAGAAGAAATTAATATGTAGAAGTATTATAGCATAAATACTTAGGCTAAAATAGTTCTAACTTTTTCAAAGTTTTTAATGTACCCAGATTAAACATAGTTTAGGACATACAAAGAGGGATTTGCATAATGTCAGCACAGGAAAAATAAGAGAGGCTTGCGGAAAAAGAAAAAACACTAAGATGAAGAAATTGTTCAGTAGGTGTTTGAAAACACTGCCAAGGTAAGCATTTGCCTGCCTGAAGACTCGGCTGCAAAGCAGGCTATAGGCATTCAGTCCTTTTAAACATTAGATCATAAACTGTTTAAATACCCAAATTCCAAGAGCTGTGGAAAGCAAAACCAGCTAGAGTTAGGACTTAGGCAGATGAAAAGAGGAGGAAGGCTCTAACCAGAAATTTTCAGAATTTAGGGGATTCAAAATTTAGACTTTTTTTTTTAAATTAGCATCATGGAATAATGAGGGGTTATTTCATCTATGCTATATAGATCTGTACCTCTATAACTCCCAAGAATCTGGAAACTAGATTAACAAAAGCTAAATTTTGACTTGCTTTTCTGAAAACTCAAAAGAACTGAAGTGCTGATGCTTTCTGGAAATTCCTCCACCTAAAGAAATGTGTTATATGTTCTAAAACTTGTTGTATTGCCACAAAGTAAGTTTTATTTGTAAAATACAGCTAATTATTTTAAATTATTAATGAATATTGAATTTCACATTCGAAGAGCATCCTCTCGTGACTCTATTGGGCTATCACTATCGTACTAAACAGAAAAATTCAGCTATATTAAGTGCACTGTAGCAAATAAAACTTTGCAGCTGCTGTACAACGCAAAGCATGCTGTTTTTCTCTATTTTTCATGGCTTGAAGGGTTTCTAAGACAAAAAACATGAGAACTGTGTTTTGATCCAATTAAGCTATGGGCTGATCTACAAGGTACAATGGTAATTCTATGTTCTTCAGGGGTAAACATTATATAAAGTTAGTTGTTCATCACCCTAATTTAAACTTAAGGCAACATGGAATGTAAAAGAAAACACTTAAAAACCTGCTTGACAAATTAATTTATGGCAGCAGAAGATCATGCTGGCTTTATCTTTGTACTGATGATTTTGTTGGAGCCTGTCAGCATCTAGATTTAACTACTTTATCCTGCTCCACTTTAAGATCATGACATTTTAATTATTAGTTACAAATGGACAATTCTATTTCTGCTAAGAAAAAAACTAAAAACTATTGTTACAAATAATTTGTGGACTAAATTTAGACAAGAAGCATTCAAAAAAAAATCATGGCAAACAGAAGAACATATATTAAATTGTCTGTAGAGGTTACGTTTGCAAAATGCGTGATGTGGATCCTTGTGCTCCCTTTTAAGGCTGTAGACAGCTCTAGTCAGCAGGTGATAATAGTAAAGTGTATGCTGTACAGAACGCCAAACATAGATCTCTGCTCAAACTGTCCTCACCCTTTATTTTTAACTGTGACAATGCAAAATTACTTCTCTCTTCCAATCCTGCAACCCTAATTCCAAAACAAGTACAGAAGCAAAAGCATGGCAGCAAAAGTGTGGTGCCTTTTATTTTATTTGCAAAGTAACAGCCAAATAGTGTCACCCCTCAAAAGCAAAGAATATAGTAACAAGTTTCCTGGACGGTACATATTACATTCATGTATGACATGTAATAACTAATCAGAGGAATGTGGCTCTTTTTATCTTCTCCAAAATATCTAGCACTTAATGGGATTTTAATGTATATTTGCATGTATGTGTGTACATGTGCACTATACATAACACCTTCCATTTTAGCATTTCAAAGTGTTTGATAATGTCAGAACTAATTTCACAATGACACAAGATTAATTCATTTTCTCACTTTATTCATAGAGACTAAACCTGGAAGATAGGCCAGTTCATTACTTTTAATTGCCCCTAATTACTGTTCAAGGAGAAATTGAAGAAGAACAAAGTTATGATTTTTGCTTAGTCATTTATATAGAGTAATAGAATGCAAAGCAAGAGGGAGCATAAGTCGTAATTTTATGCCATCTTCCATATAGGAAGGGAATTCTTTTCCATGCAAAAGTCCAAAATCTTTTCTTTTTTTTTTTTTTTTATATAACCCAGGCTGAAAAGTAGAAGCCGTGAGTTTGGTTGCTTTTGAATGTCCTCCAAGTTTAAGTAATAGCAAGAGATTTGTATCCATAGCAAAGCATAAAGAAATTAAGAAAAAGAAATTTTATATGCAGGTGTGTAAATGTATGCAGTTTATAGTATCCCTTCTTACTTGTTTCATGCTCCTTCTATTTTTGAAAATTAATATCAAAGAAGTACTCTCTTGTCCTAATTTAATCTGATTACTTTAGACAAACTAATACCAAGGGAATGCCTGCTGTTGACAGAGCCTTAATCTAGTTTAGAAATGCTGATTTACACCATATCAGTGTTGTAGTGAGTGTTTATAGGCTTAAAAGATTCTGAACGGGAGCCCGTAATGAACCACATTTATTCAACAGAAATGAGTGCAGGAACTATGGTCACTAGTTGACCTAAAGCAAAGAATAATCACTTTGGTTTTGGAGAACTTAACTTCTAAATCTTCTGAGCTATACACTTGTATGTATTTGACTACAGTTGTAAAACTGATGGGGCAAAGCAAATAATTCTGTGTATATAGAAAAAGGTTTTGTTGAATGAAGTTACAGATGAAAAATATATCCATATTGCAGTGAATATCTGTTTGTTCCTGTTATACAAAAAATAATAATAATAATAATAATCAAGGCCTTCAAGGTAGTCTTAACTAATCAGTTATTCGTATTCATGGATGAGATTTGCTAACATCTGATGAGTGGACCTAATCTGCTCACTGGAGTAATAAAAAGATTCTTATTACAACTGCAGAGTCAAAGCCTTAACTTATTCTTAAGATCAAGCTATTTTCAAACAATTTCCACACTGGTATATTCACACACAAACTAAACTGAAATAGGGTATGTTTTAAAGATTACTGTGCCAGTACACCACAACTCCCTCAGTCCAATGCATAAAGCAAATGCCGCTAAAGCATGTCTGAAAAAGCGAAGAATAGTTTAACTCTTCTTAACTAAAACCTTGTCTAAACTTCCCTCATGCTGAGCTGTATATGAGTAATGCCTTAGTCTATATAATCCTCAGTAGCTTTCATATTAATATCATCAGTGGGATTTCATGTTAATATTTCCGACTAAAAACTTGTAGTCCGATTTAGTCCTTAAACAACATGTAAGACCTCTAGGACTCAGTCCATTATCCAACCAGTTTTGCTTAAGCATTTTGCAAGAATATGAGTTAAATCCTAAAGTGACAAATTACAAGAATTTACCTGAGATGTTTATTTTGTTTTGACTGCATCGCTTTTTGCATCTGGAATAGGTAACAGGATCCTCCCTCTTCATTCCACCTTTTGCTTTGTATAAGTGACAAGTTAATTTTTCCTTCAGCAAAAATGTACATCTTCTAACAACGAAAGCAAATATATAGTTTCTGTTGTAACAGAAGCATGTTGTTTTTCAAAATTACAGCACAAATATTAGTATTCCAAATCTTAAAAAAAAATCATATCAATTAGAGATTTTCTTCAAGAAGCCTAGAAAATCTATTAAACAGAGTTGATACTGCAAATTCCATACTCTATATTCTTCACAGAAGGAGGGGCAAGAGGAGAGGGAGAGGGAGAGGGAAGGAAAAGGGACGGGGAAAAATAAAGATTCCAATAGGAACCTTTAGTGTTAATGTGCATTTTGATGTGTTGATTTAAGACTCCTAACTCAAGCTTTCATTTCATGGGGCTTTCATTCTAATTTACTATTTCTCACAGATAGGATATGCTCTATAAAACACTGCATTTGTTTTCATCTATTACAATCTATCCAATCTATTTCATATGGTAGAAGATATACGCAAAGCAAAATACAAAATCTATTCTTCTCACTTGGATTACTACAATGTAAATGCTGTGCTGCATCTCTTCTAACTGCCGATGGACCAACACAAAAATAATTGGGCCAAACCACTCAAATGGTATTAACTATCACCAGTTTGACATTTGCACTGTAAGCAAACTTGCAAGGGCAGACCGACTAGATCTGTACCAGCAGCTGAATATCCTTGATCACATTTTAACCTGGTCCTTGAAATTATACAGCTTTCACATAATTACAGTGAAAAGTGGCATTGATTTGTCTTTTTTTAAGCATTTTTTGCTCTGGCCTCTTTTCAGCTCCCTTTGAAAACTGAGTGAAATATTGCTGTGAAATGTTCTCAAAGTGAAAAAGGTTAATTTCTATACAATCTGTTTTATTCAAATGTATGTAGGTTCTTCTTTCCACATGTTTTTCCTTTTTTTTTTTTTTGATGGGGGGGACATTGAAAAAATCTCAGACATTAATTTCAGTGATTTGAGAAAAAGAGTTATTTTACAACTCTGTTCAGTGAAATATACTGCAGAGCTGTATACAAAGTGAATATATCCATAAGTTATTATGATGTCATCTGTAGGTGCACTTTTTTGTCTATACAGTACTTCTTTAAATGCATTTCAATGCTCATTAGAGCATTTCAAGCTAATAATCTAAATTAATTATTCAATGGACTGTGTGATTAATGGAAAATATCATATTTTAATCACCACTAGATTTTTTCTCAAGTCTGTCATGCTGAGTGATATTTGTGAGATTTGCTTTGAGTTTCTTCATAGTTCTCTCTCTCTTTTTTGTCTAAACAAGCACAGTGCTCAGAACTTCAGATCTTTACTTATGTATATGTGTGTGTGTGTGTATATATATATATATATATATGTATGTATGTAATGCCTACAAAAATATGAACTGCATTGAAGCCTATATCAATGGTCATTAATGAAAGCCAGAGGAAAAATGGGTTCCAGCAAGATACCCTTATTAACTAGTACATGAGGTATTTTGTAATCCCTAGATCACTGTTGGATGATATGGTTTCCAATTTCAGCTCACAATTCAGTCCATCCTTTTTTTCCTGTATTCAATATTTGTTATACAGCCAAGAATTTAGCACTTCTCAAATACTGAATTTATTCTTCTTTTATTGTAAGGGTCCCCATGTGATAGAGCTGAGGCACATTATAACAAATGCAACGTTGACATTCACAGAGGAAATACAGCCAAAGTAGGACTTAGCCCTAATCTAATGCTCATTCCAGCAGATCCTCAACTATAATCTATCTCAGCAGTCCATACATTTTGGCTAACTTGTGCTTTTTTGTTGACATAGCAAACCAGATAAAGCCTCTTGATTTTGAATGAGACTTTGTTAAGATTTGGTTGACTCATGAGCCAAGTGCAAAATGAGATTTGTGAGGTGAGGAAATTTTGGAGAGAGCAACAATTGGAAAGCAACATTCTGAAATCTACAGGATTTTCACAGAAACCTAATCATTATTTGGTCCACATGAGAAATACTTTTTTTAATTGCACAGAAAATGTGACAACATTGAGATTAACAGTAAAATTCCTCTGACTCCAGTCAGATTAAAATTTCATATTGATCTTTTCATGTCTGTTTATAAATGACATCCTTCTTACTTCTTCATGTTTTCCAGTCAGGTTAAAATGCAGTTTACACCAGGACATTTATGTACAAAGTACTACTCTACCAAAATATATCTTGTTGACATTGCTGAGTTTGGGAAGGGATAGGAGGAAGTTGTTGTTGGTGGTGTTATTTTTAACAGAATTCTTGGTGAAAGCTTTTTTTTTTTTCCTACTATTTATCCATTAAAATGTTTTGAAACTATAAAGATGATGGAATAATGATTATGACTGAATGTCTTTTGCTGAACAAATAAAAATGCTGTAAATAAATTCAGCTGTATAATTATAGCAGGTAGCAGTAATGATCTTCACAGGATTACTTCACAGTGTTAGTGCATCAGCTGTGATTCTGATTATCACCAGCTGCAAATCAGTGTTTGCCCTTGGGAATCAGTGAAGTCATGACAGTTTATATCAGCTGAGAATTTGACAGGATCATCATGCATCAGTCTCATGCAACTCTACGCTAGTGATGTCTGTGATGTCAGAATATGTACTTCCTAAAATGTCTTTGAAAGTTTAGCAGTTACCATGTCACAGGAAGAAAAAGAAAAGTAAAGGTTTATTTAAAAAACATACATGTGCTGAATGGCCATGCAAGTCTTAAGACATTGCTCAACACGTTTCTGAGCTTTACTCCCTTACCAATTCTCTTTTGCAGTTCACCTTTAAAATAACTGAATCAAATGCAGAAATTTATTGGCAGCATTCAAGATGGAGTGTCCTCCCCAGGCATGATGGGTGTGATGGCTGCAAAAGCATTTCCAGTTTTTGGCTTGTTTGCCAAAGTTTGGATCTCCGTCAAGCAACAGGGCTGCAGCCCTTACATAGCAAATTTTCATGCCTGTTTTATATAGAACTATTAGCAGTGCTTCGTATTTCTCATTACATTATTTTAGATTGCTACTATTAATGATTTATTCACTAGCATAAAAAAGTCATAATATTTCCTGAAATTTGGAACAAACCTGATGTCAAAAATGCCTTCCAATTGGCTAGAGAGTGGGGGCCAAGACTGTGAATTAATACCAAGATCACACCCTCATATTTCATTCAATGTAAATAGCCCTGGTTTGATTGCATCACTCAGGGTTTCACAAGCTCTAATTACTTTCTTCTGCACTTCCAAGAATTCTTTCTCTCTTCTTTTCTTCTTTAATCCCCATTCTCAATTTTCTGTGACCACCCTAATGTGTGTTTGTGTGCATGTGGTTTTTTTTTTCCCATGTTTGTCCAGTCATCATTGGACATTTTTAAAAGTTTTGTTCACTTTTAATCCTTTGGGTATCACAGTATTGCTTTGCTAACCCTCCCCTTTCACTGCAGGATCCTTAATATGTCTGAAGTCTGAAAGAATGAAGGACATGCTCTGTTTCTATCTCCCAGCCATTTCATGGTATTGTGTGTGTGATAATACATCTAGGAAAGATGGCATTATGACAGAATATGAATAAGAAAAGCCAGATTTCAAGTTAATGACAGCTTTGGTTTAGATAAATGTGAGTAAAATAGAAATGGAGAAGGGGGAAACACTAATTTAAATTCAGAGGTACTGAGCAGTTCTAACAGCTAATAAAGAAACTGGGAAGAAATACAATTTGCAGCAGTTTTGAAGAAGAAGAGAAAAAACAACATTGCAAACAATTCTGGGTTTATGCCTAGGCAAGCAAGTAGGAATGCAGGGGCAGATAATAATGTGATTACTTTGGTAATGATATGCATTAGATACATTATGGGAAATAGTAATATTCCCTACTGAATGCAGTCAATCCAGTTTATTGATTTTTCTTAATGGTAAAAGCGCTGCTCCAAAACTGAAAAGAGATATCTTTTATTTATTCTCCCTCCCTTATGAGCCTCATCTCCACAGTCCCTTTGATGCAGAGTAGTATACAGAGATAATAGAGTAATGTATATCTAATCTGACACCTACTGGGCCAGGCTAATGTTTCAGACAAAAATTGCCTGGATCACTGCTGTTATTGAAAACAAAATGTATGAATAACAAAAACAAAAAGCCAGACTTAATTTTTACTTGAAACTTTGGTTAGTTTTATTTTGTTTCATTATCTTCTCCCTTCACCCCCAGTTTTTAATGATCATCTATTATTGTAAGTTTTCCATGAGTTCATCTATGCACTGACTGCAGAGCTTGCTAAGCCTCAGTGACTGCTCTTCCAAAGTCCTTCCACCCACTGTCTACGCTCCCTCAACATGTATTTAGTATGGCCAGATTTTCAACAAGCTTGCAAAATACAGATTCCCCAGAGCTGCTTCTTCGGTGCTGCCATACCTCTGCCAATCTTTCTGTTATCCCTTTGGGCAGATTCATTTAAACCTGTCTCAGAGGACTGGAAATGGTATGCCCAAGGTGATATGCCCAAGCACTCATCAGCTAGTGGGTGGCCATCACTGCACTCCACTATCACCTGTAGGGATATCTTTATGATAGGTGCATAGCTAATATATTTTTCACATATAGCAATAAAAGAGGACACAAGATACCATTAAAAATTAAACTTTATTAATACCAAGTCTTAGGTAATTGTTATGAATTAATGAATGGCCCAACACAGTTTTTATGGTACAAGTATGTAGCTTGGTATGCAACAACATGACAATTGGCACAGCAAGGACTATTGTTTCTAGATCAAAATGATAATTGCCAGTATAATCTATTAAAAGTCTACATTAGATACTAGCCTCTCAAGTAAAGAAATGAGAACAAAGAACTAAACAATTGGTTCATAATCACTATATACACTATATAAAGCATGGATTCCAATTTGATTATGTAAACTTAGGCATCCAAATCCATATTCAGAAGTATAATTTTTCACAAATACTGAGTCTTCACAGTTTCCTCTGGCTTGTGCTAAAACCTGCCATTGAACTGCCTGCTTATAGTGCTAGAAGCCTAAGCAGGCAGTCAGATTTGATTATTACTGTGTAGGGCTTTTGAATGAATTCTCAAAACTTTTTTGTGGATTCCTGTCTGAGAGGTATGCCAATGATTTTTCAGATCATTCATGCTGTTTTTAAATCAAATAAGGAATCTCCTTCAGGCTACATAGCTGAGGCAAAATTTGAGAACTTGACGTGGTGTCCCGAGGAACTGTCCAACATTATGCAAAATCTTATGAGTCCTACTGCATGGAGTTTGCTGCCACTACAAAGAGGAAAGCGAGTACATGTGGAAGCAATGGGAAATAACAAGATGCAAGTCCTACTGTCTGAATTAATGAACAGGATACATAAAAGTGGGCCGAAATAAGAGCTGCCCTTGGAATGCAGAAAAAATATTTGTCAGGGAGGACTGTCAGAACCAATTAAAATGACTGGGACTCCTAGTGGAGAAGAAAGGCTCTAGGAAGACAGGAAGTAGGTAGGTAGGTAGGCAGGTAGAAAGAAAGAAGAAAGATATGAATCCAAGTATCAAAAGAAGAGGTGAAGAGTGAAAAGAGAAGCAGAACAAGCAAGAGGGAAGAGAAAGGACAAGAAAATGCAAACAGAGCAACTAATTGGCAAGAATAATTCAGTCATGCAGACTACAGTTACAAATATTCCTAGTTTTTATGTGAAAAAAAAAACCTACAATGACAAAGAAGTTGGTTGTGCAACATAATTTCTTATGTGTTTTTCCCTATACCTGTAGCTCAGCTTCTCCTATTCTTTTTATAACTACCACTCTGCAGTTGAAATAGCTTCGATATTTAGAAATTATGATGCTTCTGAGATCAGACAATAATGGAGCACTGTGGGGGACGTGGATGTCTCTCCTTCCAGAAATAGATCTTGCTAGAATATTCAAACTGATTATTAAATCAAATCCTTAAAAAAAAAAAACAAAAAAAACCCTGCCTTTTTCAACACCTAGTTACAAAAGGAGTATGTTAAAAAAAACAAAACTGAAACAAAATCACACCACCGAACAGCAACAAAAAGGATTTCAACTGTCATCTCCAGTGTCTCAGGTTGATAACCCAGCCAGTCTCTCAGCTTTACAGTTTAAAAAGTCATAGAGCAAGGCACCAGAGTTCCACTAATGCCAATAAGATGATCTGTTTCTGCTCTCCACCTTGAAATCAGTGGGAAGACTACTATACATGTCCAACCTTTCCCAGATACACTCATCGTTCACTTATCCCATTGACTTCAACTAATAAGTCTAGCATTTAACACCTCTGCAAATCAACCCCTGCGTGTATCTGTAAAAGCCTAAAGAATTAAATGCTTTAGACTTTAAGATCCTCTTTACTCCTCTTGTATTGATCGATATTTCTCTGACCAAATTTCTCTGATCCTGCGTCAATAACAAATACTGACAGAGATAAATGTTGATACTTGTACACTTTAGTTTAATAGCAACTCATTCCTTGATTACTGGAAATATGTAACACGGACACATTAAGTGGAATGATGGTTTTTTTGGAATTCAATCTATAATTGTCAAAATCAATTTTGGTCACTCCTTGGAGAGACACATATCGTAGAATGTACTTAATTTTGTGTGTTGTTTTACAGTTGTTGCATGAAGAAAACAGAAAGTTTTTTCATGCCATGGGCTGTAGTTACACTGGTGTGCTTCTAGACATTGTTTTACATGCTCCTGCAGTATGACTCACTTTCCTTTACTGAATGTTTAATAATTGAGAACATATTATTGAACACCTAAGAAAATCTTTCCCTCCCATATAATCCACTTCATTTTCACTGTAATTAAAATGAAAAGATAGGACATCTCCATCATAGCTTTTTGCTGGGAAGCAGCATGAAAATGTTGCAGTCAGAACAGAAAAGGAAATATTTAACCAAAACTGTAATATGGTCCACATACAAATTTAAACATTTCTAAGAGTGTAGGCTAATAAAGTAAGGAAAATTACTTAGGAGAATGAATTGTAAGCTTTTGAGAATTAAATTGAGAGAGTGAGATGGAGAGAATTGTTATTTAAGAATCTAAAGATTTTCTTGCTTTTTCAATATTAAAAGAAGTTATCATGATTTAAAGGTAGCATGATAGATTCTCTTTTTTCATCTTCTTTCTTTAGACCTTTCTAGCTTTATTATGTAGCTAGTTCTTCAGCTTAGACAAATATCATCCTTCAGGGATGATATCTTTATGCAGCAGCCGTATTTCTCATATTCCCAGCCAAATGTGAATAGAGAGCTACAGCAAAAGGTGCTTGTGTTAATTTGGAATAGAATACTACATCAGCATTTTCGTAAGACATGTTCACATTTTCCAAGTTGGGAAATACCAGCAAACCTCTTATTCTGCATTTTCTTCTACTCACGGCTAAATTTTATGTGTTCAAGCTGGAGCTGATACACTTATTTTGTGGGGGGCTTGGAAAAAAAGGTGTTGATGTTTGTTGTCTTGTAAATGTGCATTTGTCGAATGAAAGAAATTCCTTAAAAGGATTTTGAGATTGTTTTATGTATTCATAATAAGCTATTACAATAGGGTTTTTTTCCTCCTTAAAATTACATTGCTAGAATCTAATTTAATCAGCTCCAACAGGCAATGCAGCTTTACAGAATAAATAGATTTCATATGACTAGAAAGCAGGCAAAAACATAAAACCAGTAAGTGCTCATATTCTTATGGAAACATTGAAAATAACAACAAAAGCACATAATGTTATATATCACTGCATATGGGAAACATGATAGGGTGTGACTGGGTTTCTAACACTAACATTTTTTTAAAAATATCCAACTAAAACAAATACACCTTTATTCTTTAATGCAAGTGTGATTTTATCAAGATATAACTTTTCTTCAAAAAACAAGGTAAATTGAATGAGGTATAAAGATGAAAATGTAAACAAACAGAATAACAATAAAATCATTACTGACATGCTTATGATTCCTATCAAAACAAAAAAGTTTGTCTTCTAAAAGGAGCTGTTTACATACTTACATACACCATATTTATTCTGTTAAGTAATGATACCTTAACAAAGGTGAAAAAAATTGAGAAAATTGTTTAAGGGATTTGCGGCTGTTGCTATATATAAATAAAAAAGATGGTGAGTCACAGTTGGAATATCAGAAGTTACTTGGATTTTCCCAACTTTTTTACTGTGAATATCACATGCTACTTTAAAGGCAAATAGTCCATAATTTGGAAAATATAAATTCTAACATCTTTCATGGCGCTTTGCTTTCTTACTGGTCTACATCGTTTCTTATATTATTATTTTACTGTCATACTTATTTGTTCTTTGCAAAGTGCAGCAAATCTGCGAGCTTGTACTGTGACACTGTTTATATAGAAAGAAATACAAAATGAATATTATTATTTCCTCAAAAGAAATAATGTTTTTGTTTGTGTGCTGCCTTCATCCCAGGAGACCTGTTACTGTGGTTAAAAACTAATACTGTCTCCCATATTTCTTGTTTTTTTGTTTTTGTTTTTGTTTTTGCTTTGGATATTTTAGTTTATGGCACTGGAATTCTCCTCTTACTGCATGCTAACAAGCCCAAGGAAGAGGAAGTGAAGCCTAGCTAAAGAGACTGATATATCAACCTTTTTTCCTGCAACTGTACATGGAAATACAGGAATGATTTAGGGTCTGTTCTGCCAACATTTGTTATCTTGCCTGGTCATTTATATCTTTTTAATGTGGCTGTAAAACGCTACTGAAACGAGGTTATAGTATTTCTGCAGACATCTAGCACTAATTTTTCACAGAAACCATGCCAGGCAGTGGAGAAACACAAAGGGAGAAGGAACCAGTCGCAGAACGCACTGTGGAAATGCCCTCCGTAGTCCTCCCATTCCTGCGATTGAGACACTGAGCTAAAGCACAGTCACGCATCAGAGAAATAGCTCCCGCTTCTTCTAGTTGTGCTCTGACTTAGAGAAACTGGCCATGAGCTACAGATAAGGTTTTCAAATGACATGAGCATGCCTGCCGTGTATTTGTAGTCTCGTGCAGCACCATGCAGTGGCAGAAACAAAGTGTTGCAGTCTAATGAAATACCTAAAAATCTATTTTCATAGGGGGGGAAAAAAAAACAAAGCTTAGCTTGGTAATGAAAACAACAAACACGAATACATTTGGTCTGGGGACTCCAAAAGCTGATTTTTTTTGAGTAATACCAAAAATATAATTTCGTGGTTGATAACAATAGAAATTGATTCGTGGTTTTAGTAGAGAAAAGTGGGTGTGGGGATTTACTCTGAAAATGCTGCAAATAAATAAATAATTTTCTATCATGTTAAAAGCTTTAATGGAAAAAGCTTATCCAGCTCTGTGTGAAGGGCCATGTAAATGGGAGACATGATTTTATTAAAATAAAAATCTAAATTTTAGGGGACAGAAATCAGTTAATTTTGTATTTCCATGGCCCTTTGCATAAAAGATCTATACTAGGGCTTCTAATACTATGGTAAAAATGATAATTCAAAAAATGCAATAAATTGCATTTAAAAATGCAATCTGTAGCACTGAGAAGGAGAGCAAAATGAAATGTTTAGTATTTTCATTTGTCTGTAATTGGTAATCAATAGAGTTTAATAAAGGAGAAATTGTGTCCAAGTGAACTGTTATGCTTGTAAGTTATCAAGATCCTACCCATCTACTTGAAAATTTTCATACAGATCCTGCATTTTGTCTTTAACTTTACAACATTGTTTAATGGAAATACATATACTGATCTGACAACTCAAAGATTTGAGAGAAGTTCAGATCTGGTAATGAAACATGTTTTTCATTCTCATCTTTATGTGTGTGTGTGTGTGTGTGTAAGACACAAAACTTTGATAAACACATTTGTTTTGCATTCTGAACTTCAGTCTGATGCCCAAAACAACATGGAAAAAGCAGCATGTTCTTGTTAAAGAAATGTGCACGTGTATCCACTCAGATGTATGATAAGGCAGAATCAGTAAAATGCTAATGGAAAAAGAGATGTCTTCCTTTAACAAGGCAAAGTAAGCTTTAAAGTGAACCAGATGATCTCCACAGGGTAGGGGCAGATCTGCTGGCAATACTTTAAGTAGACTTGATTGAAAGCAGCTAAGAATTTCCCAAGTGTGGAAATACTAGACTCTACTAACAGAAGTTATATTCCACTTTGATGATTTAATTCTTGAATAGCATAGACAAAATGCAGAACAAACCCAAAGGGCTGAAGCCAACTAATGGACAAGCACTTGGCTGATGAACCTCTGGCTTCCAGTCATTTTGGCACATTCTCTACATTTTGAAAGACCAGCAAATACAAGCAATTCTGAAACCTTCTGTGTGCTGCAAATCTGCATGTGAATTGACATGAATGCACAGCACTGCTGTGCATACAGTATGGCTAGTATAAATAAAAGTTCTATGTACTTTAAAGCACAAAATGAGCATGGAATATAATTTGACTAATCCAGTGATACTCAAACTACCATAACAAGCAGGATTTTACAAATCTGTTACAGTGCTTTGTCCTCCTCTTCTCCAGATTCTCCTGCTGATTTGGGGCTCTGAGCAACTACACTGAAATGTTACCACAAACAGCTAATAGAGCCTACACATTGGTCTTCAGCATGAGTAAAGAAAAGTCATGAGGACCACATATGTGTGTACCTTTAAAAAATATTCTTTAAAAAAAGTATGCTGTTTCCAGTATATTTCACAGTGTATCAGGATCACTTCACACTCTGGAGATGACTTTTGACTAATCGGCATATTTAGACCATTGCAAAACAATAGTTAATTCTATTGATGGTGGTAGTATAGTTGCCATTAACATCAGCAACTTGTGGGCCATGGAAATACATCTCAGCTCCTTTAATAAGATTTCCATGTAGGGGTTTGGGCGGACTAATAAAATAAGCTTACTTGTTCAAAACCAAATGCAAAACCTTCTAGTGCTGAATGACTTACAAAAACAACTTGTGAAAGAAAGGTATCCTCAGGTGACAGCAGCAGCTGCAGACTGAAAGAATCTATCCATGGCAGTATTTATACCACCTGTACCTGTTGCACAAAAGCCAGTCAAATTAATATTGAGGTCAGATTTGAATCTTTTCTAAAAAAGAAAAAAAAAACAACAAAAAGATGTCTATCTCTCTCTCTTTTTTGTATTTTTTTTATTCCCCATACAAATTGTTGCTTGAGATGGAGAAGTGCAGGTTAGTAGCAGAAAAGAAAGTAGGAAAAGGAAATTATTAAATGAGCTAGAGACGGATCACTAGCACAGTTCCCTCATGATTCACTGTGGGAATAAATCTGATTTTTATTAATAGCAGTTGCATTAATGATTTTTGCACAAAATGCATGCAGGGCCACACAAAGCTGAAATGCAAAGGTAGAAGGCATTGTAAATACACAAATGGACCAGAGTGCAGTAGTGAGGCTGTTTAGAGGACTGAAGATGCAGAAATGAGCTGAAATGCAGAACCTTGGGATTTCTTTCTTTCTTTCTTTCTTTTTCTTTCTTTCTGTTTTTCCTTCCTTCCTTCCTTCCTTCCTTCCTTTCTGGATTGCAGGAATAAGGCATGATCTGGGTATCATCACTGGAAAGTGACACTGACACTGGAAATGAAAGAAACTGATGTTCTGATCAGTCACAGGATGAGTGTGTGTCACCAGTAAAGAATAGCTAAAACAAACAAATTCACTTCCTCATTGTATCAGTTAAGTATTTTCAGAAATATTAAAAAAAAACCCACTAATACTGTACAAAATACTAGCTAAACTTCATATTTGGTACCCATCTCCAAAAAAAGAAGAACACAGTAGAAGAAAGACTGCAAAGACAACCAGGAGAAGGGACAACTTGTTTAGGAAGAGGACATTAATGAATGCCATTTATTTAGCCTAGAAACATCAAAGAAGAGAAGGAAACTGATTGTTCTCTACAAACACCTGAGATGGAGAACAGAATACACTATACAACAAATGTTGACAAATATTCAATTATATATAAACTGGGTATTGTAAATCAGGGACAGAAATAAAACACTCTGCTTTCAGGTGTTATAAATTTCTGCCCAACTTCCCATCTGACTTGCTTTTGTCTTGAAAAAAGTAAAATAAAGCCTGACTAAAGTGTCATAAAAAAACATGAAGCTTTTGTTCCTTTCCCCAGTTGGTAAAATTGTCCAAAAAATCTTAACTGAAAAGGAATAAATGCTATTTTCTTTTGTAAATACATGAATATTTAGGGCATAGGAAGGAAATCTGAGAGTTCTGAGTTTCAGTACTGCCTCCTTCCTTTTGTTCACCAGAAGATGCTAAGTGGGTCACTTCCTGTATTTTTCCCAAAAGTACGCTTTATACATGATTATTCACATAACCCTGGAAATCTGAGGTGGTGCTGTCAAAATGAAGCGAACACCTCATTTTCACTCAAAGTTAGGTAAGTGGATAAATACATACAGATATGTGACATTTTGGACAAACTGAAATTCTAAAAAATAAGAGATTAATTAAAAAGTCTTAAACTGAAACTCAGATTGCTATTTTTTTCTATATGTCTATTGCTGTTTGAGCTCTCTGGATGCAGGTAGATTATACGTACACAGTTGTCTCTGAAAGAACAAAGATCTCTATACGTGGACGTAAACTTGGGAGGTAGGATTCTAAGAATAAAACCTAAATTTTAGAGCTCTAACAGCTTCCATGTGGAAATAAAATAAAAATATTTAGGTAAATTGTAGTGACAATGTCTGATTACCACTAACTTTTCAAGTCAAATCAGTGAAAACACTTAAACTAGGCACAAGAATGACTGAAAGGAGTAGTAAGGGACAGAAAATAAAAAATTAGTCCCCTTATACAAATTTTCAGAATAACTTGATCTGACATTTGAAGATTTTCTCATGACAGTCTCTGTAAACAATGCTATCCTTGGATCTACTCAATGTGCATTTCCTTTGCAACCGCTATTTCTTTGATTGATTTCTGAACTCAGTGGAACTGCCCTGATTCCCTCCTTGCAAAGAGTTACAGCTTGGAGTCTATCGCCTGGTCTCCTGCCAAGGCACTGAGGATTAGTATGTGTGACTCCTACTGGTATCACTGGTGTCAGCTCTGTAAATCTGTGTATCAACGGGGAAGGGATCCCATAGCATCGGCGCGTCAACAGATGAGGTGATTGGTCTGGTCTAATCAATGAAAGCAAGAACGGAAGGTTTTGAGAAACACGGATTAGCCTGATCTATGATTCCCTGACAGGTTTCTGTACTGTTTTCTAAGAGTCCTCGGGACAGACCAGAAAAGCTGTTTATTCCATCAGTTAACATCATACTTTCTGTCTGTACGATCTCGTTAGGTGGTGTGGGTCTTTTTGTTTGTTTGTTTGTTTTGTTTAATTTTATGTAAGAGAGAGATTGCAGACCCTACGTTTGAACTTTCAAACAAACAGCATTCTAAATGTAGTGGGCAGCCTATGTAACCGTTATTTTTATCCATAAATGTGAAGAAGTACTCATGCACATCACACCCACAGGCTGTAGAACTGGGCAGACAGCTCCCTCCCAGCCCAGCCCAGTAATGGATTTGGGCCTATTTTTGCAAGACACTCTACTAATACAAAACAGAAACAGTAGAAGCTATATATTTTTGTACATTTATATGATATGCGTACATGTATTTGCCCCTCAGAAGCTAACCCCACAGCAACAACCCATTGTATACAGAAAGAAAGTATCTGCAGTTTCAATCCTGCAAGCTTTCAGACTCGTAAGTACTATTCAAATGTGTGTTTGCAGGATCACAGCCTTAGCTTCTGATGAATAGTAAGAAATGGGAATAAGGGAGGTTTATTAAGTAATACATATGACAAACAGCTTTCCATTATCCATGTTTGTCTGAATCTCGTTTTAAAATATTAAGTTTAAAATCTGCGGCTACTCAAATGTATCAGACTAAGATACTTTTAACATAAAAGCAATTGAAAAATATATGCAACCTGAGAGAAAGAAGTGACATTTCCTTAAAAGACAAATCAGCCATGACATATCTTGTTGTTATTGTTTTTACTGTCACATTTCCTCCCATCTTTAATTCATCCCAAGACATCGTAACAACTGCCTTAGAGGCAAGCTGCTGGGAAAGGCAGACTCTAAACCAACCAAAATTATTTAATTCATATGCTTAGTTATGAATCAGTGAATAAACACTAGGCAGTGATTAGCCTTTTTTTTTTTTTTTTTTTTTGCCTTACAGATTGAATTTCCCCTATCGTAATAATTGCTTCTAGCACCACGAACACTGAGTTCCAGAAAACAGTCTCACCAAGAGACTAAGTCCTCAGCTAGAATGTGAATTTGCGGCACCGAAGTGCCGGGGAAAAAATGTATTGAAGCAGTGGTGAGGCTTTGCCTCACTAAGAGCTGAAGCTCTTCTGCACTTAACTCAGTGTTGGCTGGTTTCTTCTGTTTGCTTTCATCGGAAGGGGATGTTGTACACTAGCTTGGAAAACGAAAAGCCCCTTGTTTACACATGAAAACCTGTTCTCCTCTGTAGCTGAACAAGGCAGACTGTGGTGTTGTGTACGTACGTCACATCTGCGGGCTTAGGTCTCTGCGCACGTGCTGGACTCCTCGGGGCTCACAGTGTCCTGCATCCTGTATGGCAACAGACTTCATCGCATCTGACTTTGTTCGGACTTTCGGGGCTTTTTAGTTATAATTACCTGAAATACTGTGTTTAACATAGTGTCCAATATGAAAGCTGCCAGCTGATCAGCTCCTGAGCTGAAATTTAGAAGTTGCAGGATGGTTTAAGCACTGTAGGGCTCATCATAGAAAAATGCAAGTGTGATTTTTTGTTTCTTTGTGGCTGTTTTTAAGACAGAAAGTATTTTGTGTATCACTGTAGAAAGAGCTTTATGTCGTTATAATGGGTTCTCTTGCTGAGCTAATAATAAAAAAATAAAACCATTTCCCAGTTAGCTAAAACTGAATTGGTTATGTGAAAGCAGAGGGGACTAGCTTGGAAATACTTTGTTCACACAGTTTTACTAGAGGCACCTGTATTATCTAAGAAAAACTGAGGATTAGTGGCTAAAATTCTAGATGCAAAAGCAGATTTTTCAGATATATAGACTGGGATTACATAAATGTTGTTGAAATATATTCATACAATAGATACAATTTATTTCCCTTCTAGGAAGGAAAGTAGATGCAAAGGGAACATCTATACTTCCTCCAGATATCATATACAAACATCCCTCAGAGGAGGTGGAACAGAACCCCCAAAACAATATTCTTTCTTGTCCTATTCCAGGTGGAATTATTAGAACCATGGGACTAATTCCAGATAAAGATATCTCATTTTCTCCTCTGAAGACTGACACAAAACTATTTTTAAATAATAACAATAAAAAAATAATGAAATGGAAAACAGCAGTTTGCTCTAAAATTATTAACTGAGGTTGATTAATAAGTTTTTTTCGTTACTTTTTCTGTTGCTCTTTTCTCACAATCACTTCTAAAAAATTTTCCTTTTTCTTTTTTATCCTGTGATGCCTATATTTCTTTAACTCTTTATTAAACATTTTTCTTCAGTGATCCCATTACAGTCAATCTTTTATTTATTTATTTATTTAGGGAGATTTGCATCCCAAAATAGTGGTGTGACAACAATTAACTAAATAAAGCAATGTAAAATAAATACATAATAACAACAGGCTGAAACATTCATCAAAAAGTCAACATTTGCCCACAGACTGTGTGCTCACCGTGTGAGAACAGAGACATCATGATTATTTCCTGATATATTTTAAAAATTAGAAAACATAGATATTGGACAGAAACAGTAATAGTTAATATCTTTGGATGCATTTTCCTTTACATGGAAAACATTTTCCTTTACAAGAATTCTTCTGACCTTTAAAAAAGTGGTCTAGAATTACTGTGATTTGCTATATGACTTTGACATTTGTCCAGGCAGCAGTCCTAGAGTTTGCTGCATTTTAAGTTTGGAATAAATTCTTTCAAAGCAAAAGAGCTGCACTTCAGTTTACATTTTTCCACTGCAACCATAGTCAGTTAAAGCCAGATTCATGAAATTATTTACAGATCTAAAGAAGCAGATGGGTGGTTCAGATGCTTCACTCTTACTATTCAATGCTTTCTTTTCTGTATGAACAACTGAATGTTTCCATTCTGTTTGTCACGTTTATTTACATCAGCAAGGGAAGTCTTGTAAATATGTTCAAGGTAAACTTTGATATCAGACAAAACTGCCAGCATCTTTAGATATTTAAGATAAAAAGATGCCAAAAATGAGTTAAGCAAGTTGCTCAAGGTAGTGATAAGAATCAGTGACAAAACAAGGCATATACCTCACCTGGGTTGTTAATAACTATCAAATAAGCCTTGTGCTTACTCTTCAAAACAGATATTTAGAATTTGGAACAAACTTCCTGCTGCAGCCTGAAAGCACACTTTCAATCTTGCATTTGCGGTAATTGAAACTGTGTTAACAGAAACAATAAACCAACAAAAAAAAAAAAAAAACAAATTTTGCATAGAAGCAGTCCTGCAAGTCCAGAAGTTACCTCGTGTCCTGTGAGTCCTCCAGGCCCAAAACCGACTGCCTCTCAGGGACGCAGGCGTGTCAAGCAAACGACAGAGACGGAGCCTTCCCTACCTGCAAGCCTGCCAGAGCGCCTTAACTTCAAAAGCACCCTTAATTCCATCAAGCTCTTTGCAAGATAGATTTTGAATACTGAATACAGTACTTGGTTTGCTTTTATGGCAAAGAGGTATTTTTCTCCCTTCAAATGTTTGCATTAATGAAACGTATTTTAGAGAGAACTGTCCGTACTAACCAAAAACACATTCTACATGTATTTATAAAGTGCTGTTTGCTTTCTGCTTGAAGGTTGCAGCTGTCCATTTCCTGGCTGTTTCTCCTAAAGCCTCTTTCTATAAAATCAGTGGTGATGTCTAGGCCATAAGGTGACTATTCCCTGAAAGAGATTATGCCAGTATTGTGGTATTACTAAAATCTTGTGGCTTTTTAGAAATGGTTTATCATTGATAGTCTATATGATGATAGGAGGCCTTAAACTAAAGAAAAGGCTGGCACAGTAGGTAGGTACCCTGAAAAAGCAGGCTAATACAGTTTAATATACCACATGTAAAACCAGAAGCAAACCATTAGGTGTATGTTCTGTGAATCTTTCTTATGACATATGATTTATAAAGTGATATGAGAGTCTTAAAATATTCACAGATGAAAAAAAAAAAAGTTTTTTTAACCTGGTGAGAAAGAGTTTAATATATAATGTAATAGGAATATAAACTCATACAGCTCTATAGAAAAGACCAAGAAAATAGTAATTCCAAAAATTAACAAAAAAAAAGCTGAAAAGGGGCTAGCTTAGACCAAAGGAATAAAAGAGACTTCAGAAATGAATTTTGGGGGATAGATATGAAAGATACTGACTTAAAAAAAAAGAAAGAACAATATTTTCCAGGTTCTTCAGGGAAACAATTCTTTAAATACATTGTGTATTTTTTTATAACTTACCTTTCCATTGTCCTCACTTAAATTATCTTGAGCTTTAATTTTTTATTTATAATGCTACTTATAAACAATCTTAGTATAATTCAGTGCATTTTTAAAGCAATTCACTAAACTCTTTAAATGCACAATTGAAATTAACTTCAATCTGAAACTCACCATTAGCACAATCAATATCCAGGAGATTTTTTTAAATCTAAGCCAGTCTCTTTAGACCAACGACATATTCTTTTTAGTGCTGCATCTGAAAAAAAAAAGATATAATAAATTCCATGATCTAAAAATATGAGAGTATATGGATATGGAGATAAAACATAAATTCATTTCCTAAAACAAAATTCAAGAATCAGTCCTTATATAATGTATACACAGATTTTTCATCAAGTTTCAACCTTTCAATAAAGCTGACCATTTCTTGAAAAGTCAACTTTTCTTTTTAGAGTGAGCGATTGCTTTTTAAATTCTGTTTTAACACAATATTTTAGATAAGAATTATATTTTAGAAACAAAAGAAATGTGGTCAATATTTGATTATAACTTATTCCTGGATTTGTCAATGTACATTCAGCATATTAAAAAAAAAAAAAGTCTAAAAATGTTCCTAGTAGAAGACTAGGTTATAAAAACTTTAAGAACACTATCAAACAAGTATTATTCTGTTTCTGAAACTGTGACTGTTTGTACTATCTTGATTATCCTTAAGTAACTTGTCAGAAAGGCAATCCATATGCAAGATATGCAAGTAACCTCTGAAAAATGGCAAACATGAGTCTTTCAAGGCAGAGAATATAGACCCTCCATTTTGAGGGGACATGCCTCAGCGTTTCCATGAATTCAAGACTGAAAACATCCCCTTTAATTCACTAAAATTTTTTGTAGATATAGAAGAAAATTGTAAAAATATAAGGTATGCAAGCTGTAAGAGCAACTAATAACTTTTTAAGTAATATGAGATGCTGCAGGATGAATCGGACTGTTAGCTCGATGAAATACTCACATTCATTACCATTAACTCATATACCAACTGTTATATCCCAAACGTAATAATTGTATTGACAACTGCAAATGCTGAAACATTGTCATAATTAAACCATTAGATTTTAATATACTTTCAAATATTCCTAATGAAGTTTCACTGCTGCCTTGCTAACGGTCTAGCTAAGAATGGATCCCTGTCTTTCAATCAGTGTAAAGAATATCTATAGAGAACATCTCATATTTAGATGGTTTGAGTGTCGCGTGAAAGGGAGGGACGGAAGGCCCTTCCTTATCTTTATAATTTACGTTTGCCTGCCAGAGCCCCCCTGTTTGAGGACTTTCCCTGAGACAGTTTCGCAAGTAAAAAAGAATAAGATTTTATTAAAGCGACAGATACAACAGGTTCGGAATTGCCGTTGATAAATGCACTTGCTGCTACAAATTTTCTTTCTATGAGCTCAAACTAACAATTAAGCGCTTTCAATAATAATATATTTTCCCGGGTAACGTCCAACGTTTGTTGGAGGCGCAAGTCTTACCAAAGAGGCGTCCCTGTTTGGGGAAGGGAAGAAAATTGAACCGCCGACCTGTTCACCGGAGATTGCTGACGAGCGAGCCTCCTTCTCCCTCCCCCAAACTGGGACGCCACTTTGGTAAGACTTGCGCCTCCGACAACGTCGGATGTTACCCGAGGAAAGATATTATTACTGAAAGCGCTTAATTGTTAGTTTGAGCTCATAGAAAGAAAATTTGTAGCAGCAAGTGCATTTATCAACGGCAATTCCGAACCTGTTGTATCTGTCGCTTTAATAAAATCTTATTCTTTTTTACTTGCGAAACTGTCTCAGGGAAAGTCCTCAAACAGGGGGGCTCTGGCAGGCAAATGTAAATTACACAGATTCTTTTTACTTTGCGAAACTGTCTCAGGGAAAGTCCTCAAACAGGGGGGCTCTGGCAGGCAAACGTAAATTATAAAGATAAGGAAGGGCCTTCCGTCCCTCCCTTTCACACGACATTTGAGGCATCAAATTCTATAGAGAAAAATATCTTTTTCCATTAAAACATTCATTCTTTTCTCAATTGAAAGAAGAAACAAGAAATATTTGATAGTAGATGAAGCTTTTGCCATACTGAGATATATCATTTGAGCTATCGATGAATCTGGAAAAGAATTACTTTTCTTAATTTTATATTCCTAATTTTATGTATTCTTTTGTCACTGCCAAGTGCTATACATGAATGAATCTGGATAATGGATAATGCAACACTATAAATTCAGAAGATGCTGCCTTGCTGTTTTCTGTATTTCCATATTCCTTAACAACAAAACAAATTTCTAGTATTGTGTCCTATGTCCCAATTATTTTAAGATCCATTCACTTAATCACAGAACCACAGAATGGTTGAGGTTGGAAGGGACCTCGGGAGATCATCTAGTCCAACACCCAGGTGCCCAAGCAGGGTCACCTGGAGCACACTGCACAGGGCTGTACCCAGGTGGGTTTTGAGCATCTCCAGAGAAGGAGACTCCACCACCTCTCTGGGCAACCTGTGCCAGTGCTCTGTCACCCTCACAGTCAAGAAGCTTTTCCTCATGTTCTGATGGAGCTTCCTGTGTTTCAGTTTGTGCCCATTGCCTCGCGTCCTGTCGCTCAGCACCACTGAAAAGAGTCTGGTCCCATCCTCTCGACACCCTCCCTTCAGATACTTGTACACGTTGATAAGATCTCCTCTCAGCCTTCTCTTCTCCAGGCTGAACAGTCCCAGCTCTCTCAGCCTTTCCTCATAAGAGAGATGCTCCAGTCCCCTAATCATCTTTGTGGCCCTTCGCTGGACTTGCTCCAGTAGTGCCACATCCCTCTTGTACTGGGGAGCCCAGAACTGGACGCAGTACTCCAGATGTGGCCTCACCAGGGCTGAGGAGAGGGGGAGAATCACCTCCCTCGACCTGCTGGCAACACTCTTCCTGATGCACCCCAGGATACCATTGGCCTTCTTGGCCACAAGGGCACATTGCTGCCTCATGCTTAACTTGGTGTCCACCAGCACTCCCAGGTCCTTCTCCGCAGAGCTGCTTTCCAGCAGGTCAACCCCCAACCTGTCCTGGTGCATGGGGTTATTCCTCCCCAGGTGCAGCACCCTGCACTTGCCTTTGTTGAACTTCATGAGCTTCCTCTCTGCCCACCTCTCCAGCCTGTAAATTCCCTTCACATATTGTACTTCTGACAGCCCACTACAACCAATCAGAAACTTCTTCCAGATAAGCTACAGAAAGCCTTATGGCAGTTCTTGATTTTACAAATTCAGGCAAAATGTTTGCTCTTTGTAATAGGTGGAACTTGACTAAGTCATGAATAATATCCTCACAATCACTATAGTTGTCACAATCCTCATATGGATCTAACTCTACTAATTAAAAATAAATACATAATAAATAAATAATAAATAAATAATAATTAAATTTAGAATTTCATTATTATCACCTTGTCTGCTTGGCATGCATGCATAAATAAACTGCAGAAATGCTTTATAAATATTATACTATAAAAAGCTGTCATATTAAAAACATGAGATAAAAAATCACGTGTTCATTATGGAAATCCTAAGTGTGTTGTAGTTGTTCTTCTTTTAGTTAGACTATAAAATTTCAGAAAACCCTTTTGAATTTTAGTGGTGTCAGAAGTTACTTTGATGAAATACATGAAGTTTTTAGGGGGCGGATAAATTGTTATCTGTTATCAAAATGCACAGGATGGGAAGACAGAACTTTTTAAAGCTGATTTCACTGCCAAAGCCAGTGTACCACGGGATTACAGAACTTGCTGTGCTCTGCAAGTCCAATGCACTGATTGATTCCCTACCTCACCATAGCAGAAACGTCTGTCCACTTAGCAACATGACAGTCTCCAAGACCCGAAATAAAAGCTTTTAAAATGCAAGGTAATTGGATAGCCTATTTTGAATACTCCTGAAGTACCCAGTACATAGACCCAACATCACAAACATAACAGACTGATTCTGGATGCTAATTCTGTAAGGTAGCATTCAGGAAAAATTTGTCTCTCTCCCATGTCTTCTACAGTTGAGATGTGCCTCAAAAATCTTAAGTGGAAAAATAAAAAAAGAAATGTGCAGACAGGTACACTCTCAAACTGTTTTGTGTTTTTATGCTTTCCTCTTTCAGTAACTGTACTTCTAATTTGCTAATCAAATATCTAACTAATTGCACTGCTAAAAATACACACTGATTTTTTTCCCAAAGTTTGTGTAGTATTTAATCTCATTTAATGAACACAAAGTCATTCATTTGTCTGCAAGTGAGAAATCCAAATATCAATAGGTAGTCGTACACAAATTCTGAAAATTTTGGTGCATTTCCCCAAAAGCTGCAAAGTTTTGCTCAAATTTCAGTGTGGGACTGCACAGTAGTAAGTGAAAGGCAGGCATAAGTGAGGATCCTTCTGACAGGGGCAGGCAATGGGGAAGCAGGGAAAGGTTTCAAGCAATCCCCACTTTGTTCGGTCATGGAAATGTCACATACAGTTCCAGTTTCTTCACTGAAATTGAATAACCTTGTGAATATCTGGTCAGAAGCATATTTGTGTCTTTCCATATGCAGGGTTATTTGTTGAGTAGAATTCTAAAATGCAAATTGTGAATATCAGAGGGAGGTGTTTCTTACTTGCAGTATTTTGCTTTTAAATTCTCTCAGATATTTTGTAAAAATGTGTGATCTCTCTGGCAATTTTACCTCTTCCCTAGCTCCTTCCCTTTCTTCTCCATGAACTAGCATCAGAGCCTTCAGCGGTTCACAGTCAATTTACAAACTATTTAGCATAATCTTCAGACAAAAGACTCCCCAAATTTCTTAATATAAGATATACTACAGCTGAGTATTTCTGAGTTTGATCCTATACTATTAAAATCAAAGAGATCTTGATTCTTCCAGCTGATTCTAGTATTCAAATGAGATGTTCGCACCACATCTGTTTGCTAGGTGTTTAATTTTCTTGAATAACTACAGTTTATTACAACAGGAATGACTGTTCTTGACAGAATGAGCAACTGTCACATCCCCTCCAAGAATTTCAATTGCTGCTGCTTTAAAGATGGCAAGTCTCTTTTTGGTAATACTGTTAATTTGAGCCATGAGTCTGGAAAGCTTCAGACTTGATGGAACTTTATGAACCACAAATAAATTCACACTTCTGTTTGCAGCACATAATGTTACACATGGAAGTTTTTACAAGATCAGTAAACGCACTAGGATTAAGGCTAAAAATACTTCCAGACTACCCAAGCAAAGATACATGAATCTTGCAGGATCTAAAGAATCACAAATTTGTATGTAATAATTTACACATAGATTTCTTCAGATCATAATTTTAAAAGGAATTTCAGACATCTTAGTAATTCTTTACTCTGTAGATTTAACTTTTAATTAGCTCATCCTCAGCAGCACAGTTTCATTGCTAATGTATTTCTTGAATGAACAATGCTGATCTTTTACTGAAAAAGTATGCTCTGCATAAATCAAATAGTGTTTTTGATGGTTTATTATATATTAGTATATCAACTAAAATTGTCAGAGAATACTGTCAGATATTTAATCAAGCTGGTGTGGGAAGGCAGGCAGTATCTAGCAAATAGGAAAAAAAAACTAATTGCAGAATATTCCAATATCATGACAAAATCAAGGAACATGCTGCATATATTATACTAGCAAAAGACTTGGTTAGACTGCTGCTTGTGCTGTTTTCTTTCAAAAGTTTTGCAGAAATCAGAATGGTACAAAATTTAACAAGACCTCTTTACTTTGTAGAGGTGCTACCTGATTTTGATTTTAGCAGAACTTTGTACAATGATGGTCTTTTCTGAGGTTTGCTTGATTTAAATCAAAATTATATAGCTTCACCCAATATTACTGTCTCATACAAATGTGGCTGACTTAGTTCTACATAAGATTTGTCCACAACAGTTTGCTAGCATATTCTCCCTTCACTTACCCCATGAAGAAAACTTGCCTAGTCTTCAAGCTTGCAACCAAATCTGAAATATCTGAATATCTGGAAATTTACCAAGACAAGCACGGTATACCTTTGTAGATTTCTGTGTTATTCTGCTCAACTGTTTCTTCTCCAGACCAGAGTCCTGGCTTACTCAGTCAACCCTCTTGTGGAAAGAATTTAATGGCTTTGATCATCCTCATTGCCTTTCTGTAAACTTCTTTCAGATCTACTAATACTAAACTTTGGAAAGGCTACTTGAACCATAAAAAAGTCAGAAAAAAATGTGGCAGACCTAAAGAATGCCTTACAGGACAAAATGTAATGGGTGTTCACTTCAGAGAACTTGAAAAATTAAAGGAAGAGTCTGACAATAGGCCATAATTAGGGCCATAATCAAATTAGGCCATAATCAAAACAGATAATAAAGTCAGGTAAGGTCCCTACACTGTATCACTAAAGTCAAAACTGTGCACAAACTAAGGTAGTCATCAAGAAGTTTAATCCACAAATTACTAATAACATGACCTAAAGACAACTGAGCTTTGGAAAAAACACCCATAAATTCCAAGGTCAGCATTACCAATAAAAATACGTTTTGTGGCACTGGTGGTATTAGTTCTGGGAGGTAAAAGGAAGCTGTCGTTTGACCATTGCAGAAGTTGCATATGGGAAAGAAGATCTGGAAAGGTTTGGTAAGCTTTCAGCAGATTGTAGCTGGGAGATGGGAAGCTTTTTTTCTTTCTTTCTTTCTTTCTTTCTTTTTTCTTTTTTTCTTTTTTCTTTTTTTTCTTTTTTCTTTTTTTTCTTTTTTCTTTTTTTCCCCTAGGATGCTGAGGAATGGCAGGACCCTTGATCCCTCTTTCTCTTCCTCTTGAAGTCAGTTCCTTCATGCACTCATCATCTCCAGGCTTCCTCCTTGCTTTGCCGAAGGAGCGAAGGACCAGAGATGCTCCTGCAGCAGGAGGAAAAGGTTGCAGAGGGAGGAATGGCAGCAAGACAGAGCCGTGGGGAGCTGCTCCATGCCCCCTGCTCCTCCTGCAGAGGACATGGTGGGTGGGGACACAAGCTGCTGCAGCTGCCACCTCTGCTCATGCACCTAGCCGGGAGCCCAGATGGAGGGGAGCAAGGACAGCAAGCTGAACTGGTGGTGCGAAGAGCCAGCGGTGCCAGAACAGGCATTGCTGCAGCAGCCAGCCCCCATCTCCACCGCAGGCAGGCTGCTGTGCCTACCAGCACCCTGCCTCCTTTGCTTTTTATAATGGGAATCTCTTAGAAAAAAGTGAAGGTTTTGAGTCAGACTTTGAAAAATGATTCATTTATCACCAGGGTGATATCAATGGCAAATGGAACAAGGCAGACATAAAAACTTTGAGAATGTAACATAAAAATGTAAAACAGAATCCTAGAACTGAAATAGTGTGTTTCTTAATCTTAATATAAGAACAGCATTTATGGCACTAGTCTCAGTTAATGGACCAAAAGTCATGAAGCTTTCTCAGTGGCATATTAATTTCATATCCCACCTTTTACCAAAATTATTAGCTTTTTACCATAACTTATTTATAAACAATTATTCTAAGCCAGAGCAAAATTTTTCCAATGCAAATCATGATTTACTGTAGAGAGACTACTATATTGAGGAATGGCAAAAGATTACAATTTGGGTCAATGCTTTTGAAAGCATTCTTTGAATGTATCCTGCCAACTACTTGTTGTTATTAAGGCTGCACAAGTAGACCAAACAGATAAGGAAAGTACACCCATCTGAGCAGTCATAATATCAACAAAAATGTTAACTCATGCAGGTGTAAAAACAGAAGTCTGCTTAAAGTTCTCACTCTAAGTATAATTCCCAAGAAAGGTGGTGGGATAGAAAACATGAGAAATGATAGCCCTAATCCCTCACTTGTCTGAGTATCTTTTTAGATGCTCAAGCAGAAAAAGATGCTATACCCTCAAAAGACTGTAAGAAGTGTTATCTCTGCTTGGCATTTGAAATTTCTAGCAGATTTGGGGAACAGCGTGATAGTTTTCTTGGAGCTGTACAGCTGGTAACATCCTTAGATATAGTCTGAGTGTTACTAATACAGTTATGTACCCACTATCTGTTTGGTGCTGTATATTTAACATATGATATCTGAGCAAAGCAAAACAGAAATAACATTCTTAAACTGAGACAGAAAAACACTTTTCAAGAGGAATTTATTGAAGTAAATAATTCAAGACAGCTGATCCTGGCTCGAGACTTTAGTACAGTAATACGCATATGCTTCTGAAGGGTGGTATTTTTGTGTACTAAGTAACCTCAGTGTTTGCTGAGTCTCAGTGCTCACACAGTGCAGTGCAGTCCACATTTATTCTCAACGTACCAGATTCTTGCTTGATTCCTGCACGGGTTGTTTGCTAAATCTTCAGGCTGCTTGTTCAGATTTAAATATTTAAGTCTGCCACTCCTTGGCTTTATATCAGAGGTTATAGCTACTTAATATGAAATAAGAAAAGGGACTACTGTTCAAAATCAATGTACTCAACCACTCTTTATCCTCTTTTCTTTTTTCCTTTCTTCCCCCTCCTTCTTTCTTACCCTATCTCTCTTTCATTTTATATAATCAAACTGAAAAACTTTCTGCCCAAAGGCTTCCATGGTGCAGGATTGCACGTACCCCCTTCACCCTACTACTCTTCACCGTTCTTAATACAACCAGGACTGCTATGAAAAGAAGTAAGCTGAACTGTGGCAGCAGGCCAAAGTCAGGTGAAGGAAGGTAGAAGATAAATGGGAAGGAGCTAAAGTATTCTCAGGTAAAGAGGTAGCAGGAGTAAGGGAACAAAGAGGCAGATATTAGTGGGATAAACGTTGTAGGAGAAGTAACCAGTCAGGAGGCCTGTGTGATGCAGGTGTAATGCTAAGACAAAAAGATTACATATCTGTTTCCTTACTTTTCACTAATATTTCTTTTCACAATGTTTTAGCACAGAGAGTGGGCAAAGACTTGGAGAAGGACACTGACTACCTGACTGTCAGGGGAAGTTCTTGAAAACAGCAAGAGTATTACAGGGGCCTGAGTCAGAGGAGCTGCATAGTTTGTGCAGAACATGAAACCTGTGCTTCACAGAAAATTGCATTAACCATTTATCACCAACAGCAACTAGTTTTGGAGTTAAACATCTAAAACATCTACAAAATAAAATACATCAGAATAGGCATTTTGGCTCTTATTACCTCGCTTTGGGCAGGGGAGAAAGTCCATTACAGACTTTCTAGCCAGATTTCTATATCCTTTGGTTTGTTTAAATTACTATGCAAATAGAACTTCTATCTTTGTATTTCTGTTTTTGTTAATTCTCAGGATCACATTTCTTTTTATGTTAATGCAATATTTGTTACATTATCAAAGTTTTTTTCACATGCTGTGCTTTCTCAGTTCTTGAGGTTAAGTGGGGGTCTAACCTTTTGCATCTAATTGTTCTTTTCCATTTTGTTTCTCTTCTTTTTATTGTGTTTGTATTGTTTTCCTCTAGACAGGAACAAAGAGTTCTGCCAAAAGAAGCAGCTTCATGACTCTAATGAAGTTTCTGGATGGTGCCCATGATTGATTTTAAATGAATCCAATTTCTTGTAAAGATTGTGTATCTCTTCTAACATCCCAGCATTTGACATCATAGCCACTCAAGAACATCTCACACATGAGGGATGAACAGCTTCAGAAGTACCACTGACAGTATATAGAGCCTCAATACCACAAGGATGTCTGGAGAGAATTAAGCACTGTCTCCTATATAAGAAGTTTCTTTGTGACTATTTGCATCTATGTCTGTTCTTTTAAAACTCAGTAAGACCTCAATGGTTGTTTTTTTAGCCAAACATTGTAATCATCTGCTTCTTACTCAGAACAATTGAGCAACATGGGGATGAAGAAATAGGGCTCAGGACTTAAAGGCCAACTTTTAAATACTTGCTTCTTCTTCTGAGCAAAAGTAAACGGAGGGGATTACAACACATTTAATTTATGCTTTTTGCAATCTTATACCCAGAAATGAGCTATGTGAACTTCTATTATTTGATCATCTCTGTCCACCCTGAAAAAAAAAGGGGATTTTTTTCCATAAATACTACCTGAAGATGACTCAAGCTTGTGAATTACTCAAATAAAGAGGATGAAACTTCATTAAGGCCGAGTCCCTTAGAATTAAGTAATATAATGCTAACTTTTAAAACAAAATTATAGTATTTCATCAGTATTTTCATCTCTTCCCTCCTAAACTTTTAAAAAGAGCAAATTATTGTCTGGGCATTTTAATAATGACTACATCAAAATTGCTACCCTAACTTTGTCAATGCACTATTTATTCTGGCGTTAAGCATCTAAAACATTTTTAGAACTGTGGCCTGTATCTCAATGACATCTCATTACCCAGCCTACACTCACAGGATACTTCTTTATAAAAGTCCAGTTGGTATTCAAGATTTAAGTGAAAGAACAAATAATCACAGTGTGAAACATTTTAAGTGCTAGCAGTAATGGATCCTACCATTAAGTCATCTGTATCATCTATCAGAGTGCCTTTAGAGATGGAAAAGTCTGCTTTTTTGTTGTTGCCTTTGCAGCTGTTGACTCCTAAAGAACTACAGTTTATGTCTGTAAAATGTCAAGTTGAAAAGGGTCGTATCACTGGACATCAGCGAAGCCAGAAAAGCTTCCTGATTTGATTACTAGTATTAGAATCATAGAAAAATAGGACTAGAAAGGATCTGAAGGGGTCACTTATTTTTTCCACTATTCCAAAGATAGGACCAATCATACCAGTGTTTTTGTGACACACAGAGACTCCTCAGACTAAGCCATCCATTCTTTTTTTTCACTACCCTCATCAATTGAAATCAAAATCAATTTAAAATTACAATTTGAATTACTCTTGCTGCAGTATAAGCTCATTGCTTCTTCCTGGTCTTTGCAATAGTCCTTGCATACTTGATCACAAAAGTCATCTTTTGCCTGTAGCTAACAGTTTCAGCTAGACCATGTTTTCCAAACATTCTTATGAAAATGTGTAAGACTATCAAATGCTTTTTCAGATTAGGTGTCCAGATTTAGACACCTTATTTGAAATATATGAAAGTAGCACAATTTCTCACTTTCTGAAATTTCAGATATCCTTAAAGTTATAACAAGTTCAACTTGTCAGGCTGGAAACACTAGCACAGAAATCTAAGAGCCCTGTCCTCTATTGCATGAAGTATTAAAAGAGCAGATAAGTAATAGAATGCAAAGATGGCATCAGACATTATTAATAGATTTATTATTTGTTAACTGACATCTAAGCTTACCCTCTAAATCGTATGTGGTATGCTTGCTGTTCCATATAGCAGATCAGAGGTAGTTCCCTTCCCAGAATCGTTTTAGGTTTCCTGGCTTTCTTCTGAATACAGCCCGATATTTGAGGAGGAAAGGTTTTCTCTTAAAAGCTCTCCCTTGAAAGCCCCCCTGAATCCTCCAGTGAAAAGAGATCCCTATCAATTTATTATAGCGGTTCTAATTCTTCTATTCATAATCACAGCATTGTTACTTAAAACTAGATTTTTCACTAACACAAGGTTCTACTTAATATAGAACTCAGCAGTCCTTTGAAAAAGTTATATTCTATTGAAATGAACTCAGGATGCAAGTTATAATGCTATATCTTACTTGTATTTTATTTGTGGGTAATAAGGTGGATAGGAAAGTATTACCAGATATTAAGAAAAGGTATTTGGCTTACATGAACAAATTTAAATTCAGAAATGACTTAGCGCTGGCCAAACAGTTGTTTCTAAGAATAATAGATGCTGTACTCCTGCTTGTCTGCACCTAAAACCAAGAACCTTTAATCAATAGTAAGCTTAAATATAGAATTTAAAATAAACAATTATCGCTGTGTCCCACAGTACTATCAACAGATCTGTAGTTACTGAAATACCTCTTTTTTCTTTTTGCTAGGTCTTTCTGTACTCATCTAAAGTCATAGAATTCCCTGCTTTCTATTTGTTATTGATTAGGAGTAGCAAATAAAACTCCTTGGAAATCAAAATCTTTTGCTAAAAAAAAAAAAAGTTTTTTTTAAATGATTGTAAAATGAACCTTTTTTCAAAGAAAAGTAGTTTTACATGTTAAAATTTTGATTATTGACAGTTTTGTCAGGTCTACTTACTTCGATTTTCTTGATAAAAATGTACAAATACCAAAAAAGTCACATTTAAAAAAGTATAAACACTTCATGAAAATGATCAACATTATCAAATTATTTATCTTAGAGTAAAAATATTTGGTTTGTTGCCATCTATGATCTAATAATTCCAAAAGGTCATTTGTGGCTGGCCTACATGCAATGGAAATCTTGTATAATGAAGAGGAACAGGCTGCCTTCGCCTTTGCCCTGAAAAAACTGGCAAGTACAAACTTCTTTCCTGGTAAACAAGTCAAACCACAACACTCACTCTGTTGCAAAACCATTTCCTATTCTCTTCATCCTCTAGTTTAAGAAACAAAACAATAAAGGATTTTATATTTCTTTGAAATTAAAGTGGGATGCAAGAAACAGGTCGGTATCAATATCTCTCTACAACTGTAATATACTAGACTAGTTCACATGGAGTATTAGATACTCAGTTACCTGCAGCTGTTCTCAAAATAAGATATTTAAAATAAGGTATTATTCAGTGTAATGATGGCAGAATCTATTCCTCAGGGAATATAAACATGTATGTGTTTGAGAAAAAGAAAAAGAGAGATACACACATGCAAAGAGCATAAAAGAAAGACGGAAAGACTAATGTCCTCAAACAAATGTATTAATTTTTATTTCTCTGTCCTGTTTCAATCTAGACCAATTTCTATAGTGTCACAGCCAAAGATTGGAAAAGTGTGAAGAAAAAACTGCTGTGAGGACTAAAAAGAATGATTACTTTATTCTATACTGGTTTCTAATCCTCCGCATTAGATGTCTGAAAAGTTAAGTATACAGCAGTTACTGACTTCCAATTAAGTGGTAATGAATGCAGATTTCCATGAAGATTCCACGAGTTAGTAATTACAGTTTTATTGCAATTGGAAATCGTGAAATAAACTCAGTCTCTGCTGTCTCATATATGTAATTGATGAGTTAATTTGTCTTCAGCTTTCTCACAGTTCTAATATTTCTCCATCAATGCCATGAAAATTAATAGGATGCAAAATGTGAAAATTGTATTCACCAGGAAACCACCATACAGTACCAGTGAGGCATATTTATTTCATTTGCCTTTGGTGTGGTGTCACCGTCTTCTTTTTCTTTTTCTTTTTCTTTTTCTTTTTCTTTTTCTTTTTCTTTTTCTTTTTCTTTTTCTTTTTTTCTTTTTCTTTTTTTCTTTTTCTTTTTCTTTTCTTGGTGACATTTTCAGACTTGGCATTTTGTGACATTTTCAGTTTAATATTGCTAATACTCTGGCTGCAGAATTAAAAGTGCACCCAGAGGAAGGGTTGGATTCAGGCACATCAGCAAAGGACATGGACTCCTTTGCTAACAAATATTTGCATGTAAACAGCTCTCACATGAAAAGGCCAGGCATCTATATATTTTTCTGTCTCTCCTGTTGTGGTTTCTGCTGTGATTCGCTTCATTTTGCAAAGCCTGTGACTCCACATGGCTCTTCTGGGATTCAGCCAAGCAACATTCAACCAGAAGAAAAAGAAAGTCCTGTTCTGAGGCAGACCATGGTTGTACCAGGTCAAGGGAGAGTCTCACAGAATGGGGAAGAAATGATCCTTATAGAATAATTACTATTAACATCTGTCCCCTACCTGTCTAGAGAAGTGACCTACATAGCTGCCTTTTGGCAGGAGTATCATCCACATTTCAGGGAGGGTCACTAGCTGCTGTGCAGTCTATACTGTTAATCCATTTTCATCTTTTTGTCCATTTCATTCTGTGATTCAGTGATTTGGGTAAATATGATTTTTAATTTTAATCAATGTACAATGTAAAGTACTGCCTCAAGAAGAGTCCAAAGCATCCCAAGAAATGCAGCCTCATTTAACTTCCAGGAAGGCTAGGAAATAAGGCACTCTTCACGGGGAGGGCTGAGCCAGTAACTTTCTCATCTGTCACAGCTAATCTCTTTCAGATTTGAGGCTTGTTTCCTCCACAGTGTCATTAACAACAGTGGGAAGATGCTCAGGCATTCATTCATCTGATCACTAGGGCTATTTATTTCAAGGGTTGATAGTTTGGCTCCACCTATAGCTGCAGGCCAAGATGAAATTTTAGCATGCTTAGGAACCGTCTCATTTAAGTAGCATTTAGTCATTTTCTTTTCCTAATGCCACTACTGGTGTGAAGCTATTCTTGCATCTATGTTAGAGTTAACTAGAATTTTCCCATCAAAATATTTTTCCTGTAGTAAAAAGGCTTTTCCATTACACCAGAATGCTGGTGGCATTACCAGGGGCCTCAGACAAGACGAAGTCTCAAAGAGGGCGAATGGGGGAACTGTTACCAGGGGCCTCAGACAAGGATGCACCCAAGGACTGTGACTGGTATATCCCAAAGGACTACAGATAAACCAGCAGAAACCAGGATAAGGAACGAGACAGCTTTCTCAAAGAAAGAGATGAGCCAAGCCGAGACCATGTATGGAAAAGGAGCTCAGAGTTCATGGAAAGACACTAAGAGGCACCTCTTCAGCAACCCCCAGGGACCACCAGGGACCACCAGAGACCCCCAGAGAAGCCCCCCAGAGACTCAGACCACATGCGTAATGACTGTGCAAATATGATAATTAGTTCCAGGGAATAGAATGAATATGTATAATCATTCCGGGAAATTTAATGCATATGTATGTAACAGAGCAATAAACTTTGGCTGATGCAACATACAGCATGCACGTTGAGAGGAGCGATCCCCCCTGCATCTGGTGCCGTAATAAAGAGAATACCTGCTTCTTAATGCTACATTGGTGTTAAGGAGTTTTTCTCCCGATTTTAGTGACAGTGGTACCCTACACTACTTTCTCTCTTCTTCAAAAAAGAAAATTGAATCAGTTCTTTTAGGTTTTTCAGTTTTTCAAAGAAAATACAAAAATATTTCAGAAAAAATTCAAGCGTTTTATTTTAATGGAAATGCTTCGTAGGAAAAGAAGTTATTTCCCAGCATGCACTGAGACAGAAAAAGAAAAGCATCTCTAGGCTTTCAGAAGTCTATCTTTATTGAAAAGCAGGCCAAAAAAAAAAAAAGGACTACACAACGTAGATAAACATTGACCCATACCTTACTGGATGTTAATTTCAGGAAGAGGTTTGGCAAGAGGAGACCCAACATGATACCAAGACTGGTTGTCTCTCTTTTCACCTTCATAGTATCTTTCCCAAGCAAATGTCAACACACACTGCCTAATGATTTAAGCAGTAGAAAGAGACAGAGCAAGAGCAAAATGCAAGTCAAGAGACAGGCAGCACCCACTACCATAGGATAAATTTCTACCTCACTACCAACCTACTGAAGCCTGCTTGCTGCAGCATCCTTATGGAAGTCAGTCAGTGAAGAAGCAATCATTAAAAGCACCAGGCTGAAGCTTAAGTAACAGTGGGACTGTCATACTTACTTATATTTAGATAGATTTATTATAAGCACCCAGCTATGTTCCAGACACTGGTAAAAATATTAAAAATAAATATAAATATAATAAATATAAATATTAAAAATAGAATTTGAAAGGCTGTGACACCCAGGGGTGCCACCTGCAGACTAAGAACCTGCCACACAGAAATATCACATCTCAGTCACTTCAGCATATTTCTAATGAGGTGTAAGGATGGGCCTTGAAGATCAACAGCTGGAGGCTGTGTTTGTCTAGGTAGATATGTCAGACCATATGACCACAGGAAAGACAAGAATAAGTCCCCTTCACCCAGGTATATCTATACAAAGACACCGAGGCTCCTCTTTTTGTAGGTGAAGACTGGGGACATAGCAGCAGCTGCAAGCTTGAGCTTATCATTACTAATGCATCTATAGAATTAGCATCTGGCATGAAGCTTACTGTTATTTTCTTTTACAGCATGGTTGTTTTAATGATTATGCCCTGTATTTTGTAGAGGAGAAGTCTAAAATGTCCCGTTTCTTCTGATTTTACTGAGCATTCAAGTGTAAATAATAGCTGTTTTTCCCCACAGCATCTGTCTCCTATTCTCATCATGTTTTTTCTCTAGTAAATTTAATATTCTGTCGCCATGCATAGCTCCATCTATTTTCATTATCCTTCAGCTTTTCTTGTAGATCTAATTATTTTAAACATAACAAAGACCATACCTGCTACAGATAAGAACTCCTTAAAACAGGACAGACTTTATGTTTGTCTCTCCATAGTTTCCTAACATGCAGGTGTAGTTTAAATTTTATAACATCAGAAGGCAGAAAATAAATGGACTTAGTTATATTTATGGGATGCTGGCTAACAATCACTATGAGTTTACCTACTTATTGACAATCCACTGCACTTGCATAATCTAGTCAGCACTAGACCAGAGGAATTATCATCAAGGTTTTTTGTAAACAGATGAATAGCAAAATTATCAAAAAGCATGTTTTCAGTTTTGTTTTATATATATATATATATATATATATATATATATATATATTTGTACTCATATTCCACAATTTCTTAAGTGAAATGGTAAAATCCACACTGTGGCAAATTGTGGTGTGTCACAGATCCTGGTTACTCAACTCTAGTGGATTTTTTCGTTAGTAACATTTCAATATAATATTGTGAAAACAATCTTTAATCTAGTGTGTTCATTCGTTGAACATTGTGTACTCAGCATGTCAAGAAAGCACATAGTGTAGTTAGAAAAGATATAAGAAAAGCAATATATATATATATATATATATATATGTTAGGGAAAGGGAGTAGTTACCTTAAAAGGAAAGATTAAAAATGCTAGACTTCTGTTTGAAGAGAAAAAGGTGGGGGAATACAGTAAAGGTTTACAAAATCGGGAACGTGGTGGCAGGATGAATGCAGAACTGTTATTCAGGAAATTCTGCAATATTGGAAGCAGGGAGTACGCGTTTAAACTGCTTGGAGATCATTTTGAAAGAGAAAAGAATGTGCTTTTTTACACAGCAGGTAACAAATATCTGGAATAAATTGCCACAATCATTTACAAAGGCGAACAGTATTAGCAGACTCGAAAAGGGATTAGACAAATTCGTGGACAGAAGGTCAACAGAAAGACCTCTAAAGGCAGAAAAGCACCCTCTAACATGTTTAATTTTAGGATTATTGTGGATGCTGGGGGTACTTGAGGGGAAAGGACCAAAGACACTACTGCCACTGCTGGAGGGAGAATACCAGACTGGGAGACCTAGACCACATTGCACAGGATTGTGTCCAGGTGTCTTTGGAATATCTCCGAGGAAGGAGACTCCACAACCTCTCTGGGCAACCTGTGCCAGTACTCTGTCACCCTCACAGTGAAAAACTTTTTCCTCATGTTCAGATGGAACTTCCTGTGTTTCAGTTTGTGCCCGTTGCCTTTTGTCCTATTGCTGGGCACCACTGAAAAGAGTCTGGCTCCATCCTCTCGACACCCTCCCTTCAGATACTTGTACACGTTGATAAGATCCCCCCTCAGCCTTCTCTTCTCCAGGCTGAACAGGCCCAGCTCCCTCAGCCTTTCCTCATAAGAGAGGTGCTCCAGTCCCCTAGTCATCTCAGTAGCCCTTCGCTGGACTTGCTCCAGTAGTGCCACATCCCTCTTGTACTGGGGAGCCCAGAACTGGACACAGTCCTCCAGATGTGGCCTCACCAGGGCTGAGGAGAGGGGGAGAATCACCTCCCTCCACCTGCTGGCAACACTCTTCCTGATGCACCCCAGGACACCACTGGCCTTCTTGGCCACAAGGGCACATTGCTGCCTCATGCTTAACTTGGTGTCCACCAGCACTCCCAGGTCCTTCTCCACAGAGCTGCTTTCCAGCAGGTCAGCCCCCAAACTGTCCTGGTGCATGGGGTTATTCCTCCCCAGAGGCAGGACCCTGCACTTGCCTTTCTTGAACTTCATGAGGTTCCTCTCTGCCCACCTCTCCAGCCTGTCCAGCTCTCTCTGAATGGCAGCACATCCCTCTGGTGTATCCGCCACTCCTCCCAGTTTTGTATCATCCGCAAACTTGCCGAGGGTGCACTCTGTCCCTTCCTCCAGGTCATTGATGAAGAAGTTGAGCAAGACTGGACCCAGTACTGACCCCTGGGGGACACCGCTAGCTACAGGCCTCCAACTAGTCTCTGTGCCACTGATCACAGCCCTCTGAGCTCTGCCGTTCAGCCAGTTCTCAATCCACCTCACTGTCTGCTCCTCTCTCCCGTGCTTTCTCAGCTAGTCTATGAGGATGCTATGGGAAACAGTGTCAAAAGCCTTACTAAAGTAAGTCTCACACAAGCAACAGTAATTTGGATTCTGTGAAAGCTGTTTCTCCTTTAAAAGGTACCATTTGATTCTTCCTGTTCCCTTCTTGTTTGTAAACTCTTATAGAAATGGTGCACTGCGCCAAAATTCATCTATAACTGGCAGTACAAATAAAGAGGAAAAACAAAACCATAAAAAATACAGTAAAATGAACACTTTGACAAATGAGTTTCTTTAGTTCCTTCAGCAGTGACGCATTCGTGGTAATTTTAATATAAAGGCAACAAATATAAAGTACAAAATATACTTTAAAAAATCTTTTGTTAAAATAACCCTTTCCCTTAGAGAACAATGAGATATTTATTATGGATTTAGGCTTTTTCTAAGACAGTACCTCTCTGTACACAGCGTTTTGAGGGATGAAATCACTGGTTACAATAGCTTGGAAGGAATACGGTCAGACTTGATGGTCATAATGATATTTATAAGTTCTGCCAAAGTGCAAAAGAAATAAATGCCTCAGGTCAGAGGTAGGTATGATCTGCCCACGAAAGGACTTGCACTATGTTTTGGGCTTTATCCCCTGTGTCCACTTGCCATTATTGTTCATTTCTGGTCTGGCGAAAGGTTGTTACATAGCAGGATGCCACCTCTGTTATCTGTATCCTCTCTCTCAGGGTTACAGGAGTTTTTTCTCTTCGCAGTTTTTGATGAAAAGCTTTTGATCATTTCTGATAATCTGATGGAATAGCTTCCTTTCATCCTTTTGTGCAACAGGCCTAGTCCCAGATTCTGCAGATCAGTTCCTGCAAAAGGAGCAGCTTAACTTGTCTGGGTGAGTTGTCCCTCATGTGCAATCAGCCCAGTGTATCGAGCGTTGACTACAGCTCCTGCTTCTCAGGGGCATGCTAGTGGAGGTTCCCAGGACTTGCAGAGGGATGCTCGGGAGAGTAAAACCAAATCCCCTCATGCTGTTTATTCTGAATTGCCTCTATAAGCTAAATCCCACTTTAGGCCACTTAAAATTTTCGTGAGGGAAGAAGTACAAGTGAAACAAAACAGAATCTGCCCCAGAATCTACCGTGCTTGAAAAGGTTTTTTGAAATAACAGCTGAGAGTCATGGAGCTATTAAATGCTGTGATATCAAAGTTATTAGCTGGAAGGAATTAACAGGTTGAGAAATTCATAGTTTTGTTCACAAACATTAGGTTAGATCTGCACAGCACACTGGAGACAGATCTTTGTTAACTAAGAAAGCCATGAGGTAAAATTTAGGACTGACAGGTACAAGCCTCAACATCAATTCAGCTTATAGCAGCTACTTAGCATACTTTGCTACTAAAATTTATTTTGTTCAGAGCGATGTGGAGTAAACTCTGCAGGCAAAACCCTGATTTATTTGTATAAATTGCATCCATGTGCAATTTCTTTTTTAGTACTCTATACCAGCCTAACAACACAGGCAAAGCACTTCAAATATAGAGTCAGCCCAGATCTCCCTAAGCCAATATGTATCTCTTTGCAATAAAGCTCCTTCTTGCATATATTTTGATCACAGAGGTTATCTTTTCTATATTTCAGGCTTTATGCATTTCAGTCCCTGGGACGTTGATCTAAATAATTCATTGATATTAGAAGAATGAGGTTCACAAAATGCATGGTCTAGACCTCCTGTGAGATAAGGTATGCATAATGATTTTGAATACATTGATTTCAGCAAAACTCAACTGGAAGAGAAGTAGAGGTAAAATATGTTGCTGTAGATTTGTGTTTCCTTCTAGCAAAATCAAAAATCTTTTTTCCTTTGAAATCCACTTTAAAGGGATACTGTCAGGACAGCAATTAGAGATAAGAAAATGTGAAATAGTGTTCAAAGTTGGATATTTGCTTGGTCTGATTATGCAAATTTTACACTTCATTTGGATATATGCAACTGTTTTCTTCTTGTTTCTTGTTTGTTTTTTACAGAAATACCTGCTTTCATTTTTAAATATGAACCAAAATTTAGGCATTCATGAACACCCAGGTATTTGGGTGTACGTGAACATTTTTAATAGATAAGATAGTGGAGAGATGTGATCAAAAGATGCACACTCTTTTTCTTTTTTAAGCCTTGCATAGTAGAGTCTACCAAACTAAAAGGATTTTGTAGGTACCCATGTTCATTTAAGGACTTCTGTTGTGCTTTCAACACACGGGTTTGTACTCAAATTTTAGCTCAATGATATTCCTCTCTTATTTTCTGTTAACAGTTATAAGGATTTTCTTACAACTGAACACATACCAGTGGAAGACTGCAAAAACTAATAAATGCTGTAAGCCAAAAGCAGTACTAAAAATCAAAGGCATGTTGTTCTTAGTCAAAAAGAGGCAGGGATTGTCTGATTCCACATACTTCTGTAAAACATTTATCAAAAACTGTCAGTAACCTTCCAAAAGGAAACTTAAGGGAATGCAGGGAAAGGGTTTTTTACTGTCCATGCTACCTAGCCAGAACAAAAAACTAGTAGAAGCAGCATAATTTACAATTTACTGCTATTGTTTCTTAATGTCTGTTAAATTTCCCAGAATCAGCAAATGTAAATCACCTAGTATATCTTCTAATGATGATTTCTCAGTCATTAACAGTCAACAAGAAAGATATTATTTCTTCTTTTGTATTCTTTGCTAGCCCAAAATGCCCTAAATAGCTACAGTAATAAGTTATCTGTCTTACAAATGTTGCCAAGTTTTAGGTCTCTTGAGTTCATTCCAGCTACTACAATTTCTGGGAAGAGGGATATGTTGACTGGTGTCTGGTAAAGTACAGCAATTTAGGGATATTTCTGTACAGCTCTACCCACTGGATTAAATGAGTAACTAGTAAACTTGCCTCTAGTGGCGTCCAAACAAACAAATAAAACAAAATAAAGCATTTTGGAGGAAAAAGGTCCACTTTAGATGATTAATAAAATATGATATCTATAAATGCATACAGAACAGCAAACACAGGAAAGGTCATAATCATGAAACATCAGCAAAAAATACAGACTTGTACGTGATGATGGATCTGCAGCATATTGATAACACTGATAGATCACTGACATGACTTAACTTCTCCTTGCATACTATATCATATATGGAACAAAAGAAAAAAAACTTGGTTAATATCTTGTCAAATGACATTACCTTACACTCTCTGTACAGAACCAAAACAAGCCAAATATTCTGAAGACTGGGAGAATAAAATGGCCCTTTCGTAATGGATATGTATAGCTGGTTTACAGAAAGAACAGGAAAAATCTTCTATTCTATAACATTCTTGTCTGAATCTAATCATGAAAGTTATGGGACATGATCTATCTTCTGTAAACCTTCTCCTTAGGTTATCGTTAGTAGAATGTCCTGATGTTTCTTTCTTATGAATAAAGTAAAGAACACCTCTTCCATTTAGCTTAAACCTGTGATTTTACTCCCAAAACCTGTACAAGATCATCATTACAGCAAATTATCTTCTGATTACAATAAGGAGATTGGAGGTTTGATCAGTCACTTTTGTTATGATCAAGACTGCAGCCAAGACAACTTTCTTGATGGGCTGTCACAAAATGGCAGAGTGGTATGACAGCAACCATCTGCTTTCTATTATTGGTTAGTTGTCTCTAGAGCCCAAATATTTTATTTTGTCAAAGACAAGAAATTAAATTCCTCTACTGCATGTCTCCCTTCTTTTGTCTCTACACCTCTTTCAATAGCTGCTTTCCCAAACGTGCAAAGTTTTTCTTTTACATGATGATAACTAACAAGGATGGCTAGTTTCATTTGTAGTTTCAGAATTCAAATCTGAACATCAAGCATATTGACTTTACAATTTAAGCAATTTCCACTAAACAAAAATTGAAATTAATATGTTCTTTCTCTTTTGTTATAAATCTCAATGTTTACTAATAGTTTTGAACTTAGGTCAGCCCTTGAACAAATCATATCTGATTTATGGCTTTAAGAATAACATAAAAGTTGCCTTTGTCAAGAGACTTACAATATACCATTCTGCATGAGTTAGGCTAGTGACCACCTGTGACTACAAACTTATGTAAATGCATCTGTTTCTACAATACTTTGTCCTCTCATCCAGCTCACCATCTGTCTTATTCACTTGTTGCATGATGCCTAAATCCTAGGCTGAGGTGTCTAGTGTGAGGACTCTTCTGTGTCATGTGTGAAATGCTGAGGACAGTGAAATTCTGGTCCCTGTTTGGGGGGAGGTTTAGATACTTCTGTCAGTCACGCTATAAATAATCAGAAGATCAAAAGTATAAAACACTCAGTGGTGATTTTGCATAGCTTTATCCCTCAGCTTAGTGTTTTCAGCTAAGTTTGCTCTGAGTTACCCTGAAAGAATATTAAAATGTTAGCATCAGCATTGTACCACTGCGATACTAAAATATCCTCCATATTTAAAATCACATGGTCTGAATTGGTGACCTAATCTTGAGAGAGGATAGTCTCGTAAAATAAACGTCTCTAGAAATGGCAGACTCCTGAGGTCAAAAACAAGCGGGCAGGAATTTCTTATAAATTGAAAATGTTTTCCATTTTTCCAATATAACACAATTATATCACCATCAAACATCAAATACTTGTATCTTGAGCTTAGACTGAATGCCTGTACTGATAATTCAGTAATATCATATGAGCATACATACTCATGTTCAGTAATATCATATGATCTCATGCTCATAAGAGCATACAAGTTTAGTATTTATCCAAAATTGAATTACAGTGGTTCTCTGCTTAGCTGTGGTTCAGTTTATGGTATAAATTATTCATTCAACCCTAAACTACAATGTTGGTCAAAACAGTGGTGATCTTTACATTTAACAACATAGAAAAACCATTGAATGGAGCTAATTTCTTTGCATTTAAAAGAGCAGAACTTGAATTTACTTTTTGGTAAATTCTCTGACTTTAAGTTTCTCAAACTATGTAATATACATGGCTTAGGACTGAAAGTTAGCTCAGAAAGCAACAAAACCACATTTGAATTTTGTCTCAGAAAAAGATGCATTTCCAGACTGTAGATTTGGTACAAAGAATTATCTGAAGACTTTGGAAACAGGAGAGAAGTAAAAAAAAAAACATACACAAAAGGTAGATCTGAAAATGTACAAAGTGCTTGCAAACATGTTAATGGATACTGGCAGGCAGTAGACAGCCAAAGTATACCTAATATTTATCAGCAGTTTTGCTCTGATCTGATGTCCAAAAGAGCTTTTGAGTTTTAGAAAGCCTTGATGTGCAGTCAGTGGTCATTCTTGGCAAGAGCAACAACAATTCTGCTCAGCTCTCATGATCTGTTTGAGGTGGCAATTGTCCATAAACAGTCAGCACTTTCCAGTTCAGTAATGTGTCTAATCAGGTTCGTCTGGTTGCACTCTCTCGTGCATACTATCAACTTTCATGACAGACATCTCTTTAAGAAGGTGAATGACTTCCTTTCATTCCAAATGGTAGCATTTCAACTCCAGCTTCAAAATATGAACTTGAAGGCCCATTCCTGGATTCCTTCCTCAGACAAGCAATTGATGCCTGACACAAGTGACAACAAGTCCCGATACTTTTTTTTTAAATATCTTTTATGTCAACATCCTAACTTCCAAAATTCAGAAGTGCTTAAGTACACACAATAATTTTAATCCTTCTGAACACGAGCTACGATTTACGCTGCTTCAGACTGGAAGAGGGATGTGTAGAGAATGAACACACATATTAATGTATATGTTGTATTAAGTATTTTAAGATTTCAGGCTCATATTACTTTTAGAATATTTTGTTTTAAATATATTTGTGAGCTACAATGAAAGCCCCTTATCATTACGAAACAATTAGTTGATACATGAAATGCAGCTAAATTCCCTGTCTCATCACACAGGCTGCTCAAACCTTGGACTTAGGAAAATAACTTGAGTTAGTCTGTCTAGATGCAGCCTGTGCACAGACTGTTTGGCAAAGATATTTTATTCCAAAATATTTTGTTGTTGGATGCTTTTATTTGCTTTTAGGGGGCAATAAAATCTTATCACACTTTGATATATATGTTTCTCCATCCCTTGATAAGGAAGTGGGATTGTTCTAGAACAAACAGCTCTTAATGGAACATCATGCAAGTTTGTCTCATAAAAGCAAAGAGAGGTGAGGTCACTAAGAATTTGGAGAGGGAGATATGCCACATGTATAGGAGAAATCACATGCCTAAATGAGAAGAAAATAGTACTCTTCATCCAAAGAGAAAGTCCATTGTTTGTTGTGTCTCAGTGGTATTCCTTTAAAAGAGAGAAACGTGTGTCTTTGTCTTTATCATTGTGGTAAGTGAGAAGATTAGCCTCAAGAAGGTCCCTACCTTCTTGGAAGAATCCCTTGGGGTAGGGTCCTAGAAGGAAGAGGGGTCCAAGAGAGCTGGTTAATATTCAAGGATCACCTCCTCCAGGCTCAAGATCAGTGCATCCCAATGAGCAGGAAGTCAAGCAAAGGGGTCAGGAGACCTGCATGGATAAGCAAGGAGCTCCTGGCAAAACTCGAACAGAAGAAAGTGCACAGAAGGTGGAAGCAGTGACAGGACACTTGGGAACGTTACAGGAACATTGTCTGAGCATGCAGGCATGTCGCTAGGAAGGGCAAGGCCCATTTGGAGTTGAATTTGGCAAGGGATATCAAGGACAGCAAGGAGAACTTCTTTAAATACATCAGTAACAAAAGGAAGACTAGGGAGAATGTGGGCCTGCTGCTGAATGGGATGGGAGCCCTGGTGAAGAAGAATACAGAGAAGGCAGAGATACTGAATGTCATCTTTGCTTCAGTCTCTACTGCTAAGACCAGCCCTCAGGAATCCCAGATCCCAGAGATCACAGAGAAAGTCTGGAGAAAAGAAGACATTTCCTTGGTGAAGGAGGATCAATTTAGAGATCATTTAGGCAAACTGGACATCCACAAGTCCATGGACCCTGATGGCATGTACCCACCAGTGCTGAGGGAGCTGGCAGACATCATTGCAAGGCCACTCTCCATCATCTTTGAAAGGACATGCAGAACAGAAGAGGTGCTGGACGACTAGAAGAAGACTAATATCATTCCAGTCTTCAAAAAGAGCAAAAAGGAGGACCCAGGGAACTACAGGTCAGTCAGCCTCACCTGCATCCCTGGCATGTGAAGGATAAGAAGGTGATCAGGTGTAGTCAGCATGGCTTCACCAAGGGGAAATCATGCCTAACCAATCTGAGAGCCTTCTATGATGCGATGATTGGCTGGGTGGATGAGGGGAGAGCAGCGGATGTTGTCTCCCTTGACTTCGGGAAGTCTCCCATAACATCCTAATATGCAAGCTCAGGAAGTATGGGACAGATGAGCAGACAGTGGGGTGGACTGAGAACTGGCTGAATGGCAGAGCTCAGCCTGGTGATCTGTGGTGCAGAGTCTAGTTGGAGGCCTGCAGCTAGCGGTGTCCCCCAGGAATCAGTACTGGGTCCAGGCTTGTTCAACTTCTTCATCAACGACCTGGATGAAGGGACAGAGTGCACCCTCAGCAAGTTTGCGGATGATACAAAACTGGGAGGAGTGGCGGATACAGCAGAGGGCTGTGCTGCCATTCAGAGAGAGCTGGACAGGCTGGAGAGGTGGGCGGAGAGGAACCTCATGAAGTTCAACAAAGGCAAGGGCAGGATCCTGCACCTGGGGAGGAATAACCCCATGCACCAGGACAGTTTGGGGGCTGACCTGCTGGAAAGCAGCTCTGCGGAGAAGGACCTGGGAGTGCTGGTGGACACCAAGTTAAGCATGAGGCAGCAATGTGTCCTTGTGGCCAAGAAGGCCAGTGGTGTCCTGGGGTGCATCAGGAAGAGTGTTGCCAGCAGGTGGAGGGAGGTGATTCTCCCCCTCTCCTCAGCCCTGGTGAGGCCACATCTGGAGTACTGCATCCAGTTCTGGGCTACCCAGTACAAGAGGGATGTGGCACTACTGGAGCAAGTCCAGAGAACGGCTACTGAGATGACTAGGGGACTGGAGCACCTCTCTTATGAGGAAAGGCTGAGGGAGCTGGGCCTGTTCAGCCTGGAGAAGAGAAGGCTGAGAGGAGATCTTATTAATGTGTACAAGTATCTGAAGGGAGAGTGTAGAGAGAATGGAGCCAGACTCTTTTCAGTGGTGCCCAGCGACAGGACGCAAGTCAACGGGCACAAACAGAAACACAGGAAGCTCCATCAGAACATGAGGAAAAACTTCTTCACTGTGAGGGTGACAGAGCACTGGAACAGGTTGCCCAGAGAGGTTGTGGAGTCTCCATCCTTGGAAGTATTCCAAAGCCACCTGGATGCGATCCTGTGCAATGTGCTGTAGGTGACCCTGCTTGAGCAGGGGGGTTGGACTAGATGATCTCCAGAGGTCCCTTCCAACCTCAAATATTCTGCAATTCTGTGATTCTGTGAAAATCCTTTTATATTAATTTATTTTAGGAAGCAATTAAATAATCAGTATTTTGCTTGCCTATTTCTTACTGCTAATTTTTTAGATTCTTTATGTTCTCTACTAACTTGCATTTTGTTGGTTTTTCTTCCTCTAAAGCAAATAAAGAAGGCAGTGAAATCTTTTGTTGAGTTTGCTTACATTATCACTCCTAGGTGATTGAGTCACTGGATGCTTAGATAGATTCAAGTGGGTTTCTAGTTTTGAGCGGTTATGAAAATTAGGAAGAGCTAATGGGGTGAGGGTCACAGCTCCAAGGGGGGGCCTTGCAGGCCTTTCTGCCCCAACCTGGGGACACCCCACCCCACCCCACCCTGGCTGCAGGTCCAGGTCCCTGTCTCAGCTCAGCCCCGTCACCAGCAGGCAGCTCTGCCCACCGCACTGGGACCCTGTGGGACAGCATCCCTCAGCCAGGGCTGCTGCCAGCGCTGGGTCACCCTCAGTCCCAGCTAGGCTGCCTCGTGGGGCAGCCCCGCTCCTCCTGCCCCAGGGCAGTGAGACCCTTCAGTCGTGGCCCATCAGCCTGCCTCTAAAGGCACACCATCCTGCAGAAACTTGAATAACTCTTACTTAAATTAAGCAACAATTAAAACACTAACAGAGATGCAAATAAAAAATTGTCCTGAGGCATTTAACACCAACAAACAGTGAACCTACTGCCTGGTCAATACATAACTGCTTTTCTTAAACTATGCTGGGCTGCTTTTCTCTGCTGTGGAGGCGGATCCAGCAAGTCTGCAGGTCCAGCTGACCCACAGACTCGGAAAAAGTTCAATCGCTAGGTGGCATATTTTCCCACATTTTAAAGCCCTTTGATAAGGCAAAGGCTCATCCAGTATGAATGCCTTAAGACTGGAAGAGGTTCACCATGTTAAAATTAGGTTACAGTCATTCCAATATGGGCATAAAATCAGGTTCTCTTTTAACCTGGGTAGGAACTGGGCAAAAAAACATTGACAAAATGTAAGGATGATCAATGATCTATATAATGAACAGCAACTTGGCTCTTTCCTAAAAAAATGACAAATGCTCAGATTTACAAAGCGGTTTATTTTGTTTTTCTCTGTGGTGCTTCATCTCGGCAGCAGTTTTTCCTCAACACATTTTGAGCCTTGGTTTGGATCATACAGAATCTTTGGTGGAATTTGGCCATGGCAATATTTTGACCAAACTTTGTACGAAGAATAAAAATGAATTGAAAATCCAGAACTGTGTACACAGGAATGTAACCAGCACATCCACCAACAAGAACTAAGCAAAGTTCTGTCCAAAACTACAGATTTTAGTCCATAAGGCCTAAAGACTGCTCAGGCCCTGCACACTCAGTTGCTGCAGCTGTGAACAGCAAGGCACATCAGTAGCCATTTAAATGCCTATTTGTCCAGTCTTCACGCAAAATCACGGCTGAATAAGCAAATTTAGGTGAATATCTAGTTTGCTGTTGATGATAACAATTATCTTTAAGAAATACTAGCTCAAAATGCAAGCACAAATATTTACTGGTTGCACCACTGGCCTTTTTAGATATCTAATTAAGAGAAGCACCTTGTTGCAATAGCTGACATGTTAATTTATAGTGAGAGAGAGTGCTGATCAAGAGAATTTACAATCCGAAGGGCAAAATAGAAAACGCTAATATTTTACAAATGGCATTTTGACACAGCAAGATTATGTGACCAGCTTGATATTGCATGGGAAGCTCACACAAGGTGGGGCCTGAACCCGTATTTTCTGATACTAAAGGGTTTTTTTGTTTGTTTGTTTTCTTCTGTAGAGTATTTACTGCACTGTGTCTATCCCCTTACAAAGATTAATCACAGATGGTTTTTGGCATACTTCTTAAAAATGAGGAATTCTAAAATTGATTAAAATACAGTTTATCAGTACAATAGGATGGATACCCATAAATAAATACCAGTGCTACTACTTCAAATTGATGACCTCAAAAATAACTTGCAAAATTCTTCCAAATGATAATTCTACTCATTTTAAGTCGTTTCTTTAGTAGAAATCAAACAGTTTAAGTGAAGCTAGAACCAACTGATGTGATTTACATACTTTAAAAAATATTTATATCAAAAGCAAGTGTGTGTCATCCCTCTGAGTCTGGCTTCACCCCTGTCTCAAGTCTCGTGAGTAACACCCGCATGTCAGTCTCATGAGAAATGGCAGCACTGTAGTCTTGATATAAAAAAAGAGGCATGCCCTAGAGCTGCCAGTTTTTATGGGCGCTATGCCTGGAACTTAGAAGGAGAAGTGATGTTCTAGGGAAGCATGCTCTCACCTTTCCTGCCTAAGTCTCCCTGCAGAACTGGGGACTTTCTAGACCCTGGTTCACGTTAATGTGGATTTCTGTGAGCCCGCTCAAAAGCACGTGACTTCCACACTCTGGAGTGAATAAGATATTCACTCTGATTGAGCATCCCGAGCATGACTGTGCAATTAACAGCTCAGTTTACACCAAGAGGCAACACAGAAACTGACGAGCCTGTGAGACAGTGTTATTATGGGATCTTCCTAAACCTTCAGGACTAGAGACAAGTTTTCATATTTTGACTTGGCACAAACATGTACAGTTGCAATATTCTCACCAGCTGATTCACACCTTAAAAATGAATGTCGTTTCCAAATGCGGCTGCCTGGTGCCTGGAGCATACTGTTCTTCTGCAGAGCAGTTATAATGACACGCCATGTGGGTTTCCCCATACCCCGTAGCAGTGCATCGCTGGTGATCATAGGGGTTCTCTGCTTCATCTGGGTGGGTAATAAGAAACACTGCATGATACTTTTCTCTGTCTGTTAATTCGCCTTAAAAAGGATACCAAATGCATTAAATTGGGGTGATGGTTTTATCACATGGACATTGGGAACTGAGCTGTAATCACATATTTTTGCTACAGAACAGACACTGAACATGCAATTTGTCATTACATATGTAATGACTACTGATAGATACAAAAGCATCCAAATACTCCCAGTAGGGAAATACAACAAATTGTTAGCTAACAGGAACAAGAAAAAAAAAAAGTGCTAATGAAAGCAGAAATGAGTCAATACATATTTTGCATTTTCTTACAAATTACACATTGTACTTTAACCGTTGAAAGTGACACCTGGTTTTCATATTTAGGTATCTAAAATATAGCAGATGATGAAAATCATCATTTACTTCTTATTTTATGTCTGTATTCATGTTAAAAATGTATTCAGTTCAAGCTTATATGTGTGTCACTATGTAAAGTTATAACTTTAATCCAAAAAGTCTACATAACATCAGCTTTTCTGTTAGCTTGTCTGCCCCACAGAAATTGTTCGTGTCAATATTTTAATTTCAGTGAGGCTGAATGAGAAGAAAAAAATACCAAACATGGCTTTCTAAGCAGATGGTTGTCACAGACTGCATGTGACAATTAAGAGTTAAAATACAAGTTTTTGCAGCTTGATATACTATAAACAACTCCTGCACATAAATGTTAAATGAAATAAGCCTTGGAGAATACTTTAGCAAGATCATTCATTTTTGTTATTTCCCTCTTTCTCACACTCTTTTTTAACATTTCTAGATATGTAATAAATAGACTGCCCATGACCACTGGCAGGTGTAGCCTCTCTGCAATGCTGTGGCTCATACAACAGGTTCCCTGTGTTTCTGCCATTTAAGTAAATGTCGATAACAGTAGGTCCTGCCCCAAAGCAGGGCTTCTGTAAGCATTCCCAGAGGCTTTACAATAAAAATCATAGCATAGAAAATAAAATTTTAAAGTAATGCAAGAAGCACCAACTGGCTTTCTGAAATGTAACCTAAATATTATCTATTGTCACTTTGCTTTCCTGTTTACTTTCTGAATAACAGGAATTGTTGTAGAAACAGTTCCATTAAGGTAGCAGAGATCATATACGTTTATATATGGAAACAGTTTATGTCTTAGAATTGCATGCATCATTCAGTAACTTTGAGAGGATTTAGTTAATCCTTTCAGTCATAGGGAAGCACGTGAGCTTTGGTAAGAAGCCAAGTAATATTCACACACTTGCAAGTCCTTGTCCAAATATTTGAATAACTATAAAATGCTGTGTTTTGCCTATACAGTATTCACCCATTTTTTCCTCTCATCATCTTCTGCCTTCTCTGTGTTTTACCTCTCAGCTCCTCAAATGAGTAATTTCCTGTCACTATCCACACTTTTTTTTTTTTTTAATTACTAGTTACAAAATCACAGGACCATTTAAAGGTTTCAGCTAGGACCAATACCCCAGTACATATACAATACTGTACAATAAAAAGACGTGTGCATCACACTGAATTGTGGAACCGCTGTGACAGATAGCAACTGCCTATGGCTAAGCAGAACATTAGCCAGTCAGACACGTAACTGTCCAGTTAGTAAGCATCACTCTGCAATTTCCATGTAAGAATAATGGTGTATATATTGATTCTCATTAGATGATCTACTCCTGATATAAGGAAATAAAAAACCTTGCACAGATTCCCATTGACAACCTGACAGGAAATTTTTTAGGACTTAGAAAGAAAGACATAAAAAAATTATTTTCTGCATCTCTGGTAAAGATCACTGTGCATGATTTCATCAGAAAGGATTTCATGTAAAGCAAGCATCATTACTTTTTATTAGTTTCTGTTCAGTGTATTAAATGACAGCTGATCTACCTGGTTTGGGTTCACACTTCTTCATTTTTCTTAACAGCATTTCTACTTTGGCAGTTACCCACTAAGGAGACTGTCCAGAAAATCATCTACATTTACAGACATTGGGCTCTTTTAAATTTAACCTGCTCTAAAAGACATTTCTTATCCCAAAGAATAGCAGCTACTAAATCCTGCACAAAAACAATATAGGTATGACTATATCAATATGTAAGACTGCTTTTCAAGTTGTCCTAACACTCTTCAAGCCACATAATATATCTTTCTTATATACATCTTGCCCTGTCCCCTCAGAGGTTCCCAATGCCTTGGCTTGGGGCTGCCCTCAGCAGCAGCAGTACCTATATCTAACTGGAGGATCTGAGTATGATTCAGAGTATGTCAATCTGTTGAACCAACTCTTGCAAGATTTTGTTGACAGTTCAATAGTAAAATTTCCCAAGGGATGAGTGTGCTAAATTTCACTCAGCTCTGATTCAAACTTAGAAGTTCAAAGGGTGCCTTCATTTTCAGAGTCATTGCACTAGTCAGACCAATTCATCCTGAGTACCTCTAAATACAGAATGTGCTTAAACATATGCATTTATATATTCAATACCAGCACAAAGTGTATTTAGTGATTCCAGTTGCTGAAGTGGTTGTTTAAACGGACAGTTTCTACCAAATGCATCATAATCTGTTTCTATCAGATATGTGGAATATAGACTCTCTAATGTATTAGAAACACCATTCTGAGTAATAAATATCAGATCAGTTCTTCAAAGCTACTAATATTATTAGTCAACCCCGAAATTCCTTGTCTTTATCTAGCAGCAGAAAGTGTTATGGTTTGGCAGTTATGCAAATACTGGCTAGCAAGTGTTACCTGTGCATCAAAAGCTGAGCTTTTTTGTGATTGTGCTTTCAAACAAACAGTTTAGTTTGAGTTTCCTCTGCTAAAACTAAACTAGGGAGCACAGACAAAGGTGCAGGTTATATAATGCTCAAGTCCATGGCAGTTCTCCCTTGATAATGTTAAAAGCCTGATGATGGGGAAGAATATAAGCAGGCAGAACATCTCCATCTCAGATTACTCTATTCTTGACTTCTTCAGCTTGCCTTACATACTTGTTTGCTAATTCTCTCAAAACACGTTCCATTGTTTCTAATGAATCTCCTGGCATGATTATATGTGTGTCTCACACCATTGTCCCATCTGAGATCTGATTCCCATCACACTAGGCTTTGCGTGGAGATATGAGAATGAGCTGCCACTGTCTTACAGAGCTAGTGGCATGACAGACAGCACATGCGAGTGGTGGGAAGTTAAGATGCAGAGATCTGAATATCTATTTCACAACATATATGAACACGACACCCATTTTAAAATTGCATAGCCAATGCAACACAGCTGACAAAATGTCACATACTAAATGTCACATACTAACTCTGTACCAAAGCTGGAGTATGCAACCCTAGTTACAGGCAATACGCTTTTACTGAAAGACCATATCAGCTCTTGACAAGCTGAGATATTTTACAAGGGGGAGCAACCTTATTTCAAAACAGATACTTTGTTGGTTTACTGGGATAAATGATGAGCATCCCTTACCTCTTTCTGTGTGGCAAAGAGAATTAAATGGATTTTTTTATAGAAAATAATGGCCACCTCCTTTTTCACCTTCATACAGAGTATTCACAGGCTTTCAATGTAATAAAGATATCAGAAAAATGACAGTTAAAAAAATTAAAGTATAAGCAATTTGTAGTATTTCTTTTTCCTTCCAGCAGGTAAATATTTTTTGCTGTTAAGGCACTTGAGGGATTCTCCATTTCTCTATATCTTCAAATTGAAACCAGATATGCCAAGTTACTGGAGTAATTGTGTGAACCGTAATGGCCTATCAAAAAATAGTCAGACTATGATCTGATTATTCCGTTTGGATGGAAAATCTATAAATCCGATCCCCATGCAGTGGGTGGCTGTAATAACTTCTTATGAAGAACAGTATAATCTCAATTTGAGCCTCTAATACAGAATTTAACACGTTTTCTGACAATATGGGAGGTGGGTTGAGAGCTGGCTGAATGGCAGAGCTCAGAGGGCTGTGATCAGCAGTGCAGAGTCTCATTGGAGGCCTGTAGCTAGCGGTGTCCCCCAGGGGTCAGTACTGGGTCCAGTCTTGTTCAACTTCTTCATCCATGACCTGGATGAAGGCACAGAGTGCACCCTCAGCAAGTTTGCGGATGATACAAAACTGGGAGGAGTGGCGGATACACCAGAGGGATGTGCTGCCATTCAGAGAGAGCTGGACAGGCTGGAGAGGTGGGCAGAGAGGAACCTCATGAAGTTCAACAAAGGCAAGGGCAGGATCCTGCACCTGGGGAGGAATAACCCCAGGCACCAGGACAGGTTGGGGGCTGACCTGCTGGAAAGCAGCTCTGCGGAGAAGGACCTGGGAGTGCTGGTGGACACCAAGTTAAGCATGAGGCAGCAATGTGCCCTTGTGGCCAAGAAGGCCAATGGTGTCCTGGGGTGCATCAGGAAGAGTGTTGCCAGCAGGTGGAGGGAGGTGATTCTCCCCCTCTCCTCAGCCCTGGTGAGGCCACATCTGGAGGACCGTGCCCAGTTCTGGGCTCCCCAGTACAAGAGGGATGTGGCACTACTGGAGCAAGTCCAGCGAAGGGCCACAAAGATGACTAGGGGACTGGAGCACCTCTCTTATGAGGAAAGGCTGAGGGAGCTGGGCCTGTTTAGCTTGGAGAAGAGAAGGCTGAGAGGAGATCTTATCAACGTGTACAAGTATCTGAAGGGAGGGTGTCGAGAGGATGGGGCCAGACTCTTTTCAGTGGTGCTGAGCAACAGGACGCGAGGCAACAGGCACAGACTGAAACACAGACAGCTCCATCTGAACATGAGGAAAAACTTCTTCACTGTGAGGGTGACAGAGCACTGGAACAGGTTGCCCAGAGAGGTGGTGGAGTCTCCTTCTCTGGAGATATTCAAAACCCCCCTGGACGCGATCCTGTGCAATGTGCTGTAGGTGACCCTGCTTGAGCAGGGGGGTTGGACTAGATGATCTCCAGAGGTCCCTTCCAACCTCAACCATTCTGTGATTCTGTAATATGCTTTTTCAGTTTATTGGATGAAGAGTCTGTCTTAAACCACCCTATTATGCATATTTCTCATGGAATGCACAGCTTAATCCTTCTTCCATAAATCAGTTATGATTAAGGGAAATTTATGTTCTACTATTCATTTTATGTATGACTCCTGTAATACTGCTTTAGATACCACTGTGAAATTGTCTTTGTGGGAAAGAATCATGAACATTACAGGTTGGCTACCCATTTGCAACAAGCAAATAATAGGTATAAAATAACCGATCCACCTGGTATCCTAAAAATTTGAGTTACATTCAGCACCTGAAGTAGACACAGCTCTAAAATTACTGCTTACTACTGGAACCAGTATTGTCTCATCAGCATTCAGGATCATTTCCATATTAAAAAGAAAAAAAAAATTCCTAAAGAATCCATGAGAAGGCACGAAGATGAGTGATAAGATATGTTTCTTAATTGAACAGGGAAAGAGAAAAGAGGAGGAGAACTCTGATGATACGACCTGCAGCACTCTGTTTATGGCACAGTCTTTGCAGCAAGGTACAGTCTGTCTGCATTGGCTGGTGCAGTGTTTTAACTTACACATTTCCAGCAGTGTTGTTTGCAGTGTACTTGATTTGATATATCTCCTGCCCACAGCTTTAACTGAACTTCCATTGATTGTGCAGCAATAAAATGATGTTACTGCGTTGACTGTACATTTCCATGGGGCACCCTGTGAGAGGCACAAGGAGCTAAGGATGATCAGTGCTTTGCCACCTGTTAAAAAAACAACTGAAATCAAGAGGATTTTTTCCACAGGTCCCAGGGGTTCTTGAATCAGACATCAGGTCTCTGGCAGGATGCTTTCATCCCATTCTGTAAAAATAAAGGGATATGACTTGCCCTCTGAACATATTATGAATAAAACAGCAAACCGTGTAGCAAGTGCACATTTTTTTCTGAGGCACGTTGGCCCAGTTCTGTTCATGGCCCCATTGCAATTGGGGTTGCAGTGGGGGGTGCAAGAGTAGAACGTGGCTTTCTAGGCAGATCAGATTTTGACTCCTCTACTCCTAACAGTGAACCTTTAGTCTCATTAACTTCAGTGAGATGATCAACAGTAGGAGCAATGAGTGCTCTATCTAGCCAGCAGCAACAAAGCAACCCTAGTATTTTTCAGCTTTCTTTCAACAAATATAAAGCTAAACTGCAATGGTCAGATGATCTTGTTCTGAGGTATTTGTAAGAACAACAGGTTGGGTTCTTTAGAGGCTCTCTGAGAGAAATTACTCTTTGTTTCTTACAAGTTTCAGAACTATTTTTTAACTAGTATGTTAATGTGATTACCTTTTTCAATGTTATAATTCAGGTAATGGGTATCTATGTTCTATTATTTAGATCTCTTCCAGTCTCAGTTTTTTTCTATGCCACATTTCAGCATTTTCCTAAAACTTTAATAACTTCATCCATCTTAAACATGGTGCATAGAGAAATATAGATGACTTTTATGGTTTTACCTGAGAAGTGATCCTTATGTCCTGTGTTAAATTTATGCAGCATTTCAAATAGTAAACATGATTACTAGACAACAAATACATTGACTGTTTTGTAAAAGTTATAAAATAACTACTATACGGCAAAAGGTACTGACAGTACGTAGAAATTTTTAATAAAACCAAGACCTCATCCGTCTGGGGCCTGAAGTAATCTCCCTTTTTTTTTTTAACTTTTAGGGAAAATTTAACCTGTACTCAGACTGTTTGCACCACTGAAATGGTACTTATGAGGACTAAAATGGGATGCAAGTGATGCCATGGGATGTAAGGATGACAAACATGTACAAGATTTGGTATCAGTAGCGTGGTGAGATGAAATAATAGCTCACTTACAGTTTTGTGACTGTACCTGTTTTAAATTATAGAAACCAACCAAAATATGTTTTTCTTCTTCTCTAAATTACAGTCTGTGACTTTGTAGAATTGCTTTAACAATTTGTAAAAGATGTATGTTGGTAAAATAATCTATCAGTTTCAGAGAAAATATAAACTAGGCTCTTTAGTGACTTATGGTCTATGAGGCACACATACATGCACACGCATTCATGTCAAAACCAGAAACATCCCCTGATGTGAGAAAGATTTTTCTATTTTACCCATTCCTCTTACAAACTAGAATAAGCGTGTCAAGTTCTTAACATTTTCCCATTTACAGTTGCTTCAGTTCTCTCCCTTGCTTTTTGAAATACAGGGGATATATGATGGTTTAATTTTTTTCTCCCTACCCAAAGTCATAGTCACAACATTCCTCATCTACAAAAAATCAGACAATATGAGACAACTGCCAAGATGTCGAAGAATCAAACACAGAACAATAACAAATAAAATGAGTATGTGCATTAGAGCAAGAGAGAATGTAGGAGAGAGAAAGAAATAATTGCTTTTGCTCTTTAGGTTGCAGAAGATCTTCTCAAATAAAAAGGACAAAAGCTTGCCAGAAAACAACAACAACAACAACAAATATATATATATTTTTTTTTTTTTAATTCTAAGAAAAATATTTCTCATAAAGTTCTTCAGCTGAAAATTCTGATCATCTGAAAACAAAATGTTTAAAATTAAAAAATAATTCTAATTATTTTTTAGTAGGAAGGTTTCTGAAGGTGAATGAGAGAGTCCTGATTTGTCAGCAGCTGTTATTTAAGATAACATCTGAAATACAAGTAATTTAGGATTGAATACCTTCTCTGCTTCATTCTGACTCTGCTTTACACTTATGCAAGTACTTTAGTCATCTTTCTGTGCGAGCATATCTTTCATTCTCTTGATTTTTCCACTTTGCTTTCACATCCTGTTCCAAGACATGGAAGGTCTTGCATTATTCAATCTTGTAACGAAATTGGTTTTGAAATCTCAAAATTCTTCTAAAATTAGGTTATTTCTCAGCAGCTTTACATGTTCTAATAACTGTTGCAAACAAAGTTCTCTGGTAAATCTAATAGAAAACTAAGTAGGAAATTGTGAAGCACCAGTGTGACTTCCTTATCAAAATTAAGTAACTGATAGCTACTAGAAGGAGTTCAAATAAAAGGAAATGGTGTACTATGCTAAAAGATCCTCCTTCTTGTATAATGCAGTATAACCTTCCTCTCTTTTTAATTGGGAGGCACTTCATACGGCTCAACAGACTGCTCATCTGAAATTCAAAAGTGATGCAAAACTTCAGTTAGAAGCCATCATATTGTATTCACAGTCTGAACAGAATGTTACAACAAATTCCTGTTTCAATGGAATTGCTATTAAAGTAGGTTTAGAGGTAGTACACTGGTTTGTGATTACACTCTTCCACGACTGGGGAGCTGAAGCTGTGCAGATTGAATTATATTACTCATGAAAATATTATAGGAGTTGGGGAAAAAATGAAAGTAGCACAAATCTGAAAATTGCCACATAACACTGAGTTGTACATATTCGGTCATGTACATACGGTCATGTACATACTACTCAGCAAGAGAGATTTAGAGAGAGGAACAGAAAGATGAGAGACCGTAATTCAGAACTTTAAAAAATACGTGCATCTATGTGTGTGCATGTGCATGCATACACATAATTTCTAAAGATGTCATTGGTCCTCTAAACTGACAAGCACAGAGGTCAGACAAAACTGAATGACAGAAGTTGAGTGCGTCTCTTAATGCTTTCTTTAATACTCTCTCCCTTTCAGTTTCTTTCTCAAGATGCACATGAGGCTGTTATTGCTGAGCTGGGGATGGATGCCTGCAGTGCCACCTGATGTCACGGAGAGTTTCACGTACTCAGTAGTCCTGGGAGATCAGGCCCCAGCTGAATAAACTGCTTAAACACAGGCTTAATGCCTCTGTTAGAGCCTGCAGTGGTTCAGCTGATGATAATTCAAACACATACCTGTTATGTCCTACCCTTCACTGTTATGTGCTCCGGTGCAGTCCCTCCCTCCCTCTCTGTGCTCCCTTTGTGCCTACATGCTATAGACTCAAGCAGCACAAGCAGGCTTTCTTTAAGATAGTCAAGGGAGAAGAAATGGTGGAACATTCACCATACACGGAAACGAATGCTAGGAAATTCAGAGCAGATGCTCCCTATTTTTTCTCTGTTATTTTAAGTTCTTAGAATACTCCAAGTCTGGCAGAAACAATAATTTAATAATGAAGGATACTCTCTATTTGTCTTACGGCCTATTTCCAAAAAGTAATTGTATTTGCCTCATTGGTTTTTGCATGACACAGTTTCTGTGGTTACCTTCAACCCTTTTTAATAGCTGGATAATCCTGTGAATATCAGTTGCAGTGCATTTTAACATTTTTATTTATATTAAATCTGTCTTATTTTACTGAAGGCATCAGGTTTATAAGAAGGAAGATGAAAGTATTGCTTGGTCAAAAGTTACCAGTAAAAAGCACCACTTTTGTTAATCCAGAAAAAGCATGTTCTCCATAAATCCTGGCTTTATTGAAGGAATCTGAGGACACTGGGCACCTTGCAGAATAAGAACATAGCATATACAGTGGTTCAGAAACGACCTTTAAAATTCTGTTGTCATACTTCTGATAGCACATCTAACACATGGCAAAAGTGTTTGTCCCGTTTCTGAGTCTCAGGCAGGCTTTACACAGCTAAAGTGCAAATACAGTTTATGCACTATTTCTTCTTTAATTATATCATAAATCATAAATAATGCTACACTGAAGCTCATCAATGCCCATTTCTGCTGAAAATAAAAGTGGTAACCTCACAATTGGTGGGCAGCTGTAGGATGCCTAACTTTGAAGGTGCAGAGAAGAGTGAGGAGTGGAATAGGTGATACCAGGAGAATTAGTGGACCATGTATGGAGGATATGGATTTGTGAAATGGACTCTTTTCTTGTTGTGCACTGCAGAGTCTAGCAGCTCACTTATCCAAGCTTTCTATATGACTACAGCACTTACTGTAAAATCCTGTTCAAAACCTGCCATTTAAAAATATAACAGTTGGCAAATTGCAAGAAAAAGAGACTATCTCAGAGATGCAACATATTTTCTGAAGCTACTAAAAATTCTGTAAGTACACAATATTGAAGTCTGTTGCTTCTTGCACCATGAAAACTAAACCAGACTTTGAGGGATCCAAGGAGATAACTTTCTTGTTCTTTTACTTTTTCAATTTTTTATTTACCAAGTTGATTAAAACAAACAAACAAACAAAGTAGAATCCATTTATTACACATATTTTCACTGATCCTATCTGTTAGGTGAGAAATACATTTTTCATTTAGGGACTAATTTAGCTTTTATAGTCATTTCCCAGCTGAAACTAGGTGCAAGATTGTGCCATGTTTTACAATCCACGCAACCCATTGCATGAAATAGGGCTGCCTGCTGCTGAAAAAGAATGACATTTGATCGTATGGTAGCCTTATGTAATATTCAGCTAGTGGGTGGTGCTAAAATGAATTCTGTCATTACAGCTAGTTTGGATAAGGTTGAAACTGACACAGCAGTATCTAAAGCACTATCCAATGTGAGACTATATGTCTATATATAAGTAGGATTTGCACATTTAAAGCCAATTACTTTCTATCCTGGACAAAGCTCATTCCTGATTTTCAGTCTAGTCCTCTTTCCTTGTGTATGCATAATGATTTTATCAGTGATAGAACTCAGGGTGCATAAGCAATGAATAATGGGACCCATTTATTTGTACATCTAACCTCCTGCCTGAAGCGATGACAGAAGGGAAAACTGGATATATACACCAGAGATGGACCAGGGCCCAGCTTTCTTTAATAGATTTACACCAGGGATAAATAACTGGCCTGCTGTAGTTAAAAATATATCAAGAGCAAAATGTGCAAATCACAGTGCAAAAATTTAGAACACACACACATACACACAGGATGAAAAATGATTATTTATATAGTTGGTAAATTAATCACAAAGACTAACACAGTCAGCTCTGAACTACCAATTGCTGTTAATCAAAAAACAGAAGTGCAGATATCCTCAGAGAAGAGAAAGAAAGAGGAATAGGACGATTTTAAAAATCAATCCTCTGAAATATTTGTATCCCATGATTCTATAAACAGAAACATCTTTAAACCTTCCTTGAGTGTAAAAGTATCAACAGCATACTTGCAAAACAGGTGTAGTCCTTGAAACAATTTCACAACAAAAACAGAAAAGTTTTTCCCATTGTGATGCATATTTCAAAGGCAACTAGTATCTCTGTATCTTGTAAAAAACTTACCAAAACTGAAAAGTCAAAAGAGAATCAAATATCACTTTTATATTTGAGAGGAAACAAAGAGATCTTAATTCATAATTGTAACGGAATTTGCAACCAGAGATCTTTTAATGAAAAGTTTCTTCCATACAAAAGGTGGCACGAATTGTGACTGTCCAACAAAGTCATTTTTTCTAATTAAAAGTAATTAAAAAGTAATTCAGAAAGTTATTCCATTTTGGTACTCTTGGTAAGTACGTAATCAAAGGATCCTAGGGTCCTAGGACAGCTCAGCCTGGCAAGGATGTCAGGAGGTCTCTGGTCCAAATCCCACCCAAAGGAGGCTGACCCAGGCAGTTGGACAAGGTTGCTCCAAGTTGCTCCGGGAAAAAGCTTTTCCTTAGATCTCTGGCCCATGCTCAGCTTGCTGCCTGCCAGGGTCCAGGGCTTCTCCTCAGAGTTGCTCCAGACCCCAGGCCCCCTACTTACAAGTTGCATGACTGCCCTTCACAGAAGTACGATCCCTGATGGGTGTAACGTTGGCACTATTAAAAAGCTAGCACTGTGACATTATTTCTAGCCCACCAAGGAGAGACATCTGTGAGATGACATTGTGCTGACATTGCTGTACATGAAGTTATCCATCTGACTATTCTCCTTATTTAAGTAGCTGACTGCTCTGGTGGCCACAGCAAGTATTCAGAGAAATTTCCAGGCCCCCTCTGTAAATTCCCCCCAGAGTGCACAGTATCACTCCATCTCTAGTCCTCATGAGCTGCGCAGAAAATCCAGAGAGAAAACAGAGGCAGAGATAAAAGTGGGGAGGATGAGGAGAAATAAAAACGAGCTTTCCTTTTGCCCTTTTTTTAAAATAAGTGAAGAGAATAGAAACATTTACAAATGCAGATGTCAGTTATTTTTCATGTGCCTGAGAGTTAACAGCAGCAGGAGTATATTTCAGCCGTAGTCACTGTATTTCTACAACTCCAAACAGAGAGTAATCCTTGAAACCTCCTGATTGTCTCATTAAGAAGTTTCTATTAAGGAACTGCAAAACAATTTGCATGACTTAATCTTCTGAATCTGGATGAGGCTCTAATCAATTACAGCCATTAACAGTGGGTGCATAATATAACAAGAAGCCTAATGCATTCAATTAAGAGTCAAGAGGGCCACTATATCATTTGTAACACAGACAAATAATTATAAAAAATATCTAAACAATTTATGCATGTGAGGCAGATAACTTATCGTGTAGGGAAACAAATTATACTGTCATGTGGTGGCTTGAGATACAAAAACACTTCAGTAAGTCCATTCCCAGAATGAAAGCAAGAAGATTTTGCTGTTGTTTCAGCTTCGGACTCATGAGGAAAGTTAAGGGAACTTCAGCTCATGCTCCCCAACCTATGAAGCAAATGTTCAAATATCATCTGATAAAACTGGGCTCATAAGCTGCTCTTTTTTCTCCTACTACTTTTCCAATCAAGGATACACTTTTGTGAGCTCCATTTTCAGTGAAAATAAGATATAAAGAGGATTGGAAAGGCCAAGTATTCTATGCAGGCTGGAGTTTTATACAGTCAGTGTTCTTGAGTGGTGAGTGACATCAGACTTTAGGTGTTCAAATAGCAAGTACCCAGTACTTTTTGAAAATCAAGCCCATTTAGTAATGTTTCAAGAGGGACACACAAAGATGAAATTTTATTAAACTACCTTACAACATCAGACAAATGGTGGCACATAAAACTATGAAAGTACAATTTTTGAAAAAGTATTTTTTCTAAAATTTGACATACTTCAGAAATAAAATACATAAAAACTTAAAACAGCAAAAGGAGCAGTACAAAACTATCTCATGTTCATGAAATGCTGGACAATACTTTTCTAAAAATTTAAAGTCACTGAATGAAGAAATATTACAGGTAAGGCCTGCGAATCACAATGAGCACAAGTATAGAGAATATTTGTCTTTTTGTCCTTTAGCACTTGCTTTTAAAGCAAAAGGGGGCACCTAAAATGCACTGAAGAATAGTATTAAACAAAATGAGTTTTGTTCATTACAGGGAAATTGATATTGTGTTTGAAACTGGGTGAAAATAATTTCATGACAGCTGAATAACAAATTGAAAGGTAACCAGTTGGTAAACCTGTAAATTGTGATTTTATGAACTGTGAATCTGATCCACAGACAATTTTAATAGATAATCTTTGAAATCAAACTCTTGTTTCTAAATTCAAAAGAATGCAGAATTATTCTTGGTTTATTTTTGTTATTCAGCAAACAATGAGACCATGCATTATTGAGATGCTACGCAATTATTAGTTAAGACACAGCCCAAGCTTAAAAACAAACGCAGCAGCATCTTAAGGGCTTGAGGCTTAAGAACAGGGGTCTTGGAAACTGTAAATGCATACAGGACTAAGCTGTGCATGACTTAAGCAATATGGTATTCTATTATGTATAGACATCATGTTTAGTTTGATAATTATGGTATTAATAAAGTGTACGTGTACATGAAATTAAGCCTAAGATAATTAAAATCTGTTTACAAATTATAATGAAAGACTTCAAGACTCAAAAGGAGCTTAGAAAAAAACTGGCACTGTCACCCACTTCAGATTTGAGATGGGGAAGATGTACTTAGAAATCCTACAGTACCAAATCTGTCTTTCTTCTTGTACAAATTTATCACTCAGTTAGAAGTCACAAGTTTTTCAACATTACTGTTTAATTAATACTTGGTTTTGTGTTTCCACCTTCAAAAAAACAACCCATGCTTTTCAAACCAACAGCTGCTTTGCATTATAGAACAGTATTTGATGATGGCCAGCAAGCTTACAGTGAAACATGGCAGGTGGTAGTTAAAACTTACACGTGATTTATGATGTTGTCAGTGATGTCTTTCTTATGCTTATGTCCACCTATCTATTCATCTATATGCCACAGTTCCTGAGCCTCATCTTCTTAGCCAGAAATGAAGTAAATGAAGGAAAAAGTGTCTGTGCTTTCCACTAATTGATCTGGAGTTGACCACTGTCAGATACAAGATATTAGACAGGTAGATCCAGAACTGTTGCTGAGATCCTAATTTATATGCCGCGGCTAGCTGCTTAAACCTTGTGGTATTATTTCTGTTCTCTTGACTGCCAATAAGTCGAGAAAGTAGTATGGACAGGGGTCATAAGTCACAAGTGTGACTTGAATAAAAAACCCTGTTAGCAAGTTGTCTCTCTGTCCTATCACTGGCCATGCGTGCTCCTTGTAAAATGCTAGTAATACTTGGAATATCATGACTCTTGTAGAACTTTCTAAGGACAATAACATGCAGAAACATGCAGAAGCAGTTAACAATATTAAGAATGGTAGAACAGAAAAGGTATCCCAGATGCAACATTATATGCCAACAAATGGCTTACCTGAAATTACAAAATAAACTTGTAGTCGTCAGGCAGACCCACCTGTCCTGTTTGATTCTTCTCAAAAGTGCTGTTAACCTGAATATCAGACCTGCAAGCAGGTGAAAATACCACTCTGTCATCAGCCTTTGTTTGTATGTTAGTGCCCAGAATTTATCATCTAGTTTTGAGGTATTCATTTGGGGCATGGAAGACCCATCTCCCCTCTCTGCCATCCACAGCAGATATTGAATCGAGGTCTCCCATTTTCTCTGAAGAATGCCCCAACCACAGGTGTACAGACCTGTTCTCATTTTTCTGTTCACTAATTCATAGAATATTTAACATTTTATTCAAACTGGGAAAGCTTCAACAGGTGAAGTTAAGGAAGAGCCACCCAAAGAGTATTCCATAATCTGAAGGTTAAGAGACTTCTGAATTCAGGAGGGTCATTTCTGTACTTCGTTGGGTCATATACTGTGACCATGGCAGGAGAATTTTTTCCTCTTACTTTTTAATTTCACATAATGCAGAAAAGAGGAACCCCCACTCTTCATCCTTCCATTTATTATCACAGCAGATACTTCTAATTTATACAAAACCACTGGCTCTAATACTTAGGTGTCTTGTTTTCTTTGCCTTGTTACTTGTGATTCATTCTCTTGGGGGAGAGAGGGTGCTGTCTTGTTTCCTTTTATTTTCTTTTATCTTTCCTATTTTTATATATTTTTTTGCCTCCAGAGGAGCAGAAAACTACAGCATGAATTTTACAACTGTTAAAAATAATCCTGTTCTGTCACTTTATTTTTTTTAAATTAAATACAAAGCTGACTTTGTGTCATAGAATAACTATGTTGCTTTCTGCTTTCTCTGACAGCCTAAAGAAACAGTAATGCATACAAATCATTTCACTGTTTAAAAGTTTTGAATAAAACATGCTAACCTTGTCATACTAAGTAACAGACAGAAATGTCACCATTATTTGCCTGGGACAAATAATCCATATACTTCATGTATAATTCATCTGATCTTTAAGAATGTTTAACAATATTGAATTTAGATAAATTTCAATGGTATGGTGCATCAAGCTCCCTTTATCAATTTACACATGTGCCTCATCAATTTAAGTCTGCGCCTATATCACTCTATCTCTCTATTAACCCTGACAGGTATGGAGGTTGTTCTCACTTTATAGCACACAGTTACTAATATTGCCCAAATTATATCAGTCAGTGTCATCCTAGTGACCCTCTCTCTATCATGAGCTTGAGAACTTATAATAAACTAAAGCTGTAAATCCATCACAGTGGCAGTAACTGGGGAAACACATATCTAGCAGTAGTTTGTCTCAGGGTCTTCGGAGTCTCAAAAGGGGTTGAAAAACTTGTCTGGATGAGATTTTAATCCCTTCCAAAATAAGATTCCAATCCTTTCCAAAACCTTCCTGTCAATCAAACATGAAAGAAGATAAATCCAAAAACAATGGCTCTTGAGTACTAAAGAGAGGAAAAATATTGTACAGTAAAGTGCACACACACACGCACACATACACACACAGAGTCCTGCTGGCACTCCTCAGCCTCAGAAGTGAAAAGCAGTGCATTTGGTAGCTTTGAAAGTATCATTTTTGTTTAAGTTACTGGACTTTTGCTATCCCTCTTGTACCAGCTTAGTGCTTAGAAGTCTCTAATATGATAGGATCAGGAAAAGATATTACATGACTGTGCAGTAGCTGGAAGTTTCTAAAATGCAGTGGTATTTTTCTTAGGACATGCAGTATACTTCTGAGTAAAAAAGAATGGCATAATGTAAATACAAAAGAAAACTGAAGGTTTTATGCAACAGTGGCAGTCAAATACAAACATTCACTTTCTTCTAGTGCTGAAGAAGCTTTATATGTTGGGTACAGAAGGTATTCTCCATCTGAAAGCTGTGAACAGACATGAAGAGAGGGTGGCAAGTGGGACAGAATCTCTGCTGTAGCAAACAAATTTTTTCTTAAAGTTTTTCTTCCCCATTGTAGTTTCTGAGCTTGCCAACATCTTGCTACCTCCTGTGTCTATTTCTCACAAGAGGAAAATGAAACAAGGCAAAGTGATTTGAAAGAGGTACTGCTTGCTGTTTTAATAGGTTTTATTGCTATTTTCTGGAATGTACAACATTAAGTCCAAATACACAAAACCAGAAAATTGTACGTACTGTCCCTTAGACAAAAGGGGCCTGTTATATGAACAAATTCCTAGCTCTAACCACAATACTCATCAACCTAGCATGGAGTATGATATAGAGTATTATAGTGAAGTGCATTCTGCTGTTACTTAAACAAATTAAGAACGAAGATGAAAACACAAAGCTTTAATGCATTTTTTTCCCTCTCATTGCATTTTTTTTTTTCACAAAAAAATTACTAATTTTTTTTCTGGGTAGGGTGTCTTCATGTTTGCAACTAGTTTTATTCAGATGCAGCCCTATCAAGGGAAAACCTAATGTCTCTTTTGGCGTAAAACTACATTTTCAGTTTTCCCAGAGTCAAAAGACCACTTTTCCAAGCCCTTTACTGAACTATTTGCTAGACAAGCGTCAGTGGGTGAGCACTACCTGAAAGGTTACAAATATGACTGAAGACGAAGAAGCACTGACCTTACAGAATGCCATCTCTGCAGCAGAAAAACACTGTTTTTATGAACTTGTACTATAGCAAACTAGTTAAGCAAATCATGAAATATGTTAATAGAGTCATTCTCAAAGTCAGAGAAAGAGAGAAATAAAGAGGAAGAGAAAATAAGAAAGATCATTCATATACATCTTCTCTCCCAGCATATTTATTTTGTTTTTGTCAATGTGGGTGCACATGCCTGCCATTGAAACATAGCTGTACACTGATGAAAGACTTCCTACGTTTCTATTGTGCCATATTAAAAAACATTAAATAATAAGAGGCACAATATTAACTAGAAATCAAAGACAAAAGCCTCAGAACTAACTGTATCCATTATCACAAACTAGATAGAGGGATAATCACACTTGGCTCAGAAAGTCATATCCATAGAGGTCAGCAAGATAATCCAGTTCTATATGGCTGTTTCAGAATTTTGTTTTGATATGCAGCCAGTATACGCAGAGGATGACAGCAATCCTAGTACCTCTAAATTATGGTGCAAGGATTTGCTGATCTTTACAATCTTAAAACAGTAAGGTGAAAGAGAGAGCACTTCTGCGTATGAAGTTAGATGGAACTGCAATTCTGTTTTAGTCACCTGAAGACATAAAAACAGAGATGGAATATGTCTCCTACTCTTCATACACAACTTGATCTTGAACGACCTTGGATTTCCAGTTCCTTAGTGTATCAAACTCTACTTGACATAGAGTGTATAAAAGCATTTATATCATCACAATATATCCTCTGTTTTAAGAATAGTCATGGGAAAAAAAATAACATTTTTAGGGGTGCTTAAGGTCCTTAATTAAAGACACTAAAAAATACATCCATAAAATATAAACTATTTTAGCTGAGATCATCTTATTGGCCTGAATATGGACATGCTAAATAATACAATTCTGAGCTGAGAAAACTTCTATGCCTACTCATTTAGTAGTGGCATCCAAGATAAAATTCGTAGAAATAGTCACAAAACCAGCAAGGGCTGAGAAAATAGCAAATTCTAAGGAAGATGTGCCTCTTCATTGAAAAATTAAGTCACAGAAAAATAATTAGACAGTTCTGTTGCTTCTGCTGTTTCATCTTACTTTTCACAGCTTGTCTATCTTAAAGCACTTAATTTGCTGGACTATTTTATTTCTGTTAGTAGTAATCTAGTTTTCTATACCAGAACAATAAAGATGAGCTCATGAAAAAGTGCTAAGACCATTGTCAACATTCATATTTAGCAGAGCTGTTTTGGAAGTGATAGATTTCCTTTTTAAAAGAAGCATATTCAAGTTCTCTGTCAGCAGAAATCTAGGACACTTAACTGCTCTAATATATATAACATTTCTAATCACCACTACTACCATCTTAAATGCATACTAAGTTTTACTGATATGTTCCAGAAGTTTTCCAGTCTTCACTGCTTGGGACTGTCCATTACGGAAGGCTTTTTAGCAAAACTCTTAGTAATCTCCGTTTGGTTCTCCACTCCACATAAATAATCTTCCATTATAAAAACATGGATCTTTCTACACTGGTTTGCTATATGGCCAGCTGAAAAGCTAACAGTGCCACAATACTCATTTCAATGTCATGCTAATAATCCTGCAAGACGATTTCAGTATAATATCAGAACATCAAGAACACTGTTCATATCATTTTAGAAGCATTTTAGTGCTTTTAACATTTCATGACAGTATGAAAATTTGTGACAAATTGATTATAACCAACAATGAATTTTAAAACAGACTATTAATAAAATATTATTTAAAGATCTGTCTTTACATTTCAGTCAGAAAGATTACAAATGAAACAAAAATGTTCTTTATATTTTAATGACTTCGTCTATTATCAAAATGCATCCACTTTTATGATGAAAAACATTCAAACCATAGAAAAACATATTCAAAAAAGAACTCTTCTAGTCATTCTTCATTGGATCTTTCCTTACCAATTTAGTAAGGGTAGTAAAAATTGTGAATACTTCTGCGTTAACAGATTTTTTTTTTGGCACCACAGGGTATTATTTTTGTTCCTTGAATTTAGAGTTAAATTCTTAAATTACTTCTAGCTATTTTATCTTCAAAAAAAAAAAAGTTCAAAGATCTGTGGAAAATTTTCCATTAATTGTAATAGGTTTATGAACAAATCCTTCCTGCCAATACATTGTAATCACTGAATCATTGAAAATTAGCTCTACCTATACAGGAATATCATCTTACACATTTACACAAGGAAACAGGTTCTGGAATAATAATTCATGCAAACAAAAAAATGGATGGCTGAACCAGAATTAGGAAAAAGAAAATACTAGCATAAATATTAAAAACTTATTCACTTTATATTTTAGGAAGGACTAAAAACTAGAACCAAAAAGCTAAATTTTCTTCTTCTGGTATTCCTTATCAAAATATCAGTGCTGGCAAAAAAAAAAAAAAAAACAAGTTGAAAGCGGAATTATTTTTCAAGTAGAATATTTAGCAATATAGACTCATACTGTACAAGGAATAGGTAAGGACTTTTTTTTCAGAAAATAACACTGTAGCAAATTTTAAACAAAATACCCTCCTTTTGGGGGAGATTATTACACAGAGTAATTCTGCATCACTCCCATCTACACCAGTATAGGACAGAGCTACGTACATCAAGGCAGAAATGTACAACTGGCCATGGAAAAGAGTAAAAATAATTATAGGTTTGCCTTTTTTTTTTTTCCCCTGTCTCATGTACAGCAAGAAGTAGTCAGCATGGAGAAAAGCACAAACTAATTAGCAAACATTCCCTGCAATAACTTAATGGAAAAGGGGCAAAAAGAAACCAGGAATGAGAGCAACCGTGGTTCTGCGCTCAACTTTTTGGACAGAACAGCTCAGTGATCCCTGAGCTTCTCCGGCCTTTGAGGATCAATATGAGCAATTTACCTGGGGAAAATCATCTTGTTCTCTATTTCTGCTGCAGTTGCAATCAGCATGGGAAATCACTGCACTAGACGTTGATGAAAAAGAGGGAAGGAAGCTGTGCTGTGTGAAGGACATAGCAAAGAAGAGCCGGTTCAGGGGTGTGCCCAAGCCCTGCAACTACTCGTGAGACGGTGTGGAGCTCATCTAAGGAGCTTGTTCGGTGTCATAGCCAGGCCGGCATGCCTTAGATAACTGGAGCCCAGATACCACACAAGCTCCTCTGCGGCCAGCTCTTGATATGTATGTATACTTTTGTTGTTTGCTTGTTTAATATAAAATCTGAGAGGCAATTCATTTTTGCTACTCATTAATGCATTTCCCCCTAAAGGATGTCTGGCTTTTTAACATATTAACTGAACAAATATTTTGGATGTGCTTGACAAAGTGTACCTTTTCATCTCAAGGTGCTACCAAATATTAAATCCAATTTCTTAGCCTGTGAGGGAGAACTATTGCTCTTTTCTCGGTGAAATGATATTTGAAAACTCCTTACTGCAGCTGTGTGATTCTCAGTTATGTTAATTTTTAACTCTTTGATTTCTTAAAGGGCAAATCCTAAAATGTTTTTCCCTTTTCTACAAAACATAAAATTAAAAAATGTCAAGATCATTGATCAAATAGCCATAATTACACAAGGGTGTGACTTCTGTTCTTGGTTCAAATCTAAATATCTCAGTGTTAAGTAATGTTTGAAAAAGAAGAGCTGCTGTCTCTTTCAGAAGATATATGGAGCGCATTAAAAAAAAAAAAATGATAGATTTCTCTAAAAGTAAGCAATTTAATTAACATTTAAAAACATACATGAATACAACACCTATTATACATATCAAAAAATGCAGCAAGAAAGTAAATGCATAGACAGACATCTCTTACCTGGTTTTGTCACATATATACACTGTCCATCCCTTCCAGCGTATCAAACAAAGACCCTGCCGAGCTGTCCTTTTTTAAAGCTGAGTTGTGCTCCCTTTGCTTACACTGAGCAGTAGCTTTCTTAAGATTTTATCAAATTGGTGTCAATGTTTCCTTTTGCGTAGCTGGACTTAACCTAATTGGGGTTGATAGGATTTGGGCCTCAAACTTAGCAATAAAACTTAGTTCCATTTACAATAGTTAAGCCTCTAACAACCACAGTCTGGAGAATTGCTGTTAACATAATAACATGAGACATTTTCTGGTATCTCCACCAGCCTAAAATTAGTAAAAATAATCATCTCAGCTACAGTTAAATTAGCAGTTGTATTTGATGATGTCTAACCAATCGAGGGTGATACCAAGGAGAAAAACGTATAAATTTTTTTATGCACATTATGTATTTTAGACATTATAAATACATATATTTATTCATGTTGAATTCATTATTAAAACATGAAGGATTAATACTTAAAGGATTACATATTATTATTAATTTAAATTAATTTTAGGGTGTTAATATTAATGTATTTTAAAATATGGAAACAAGTCCAATTTAGTGGGCTTCCCATTAAATCCGACTGAGAAAAAGCTGGAAGGAGAATCAAAAATGAATAATATGTTAACCTTAGAAAACTGATCTTATTTACTACATCCAAGTAAAGGTCAAAAAACCCCACCTCCACCAGGTTTTAATAGGACACAGCTAAGCGACTACACAGTTGAAAAATATTAATTTGAAAGACACATTCTTTGACTCTTTTCAGCCGGCTCTGTCAAGTGAAGGGATTTTAGTTAACAAAGAGAACATTCTGCATACTATACTTAATTGTTAGTAGGGTTACAATAGATTATACATGGAGAAAAACCCAAACACAATGAATGGAATTTTCAAATGATAAAACTTGAAAAAGTTCAGTTCTTAGTAATATCTTAACATTATCTCTTAGACATTTTGCAGCGTGAAGGGATGATTTTGCTTTTTCTCCAAAACAGCATGTCAGCACATGTTCCACCTATGGACCGCTCTCTTTTTTAGCATTATTGTTCTAGCACCCTTTCCAATATCTCCAGCCGCTTAGAATTAGTCTTGTAAGAGAAGTCAAGTGCATTAAAGAACTGAATACAGAGAACTTGTATTCTCAAGGAATGTGATGCAGTGAAGCTCCACCTTTGAAAGATCTCTGATGACTTCTTATATGTGAAAATCAGGCCCAGCATCTTTCATTTCTGGTTTTGTGTGTTGAAGTCTATCCAGACTTAAATAGATGTGTACCACCACACAGAATCATACACTACAAGCCAAACCCAGTACCGGAAGCGGTGGCTGAGGGGCCGAACTGTATCAGAAAACTCATCCCATTTCTGAAGCTACTTCTTGGCTGCAGGGGGGGGAAGCCTGGTTTTATCTTAGTTCCTCTGGTGCACAGGATCCAACTGAAGGAGAAAGAAACAGCATATATGTGAAGTCAGTCACAGGGTTGAAGAAGCATGAAGGAATTCTCAAAAGCTGAAGAAACAAGTGTCTTAGATTTCCTTAAAAACACTGAACTTTGCACAAAGTACAAGACCAAAACTGAACCAGAACTAAATTACTTCAGGCACACACAGTGATCTATCTGTACAAACACCTCCTCAGTCAAGCCTAGCCGGTCAAGAGTTCCTTACTTCCCACCACAGAAGACCTGGGGAAGTAAGTGGGCTTTACCACAATTCCACTCATCATCAAGCTAAGCTGTAGTTAAAAGAGCAGCCCCCGACACACTGTATGCTTGAGTCTCCTATTTAATAGTCTTAAACACGGTCCTGGGTTTATGAGTGAATATAATCCAATGTCTTACAACCAAAAGCCATCTTGACAGATTAAATGTTTTCTCTGAGGCCAGCTACTGTGGCACCAGCCACATGAAGGCTATATCTTGTCTTCCCATTAATTTATTATTTATTTACTAAACTTTCTTACAGCTACCACTACCAGTTTCAGGAATAAAGCAAGTGTCTGTTAAGAAATTCTTCAAAGAGATACTGCTCATGAAGTTAGACCTAGGGAAAGTACCTAACAGCAATGAGGCATGGATGGAGACTGAGAAATATTTAGTAGACACCAGAGATCACTAGTAAAATTATGGTGAGATGCAAACATGTCTGAGTCTATTTTTTCTAAATCATGCCTTCTAGGCTAATGATAAACATTTTATTTTGATATTATTCTTTGTTTCAGCTTCTGTAGCTTACAAAAGCCCCTACTCTAGCATGCAAGGAACTGTACTGTTGTTTAACAAAGGCAGACTCATACAAAAATATGTGTTTTTACAATTCAGTGTATTTGGGCCATGAGACTTCTATCTGAACGTATCCTTTTCCACCAGCTCTCCAAAACAAAATGTTATGATCTAAACTCTGCTGTGTTTCAATTAACATAGCTATGAACATGAATCAATAAAATTAAGTCAAACCAACAGCAACATAACTCCAGACACAGTTTGGTCATGGGCTGTTCTTTTTGTTTGCCGACCTTTGGTGAAGTCATTTTTAAACTGGAAATGTTCCCTGATTCTTTTCCCTGTGTTGCCCCTAGGCAAACACACCAGCACCATCAGAAAGGTGGGAAAGAAACATCAGGACTGAGAGGGAGGAGGAGGCACTCAAGCCATGATCATTTTCAACTGCAAGACCAGCTAAGGAGGTGATTACATGGCAGTTCACCATCCCTTCAATTTTTCCAAAGCATATAGGTTACAACAGCTTCCTTTGAACCACGTATCTGATTTTAATTTTCTGAGGGATTGTATTTTCAGCACAGCTGTAGCTGCCCCAGTGAGGTCTGATGAGCTAGATGTAGTGGTAAGAAAGCCTTAATAAAGGTTTTTATCGCTGGAAAATGTATTTGTGTAAGTACGACAGCACAGTATGGTTACACCACCACTAACACCTAATCCCTGAAATACCAGGTCACCAGATTTGGTCTGGATCCAGCAAAGGACACACAATCACCTCTTCTCAAATTGGTTAAGCCTGCAAAATATGGTCTATCTTATCTCTGTGCTTTTAAGTAGTTTCTTACTGACAGTAGGAAGACAAACAATACTTACGCAACTAATATGGAGATATGATATCTGATCCAGCACAACTGTTGGTGGTATAGAGTACTCTCAAGCAAAATAGTTTGATTAAATTTAGGCAGCAGGACTAGCTCATATCAGTTCAGCACTCTTAATCAGATGGCTGCAGTATGCTGAATGAACACTCAGAATCCATAAGCACTGCTGAACCACAGCATGAGAATTTGGTTCAATACACTAAGTGATTTAAGAAATTAGAAGAAATACTCTTATACACAGAATTCCACACTTTCTTGGGCCTTAGGCTGGAGCAAAATGATTTTATTTTTCTGGTTAACAGTTAACTATTAACAGTAATAAAAACAACTTTGAAAAGCCAAAACTACTTGTAAATTATTGTCTCAGCTAAACATTCTGTTTTTAAATGTTTGTAAAATCAGAGATTTATTTTTTTTTTAGAAAAGCCTTAGAAAGAAATGAAATTTTGGGGAAAAGTTCTTTAAAGATGCTAGAAAAGGTTAAAACTATTCCAGCCTAAAGAAACCACAGTGTCTTGCATCAAGCAGACATTCTTTGCTTAGTTTTAGGACATTAAATATCATTTTATAGGTATCTGAAAAAGCTTACAGACAACAAAAGAACAGTTTGCCTGCTTTTTGGTTTTATGAATCAAAAGGCAAAACCAGAGGACTCTTTTGATACTACTTTGAGAATTTCAGAACCTCATCTCATGCTCATTGATTATCCCAGAACTTCCAGTGACAGAAATACAAGCAAAAGGAACAAAAAAATGGTCCTTTTTTGTGATCATCCATAATAAGTTGATTTGGTTAGTTTAGCAACAGACTTTCTTTTCAAGTATTCTTGGTTTAGAAGGCACTGACTCCACAAAAGAAACAACAACATTGGAAATCTTAAGAAAGTACATTTTAAAAGTCTTAGCTAGTTTTCAAGTTAGCAATGCTACAGTTGTGCTAAACTGATATTTCAAAGCTTTTCTTCAAGAGCCCGATCTACTTTCTGAGAGACTGACTTTTTGTCTCCAGTTCTGCTTTGTTACTTTATGCTGAGTACATGCATTTGTGCTACTTAAGGAATGAAATACCACACTTTCAAAAAATATCCGAGTGTTCTGAGTTCTCTCGGAAAAACTGGTATTTAAAATAGTGCATTGTGGCAACATGCATCAATACAGAAAGCAATAGTGAGAATCTACATTTTACTGATGGTTTAAATATCAGTTGGTATTGATACAGCAAAGCAACAGAGAAAAAAAAAGAAATAAGTCAGGTGGTAACACTCAGATCAAAACTTGAAAGTTTATCCGTGATCTTACTCATCCTTAAAAACAGGCTACAATGCATGAGGCACTATGCAGAAGAGTTTTGCATTTGTAGCACATGCTTATTTCTGAGGAAGTACAGAAGAAAGAAAAAACACACAATATGCTTTTCTTGTTCTGTAAAACTATAAAGAATATTCGAGGATGAGTTTCACAATAAGTTTCCATCTTCCTTTACACCCTCTGTCCCTACCTTCCCTCCAGTCATGTGCTCCAGACACCTTCTTCATCTCAGCTGTCCCAAGCATGCGTCAGATCAGTGAACCTGCCCAGTTAACGCTGGGCTCAGGAGGCTGTAGGACGAAAAAGGCAGGGTGGGAATGTGCAGCTGCGGGCGGGGTGAAAGAAGAAGGAATCGAGGCCAGCCTCCCCTCGTCCTTTTTCTGCAGTATCCCACCGAGGGATCATATGAAGCCCCCTGTGAAACCGTGGAGCAAATCTTTGTTTGCCTGATTTTGCCAGTGACCTCCTTAAAGGACTAAGGAGCTATAAGTTATGCTGCTCAAGAACACTGTTCTAGCCTTCTGGAGAAGTTTTTTTTTACCTTTTATTTGTTTCTCAGGAGCAGGACTCAAGCGAGAAGAGAGAAAAGATGTATAAGAAGCAAAACATCCTTTTAAAGTCTGGTGTTTCAGACTCTTGTTTCAGACTCTTGCTATTTCTGATGTTGCCAGCCACCCTGTTCCGAAAAATCATAGATTTTTCCAGCTAAATTGGGTTAGAATATCTAACATAAAAACACATGCAGAGAAAAAATATCATTTAGAGAAAGCATCTGTTAGTACACTTCACAAATAATTCTCCCTCCCCTCCAGCTGGTCATCCCCCAACTCTTCTATAGTGATTTTACCATCAATAAACATGCAAACATAATAAAAAGTTAATATTCTTCCTGTCCTAGGAAAAAAGTGTGAGACAATCCTGTCACCTACATCCATTGTTAGAAAGCCTGACATAAACCTTAGGGACTTAGGAAGTTTGGAGTCATCTGTGCTTTTCTGGTGATGTGTTTTAAGGTACAAAGGTGCAAAGAAGTGTTAACAACCTGATGTCAGAGAGCCATAAAAAAATGAGCATGAGGAAAGGTCTGGAAGCTTACCCTATTACTCTAGAATCCAAAACACATCAGACCAAAAAGTTATTTAATACAGCCATAAATTGTCTTTAAATGATTTCTTGCACCTTTCCTCAGTGATGGCACAGCTGGCCCTTCATATGCCACTTACACTAGCTGACAAACACATTTTGCAAAGAAATAGATATCTACATAATAAATTAAAGAAATGTGTGATTGTATCAAAGACTGGCATATTAAAGGCTTAACATTTGCTTCTCAAAACAGTTTAAGTTACCATTTAATTTTCTTTATAACTGATGGCACTCAATTCATAACCCTCAATTATCAGCATCTTCTTTACAGAAAAAAATGAAATTAATGGAAAGGTAACTTTTTTTTTTTTTTTTTAGCATATGTGGGGACCTGATTTTCCTTTATAAACAGAGTTTTAAGCTGAAGACAATGACAGAAAGAATCCCAGGAGGTGTTTAACTCTCCAAATGACTTAGGAAAAGACTTTAAGCATAAAATATTGGAATATTTGCTAAGTAGGTGAAAACTTCCAAAATCAAAGTGCACATTTTACTTTACAGAGAATAGGACTTTTTTTTTTTCTTTGGCTTAAAAAGAGAATGGTCTACAAGCAGGCTTGAATACAGTTAACTGAACAGGTTCCCTAAAATCGATTTTAATGGATTAAAATGAGTCTCCATTTGGAGATTTATGGAATAAAAGTCGCTAAAATTAATTCGGCTTAGGTCGGTAACAATGGTATCCTTACTAGCTTATATCCTCTAATTTAGTTGCCTAGAGACCTAAACTCTGTGGAATTAACAGAAAAAAGAAGTTTCACTCAGGTGCTCTGAAGTGCTGCCTTCAGAAAGTTTGCTGTCAAATGAGCTTGTTTCCCATACTGATTTCTAATACTTTGATTTATAACAGAGAATTTATATAGAAAGCACTTACATAGAAATGGTAATAAGTTTTGGAACTTAGCAGAAATGAAAAAGATTGACTGAGCCCAGAGAGTAAACTGTTACTACCATTTAATTCTTTGTTAATGTTTATATTCAATAGTGGAAGAGTTTGCGTTCCTGCTTCGTACTTGTAAGTTTTTCTGAGAGAAACAACATATTGATCTCTCTTTTAGTCAGGCACTAATTAAACAGACTATTAATCCTCACATACTGAACACACTGATTCAGGGTTCAGTATTGGAATAAATACTAAACAAAAAATGCATTCTGTGAAAATGAAATTTGGAATTATATTGACATTACTGTGTTTCAGCTATTATAAAAGTAGAATTGTAGCCACATGGAAATTAACCTTTCTACAGGACTCCAATTTTACATTGTAGTCAATTCTCTATGATTAAAAAATCATAACATTTCAGGGTTTTTATACATCCTAATCATTTTCCTGCTGTTTTTATAACTTCATTGTTTTCAGATTTTGTAGAAGTCTGTGATTTTCTCTGCATTTATGTTTGCTCTTCTCAGCAATCTAGTTGCTCTACCTGAAGATTTATCTGATTAAGAGAGGATTCACAAGATAACAAAATTCTGAAAAAAAACTATTTTTATGAAATAGAATGTATCTGAATATAGTTAAAGTATTAAAAAAATAAATTTAGAATTTTAAATGCAAACTTATACAATTTATTAAAGTTAACAACATACAAAAAATTACTATTAAACTCAAAGAGAAATGTATGTTTAGTAGTAAAGTAATAAATAAGTAAGTAGTAAGTAATAAAAGGTTATCTCAAATATAAGTTGAAACATTTTGAAATTATTTAAGAATGACAATTTTTTGCAGTATAATAATGGAAGATATACTCAAAATACCCAAATTATATTCTTTGGTCAACTGAACAGTTATCCTTTTCTATATAAAAAAACTGTGCCAAATTCAAAAGTGATATAATCAGGCCCAGTTCTATTATTGTAGTAGTTTTTAACTACTATACATCACTATCTCAGTGATGGTAGTATGACGCTTAGAAGTGGAAGAGTTAACAAAATTTAAGAAGAGGTCACTGTGACGCTACATCTAACTCACAACTAGGTAATGATATTGCTTTGAGCCTTATTCCAAACTGGAAAACATCGCTATAGAAAAGCAAAAATTTAATACCCATAATATCCTTGTCTTGATATTTCAGATGTAAGCTACTGAAAGACATGCAAGATAGTAAAACGTGTTGGAAGCTCACATTTAACTGACAGATATTTCGAAAATAATATTTCCATGGAGGCTAGTTGAATCACCTGTGCACAATCACTGTAATTCCAAGAGGAGGCCTGCTTGGCTCAGCAGTTTTAATGCACAGATCAATTTTGCATTACCTCCTTCTGGCAGTGAGCACTCGTAGAGGGAGGTCATAAAACATTTATAGGCCTACGAATGTAAATTGCAGTGAAGAGTGAATCCTTAATCTGTGGACAGACCCTTGAAAGAGTTTTCTCTGAGAAGGTTGGGGTAAGCATTTGCTCTGTTTCACACCCTATAAAAATTTCTTTTTCGTTTCTTTTACAGAGTGTATCTTTTTATTAGTATTTGGGATTCTAATATATAATGCTAAATGCCACATATATTAAAAACAATATACAAGAATATGTACTGTTTATCATTAAGCTCCCATGTACCATGGGGGGAGGGGGGGGGAACAACTCTTTCAGTTCCTCTGTAGGTGATAAAGCTAACGGATAACTCAAGAAAAGCAAAAAGATCAGGTGGACAAGAGAATGTATAATAGTGCTTTACAACACAAGGACCGGGCTTCCTTCAGGGCAAATATGAATAGAATGATGGCTTATTAATACTGTTTTCTTGTGTGACAAAATTTATATTGAGGACTAAATAATGTTCATCTTCTTCCTCAATACCCTGGCATCTAAATCGAATAATCTTTTCAGTTAAGCATACTGTGCTCACTGAGCTCCTAATTAAAAAGTCTGTTGAAGGTTTAGTATCTCACAGCAATCCAAACCTTCCAGAAGAAGTCTACACTATGAGGATTGTACAAAGATTTCAAGGTCTGAAACATGCAAGAATTCAGTATTGTGGAAAATCACAGAATTCTCAAACTCTCTGTGTATGTACACCTTTCACGATTTTTGGTATGGCTTATTTGTAATGAGAAGGGTAAACTGAATTGGAAGGAGACAAGCATGCTTTCTGCCAAATAGTAGGTGTGACAACTATCACTAAATTAATACCAAAACATCTGTATTAAAAAGTGAAGATCAGGGAGAAAATAGCTTTGACATAATAATTATAAAAGCCAGTGTTTAGCTGTAACAACCCAGCATACTGCGTCTGTTGTCCACATCATACAAATGCTGCTGGGTATAAACTAAGGAGTGAGGTAGGCAACGGACAGGGTAGTCAACAACACTGGCAAATGAAATCAAGAGATCAAATTTCAAACTCAATATACATTTTTATTCAAGGCAGAGGCCTGATATACCTTGCAAGAACTGAGTGGTCTCTCCTACTTAATTCCTGCTTCCACCTCTTCTCCCACAAATCTTAAAAAGCTGTTTTATTAATTCAAAGACTAGAAAAATATTTCTTCATCCTGTAAGGATCAAGTGAATAAACAGCAGACAGAAACCCTTGACATACATACATCTTAGGAAGCTGGATTTTAGAAGTTGTTGGCGTTGCACCCAATTATAACTAAAAATTCCTTCTTCATCAATACCAAAGCTGTTCTTTTTAATCCAACTGATGCAAAGCAAATAGTGTGCTCCCACAGCCAAATGCACACTGTAGAGGAGGGAAAGGGTCAGCAATGTGCAGGTCAGAGCGAATGACATTTTTTAAGCTCAGAAGGTCTCATCTGAATATTAGTGAATGTTATATGCTGATTTTACAATATTTACTTTTTATGTACTTTGTAGGTTGAAATGACATTTATATATTTTGCCTTCTATAATAATGAAAATTGAAATCTAATACACATGACACTTGGCTTTTTTTCTGCAGTTACTCAATAAAATTCAAGATCTTTAACCCCAACTTGAGACTGACTTAGAAATGACAGATGAATCCTCTAATATCCAAGTAGGCCAAGTACTGGAAAATGTATGCAGATGCATAGGTGTAGGAGTCAGAATATGCAATTTCTCTCTACCAATACCAATGATTTTTGTTTTCTTTCAGATTTGGAAGTCACTTAATCTTATCTGCATAATGGGAATAACAACTGTTTGACACGGTGTTCAATCACAGATTCTATTCTTGGCTCTAAGGGGATGTAAGGTAGCAATTACATACCTTTCTGCTTCAGTCCCTTCCAGTATGTTGTGTCAGTCACCATCTCCAGCTCTGCTCCCTGTCTCTTCCTTCCCAGTCCTGGTTCCCACTTCCACTCAGTTCTCAAAGCTGGAACATGTACAGAACACACCATCTTTCACAAAGTTAAATGCCAGACTCTTATAAGTCTTCATGAACCATGTGGAAAACTGGTTTTTATCTTTTCCATTTTTTTCTAAAGCTTATAACTTCACCAAATTGTGACAGATATAAAAGATTTTCATCTAGATGGCAAAGATAAAAAACAAAAACCTCACCATCCACTATGCCTATGCAACAACTTTGTCAAATTTCAAGACCCTTTGAAAGGAGGCCAAAGAATTTCTTAACAAATGAGTATGATTTTTTTTCATGGATGAATGACAGTATTTTTCCATACTTACCCTGAGAAACAGAGAGACTGGTGTTTCCAACATTTCTTTGCAAACATTAGTCTGAGGTAGACACACAATCTGAATTAAACATTTGCAAAGTTACACAAAATTTAAAAGGGTACTTAGGATGTTAAGTGTGCCATAACAGGTAATGTCATCTGAACCTCCTGTAACAACATTGGATCAGACCCCATAGTTCGTAACTTCTTGGAAGGAGAAAGATACACTCTACAAAGATCTGTGAGTGAGTTTAAGGACTTTTGAATGTTAATGCATGCATCCTTGCTGTTCACATAATGAGAACAGGAATGTAAGTGTGGAACTACTGTAGCATTTTTTCAAGAAAAAGCTTGAGCAAACTGAATGAACAAAGCCTCCACATTTTTCCATTCTGATCCTGAAATCCACTGGCTATAAAATACTTCTGTTCCCTTTTCATTATTAGCAGTAGATTCTGGAAGAGCTGACTATGGGCCATCACAGCAAGTTATTCAGGCGCTATCCTAAAACTTTTCTTTTAAAGCTACAGTTCCTCCAAAACATGCAAGATTAATATTAATCTTTACAACCAATTTTAACAGATTGTTCCACTCTAAGTGCATCCCCCACTTTTTCTTCTTTCATGATTCTTGGGCTTTTTTTTTTTTTTTTTTTTTTTTGTCTCTAAAGTATTTCTGTGCTTTACCAAAAATTAGGTAGTAGGAGCATAGTTATGAATACTTTTAGCTGTCTGAACCAGACCATCATATTTCAATCCATGTTTTGAGATGAATAATGAAGCACCTGTAAGAAGTTCTCAGGACCAAGAAGGAATATCTCAGAAGGGTTGTACAATGGCCAGAGTGGTGGCAGTTTTAGTTCAAAACAACTTTACTCCAAGAAAATCACAACTGGTAAATTATCATAATCCGTTTAGGATTGCCTTGCTTAGGGCAAGTCTTATGTTGATATTTCTACGTTCTTGGTGCCAGGTGTGATATTCTAGCAAGACTGCATCAGAGTACTATAATTTTGTAGCCTTTACACCTGTGTACATCTTCCATGGATTTAAGGTAGAAAATGAATGCACAGGTCAAGGAACAATGGCAAATTTTCACTAATTCTGATTTCTGAACTGAACTTTCCAAGAACTTTGGCAACTTCACAAATACTGTTTGCTCTACTGTTATACAGACAGAATAGCATTAATATTTTTTTTTCAGCTGTATCGATGAATGTACACACCTTTGGCATTCCATTTATTTTTTGTGTCCATAGGCAAAGGTGGACATTTCTTTGCAATTAGTGAGTCAAAAAAAGTGGTGTCATTTCAGCATTTAACCACATATAGGGCCACAGGAATCACTTCTGACTCCTATTGCAAAGATGCAGCCAAAAGCTGTGATAATTCAGCGGACTGACAAAGGTAGAAAGAATGAAAGATGACTCATGAAGATACCATTCTGATAACTTGCACAATTTAAGGGCACTATGTGTTTTGACAGAGTTGTATCTCTTCACACCAAATTCGAGCTCTTTTGTTTGCAAACGAGTCTAACTCAACAGAATTCCACTTGCTCTAGAAATTGCTTTAGAAATTACCAAAGAATGTCAAGTCAAAACATGACTTTTGTTGTGGGGAGGGAGAGGAAGAGACACTGCAGTAGCATTTTATAATGCGACAGGCAATATAAGGACTGGCAATTAACTGCAAACTTGAATGAGGTTTCATTGTCCTTGTTCTTATTGCTTTTTAACTAGCTCATAATAACTGAACTACTCAAACATAGTTATGTCACAGGATTTTTAAAAATGCTGTATTAATTTTTGCCCTTCTCTAAGGGTATCCATGTTTTATTTTTCATTTTTCCTGAAAAATTCCCTTTACATATACAATTCTATTCCCATTTCCTTTCGTATCTTTTAGGTTGATTTTAGAAATTGATTTCAATAGTTCTCTTCCTTTCTACTTCTCAGACAAAATACATGGTATAATCCAACCTCATATATCAATTTTGGGGATATCTAGGAGTAGCACAAAATGGAAGAGTGATTTCTGATTTTCCTCTAACTCTCCACGAGTAGATGGGTTCTCTCTCTTCCACTTAGTCAGTCTGATATTTTCTCATTCCACATTTTGCTCTTTCTTTGTTACTCTTTCCTTATGAGTCATGTGTGCCTTGCTGGACTCTTCTGTCTATATCTTTGTCTGATTCAGCATTTTATAACATGAATTAGCCTGTAGAATCACATCATTCCATAAACTATAAGGTACCAGAGAGACCACCAAAAAGGATGGTTATCTATATTGTTAAAAAGAAAACTCTATATTCTAATTTATGTTTCTTTCAGATGTATGCTTCACAGTGCACACAAACAAATGAGTGTTAGAAATTCTCTCTTTGGAAGGTTATTCCAGAGGATTCTTCTCCAAGCTTTGTGTTTACTCCTCTGAAACACTAGCAAAAACCATAAGTTCCAAAGAATTCCACTAATGTGGCTTGCTTACTTCTATTAAGTAAAACAAAAATATGCTTAGCATACACACAGGATAATTTATACACTTTTGTTATGCTAATTTTCCCTCTGTGGCAATGATGCTGATAGTATGGGTATTCTTATAGCTGACTAATGGTTGATTGCAAGAATGGCCATATGTTTTTTGAGTAACTTTGACTCAATAGTTTACATCTATTATTTTCCCACGCTTCAGGGAGGGAGGGAGGGAAGAATTGGCCTCCCTTGTTAATCACTGAATTTTCTCCTAGAAACCCTGTTGAATTGACAATGCCTACTTGATTCATGAGATCCTAGTTCTGTGGATGATGCATGCTGCAGTCCAATTAACAAGCAGAAAGGTATCAGTGAAAGCAAGAAAATAAATTAGCTATCTGAAATTCAAACTGTGTGGGCATGGAAACTCCACACTAAATAAAAAAAGAAAAAAAAATCTGACCCTTGATGATTATATCTAATGGTTTGCATAAATGCTTTAGCTAAGAGGAAAAGGTCAAAAGACTACTTAGCATGCTAAAAGAGAAAAAAGTGACTTAAAGTAAAGCCAAGTAGTTCCTAACTTAGACTTTCATAGGTCTCTGGGCTGCTGTGGTTCTTCTGAGAATATACCGTTCAGGTCTACACCTTGCAAGCATGCCAGTCTTTCATGTATAATGGATCTCAACCTGCATCCTCACATCCTATAATTGAATTCAAGTGTCAGATTTCTGTCAACAGCTTTTTTACAGATTCCTTCACCAAGGTAGCAGCAGTGGAGGAGAGGGGGAAGAGAGAAGACAAAGGGGAAAGAAATATTACAGAAATTCAAACTATTGTTTCTGCAATTTTTTATTAAATCTGTGTAGAATCTCCTCTAGATTTATGATCGTCCTCATTTCAGTTTTAATTAACATAATTCTGAAGTCACTCACATGGGCCATCAATATTTTACAGATTGAGATAAATAATGGAGACTTTTTTTTTCTTTTTTTGTTAGACATGGGCATGTCTTTAAAATGCTGATGATTATTGGCTACACAGAAAATGCAGTGTGCAGATGTAGGGGAATAAACATTATTTTTGAGACCATACTGTGCAATACTGTTAAACACTGCTTCAGACACTTCTTCCACACCAGCCAGATACAAAGGTGATAAAGAGACAGACATCATTGTCCTGCAATATCAAAATGTGATGAGGAGGCAGATGACTCCCATTACTGCTTGTAGTTATGCCTATATACTCAACTGTTGTTTGCCCCAAGGAAGTGAAAGGAGAAAAAACGTCAAAGACCTTGTGGTGCTTGTTTCCTATGGTCTTAAGAAAATACCATTTTATTCTTCCCTTGTTCTACAGGTAAACCATAAAGACCATCCTTTTAGCTGGAGCAGTGGAAAGTGAAGGCAGAAGTAAGTTCCCCTCTTCTGCCCTCTAGAGATTTCACGTAGGAGGTAAGGCAAGACTAACAAAGCTTACATTCTGTAATGGACCCCCTGAAGCACATCAATTAAGTCACGAAGGGCAACCACAAAAGAAAGCTTAACCAGGACAACACCAGAGGAAGCTTTTTTGCCATCAGAGAAAAGCGAGGCCTAAATGGGGCAATATCACACAGAGATAATTGAGGCATCTTAATGGATGGACAAATACAAGTATGGAGAGAGAAGAGACTGTTTATGGATTTCTTGTCAGGAGCGCATTTGCCTGCCCACCTGTCTATGCTTAGCCTGTACTCTTCATAGGCAGATGAGCTTAGAGTTCAAAAAATAGAAAAGGGAAACAACAAAAGATGCAATCCTTCTATGAACATACTTCCATTTTTACTCTACACATTTCCAACTGAGACATCTCAATGTACTCAGACCCACCTGTAAACACCTACAGGACATTTTTTAATCAATACCAAACCATTTAAGAAAACCAATAACTGAAATGAATATCAGGTCTGCAGCCTGCTCCTAGACTCCTAGAGAATCACAAAGTCTATTTATTAGAATATAAATACCACAGTACATGTAAATGCCTGAACTATTACAATCAAAGTAAAAATGGAATAATATAAGGCAAAAGTCAAGAGTCTAATGTTGGATATACTAAAAAAATAATTTAAGTACAGAATACTTCACTTGACATGCAGCCCAGTGGAAATAACAACCTGCAAAATAAGCAATGATCCCCAATTATCACAGACTCATATTGTTTCAGAAGATTTCATTTCTTTTTAGAGATTTGCTTTAAAATAACCATTGTGCAAAGCATTAAAACACTTTTTTTTCATTGTATGTAGGTGAAATTAAGTGTCTAAGCTACCATAATAGAACAGAAAAACTCCCTGAGATGAACAAAAGGACCACTAGCAGAAATAAGCTGTGCTAGCAGGGCACACACTAACTGTTCTGCACAGGTTGATAGGTAATTGGTATATCTAAAGATAAGACACACAGTTTTGTCTCCCTTTTTGTCCTCTGCAGCTATTTGATAATATTATGTATAAATACTTTTAAATAAAAAGCAAACTTTTCTCCAGTGAAGGAAAAAAAACAAAGATATGCTATGTCCTAAAGTAAGACAGAAAACATTCTCATAAAAATCAAAACAACAAAAGTGAGTCAGTCTCCAGAAACAATCCAGCCAGGCCCCTAGAAAACACACTTAAATACTTTACAGCACAAAGTAAATGTCCCTTTTGTTTATAATCTTCCTTTTAATCTTAGATACACCTTTAGATTTCACTATTGAGCTTGAAGTGCAATCTTCCCTTTCCCTATTTTCTTTATAACCTTCTTGCAAATCTGCCTTTTATTTCTTTCATTTCCTCCTCTTAGCATCAAATTGTGTCTCTATCACTCATGCCCAATGGCTTCATTATACTTGACTGCTTTAAACTATGTTAGGACCAAAATCTGGCACTCTTTTTCAATGGACTTATCTGACAAAAAAGGCAAAAATGGTATAAATGAGGATCAGTATGAGCACGTACAAGAATCTGGCACTACAGTAGCTACTGCTGCTTACTTTAATATATCGTCTGTGTGGACTCATCACTTTCCTGGGCTGATAAGTCCTCACCTCTATCAAACACTTTTTTTTCCACTTCTTTTATCAACTTTAGACAGCTACTGTACTCTAGTTTGAACATCAGTTTCCATAAACAAGATGACCAAAACTTAATAACTCATTTCCGAACAGTAATATAGCAGATATTCCTTACAGAGATAACAGTTATGTTGCACAGCACCTTAGTGCTTTAGCTTCACTCATGCTAAGGGTCTGCTGCTTGCAGCTCTGCACATGTTTACCAAGCTGCTGTGGCAGTGTTTTTCCAGAGTATCTGCGTAAATTTTCTCTTGTGTTCCCAGGCTGTTTTCCTGCTGATGTTGGTCTTGTGGCCTTGCACCTGCAAAACCCTGAAATCATTGTTATGACAGGTCCCGATGGGAAGTGACCAGCCTGAGAAACGCCTCACTTTCCTTCACATCTTGTTTTGCAGGTTTTAGTCTATACTAGAGAAGAACAAGCATAGAGCACAACCAAGAAGATAAGTCTTTTAAAAACTTGATAAATACTATCTAATAATTCATATGCACAGAGACTTAACAGCCAATGAATATGCAACGCAGATGCCTAATTAGCATGCTCCGATGAATGGTAATAACATTACAAGCAAGAAGAAACAACAGGGAGCTTGAGCAAATTCTGGTGAAGAGTAAAGAGCGACAAAGGGAAAGCATGGCAAAGTTCATCATCACCATCATCATCACTACTTGCTGCCCTGGAGAGACCTACCCCCTGGAGGAGAACATTTGTCTGGGACCCTGATCACTGATTTTCCCACCTGAACCCTGGGGACAGCTTTCCCTTCCCCTTGTCTCTCTTTGTTTTCCCCCCCAAAATAACTTTTACCATTAGAGTGAATGTATGCCATCAGCTATGGACTCCACTAGGGACTCATACATGTGAACCTGTCTCACCCTCCTTTGTGCAACACTTATCTTCTTTACATGTGACAATAGCTATTAGCCTTCTTTACCACCTGCTGCCAAATTTAATGCCAAAGAATTGGTTAATTCAGTGTTATTAAACTATCCGAATCTTGGGAGCTATTTCTACTTAAAAGCATTGTTTTATATCTAGACACAATCGCTTTCATATTCTGTCTCTGAGCAAACTAAAATAATCTTGAAACTAGTGTTCAGTGTTATTTTAAACTGCATGGTTCTTAGATTTAACCATGTAACTGTTCTTAACATCATGTAGAAACACAATTGCCTTAAATATTCTATTTTCCTCTAAAATTATTACTCAAAAGCACTCTCTACTACCTGCAGTGGCTAGACTTTACTCCTCAACACCTTCCATGCATTGCAAATACCATTAATTTCCATTCCTAAGCTATTTCATAAATTAATTGCACTCTTTGTTTCTATACACTGCATAAAAGAATCCTCTACTTTTTCAGTCAGAAGCTAGAAGGCTGTTACTTCATGCTACAAGAGCTTGCTGCTGCATCAGTCTCTAAACTGAAGAACTTTAAAGAAAATATGAGGCATGGACTGCAGTAAAAGACTTACATAACAGAAAGACAATAAATGTAACATGAATTCAGTCAACAACATGGAGTTTAGAACATTTTTCAAAAACAGACTGTAAACCACAGAAAATATCAAATCTAAGCAGCCAAGAAAAGTCATCAGATCTGTTTTTTTTCTGCTTTCTAATGTGTTCAAGTAAATATTATGTGAAAATCAGAAATTGCTATATAATCATTTTGATATTTAGGACTAATGTTTGTCTAGAAGTTTGAAAACAGTTTTTTGCAGTCACAAAAGTATGTGCCCATTACATGTATCTTGTGTTTTTCAGTTATCAGCATAAAACTTTTTAGACAGAAACTTTAACCCTCAAATATGTATGCTTTCTTTTATACAGCTACAGCAATAAACATAAAGCATAAGCAAATTTTATGTTTCTAATACACCTGTGATTTTCTTAGCTGCTTAAGATAAATACAATACCTATTTTCACTATTTAAAATGGAATGAAAAGCTTAGAAAAGTATTTAGTATTTATGATCATATGGGACTGTGGAAACATAGCTTCTGGGGAAAAGGATCCTACTTCAAAACCTGCAGCCAGGCATGTATAGCTCTCTTAGCTGCCTGTGAAGCAGAATGTGGTTTACACCGCACAGCACTTCGCTAAACAAGAAGGTCTGACATCACGGTTACATTCTCCATATGGCTAGTAAAAGAAGTGCTTGATGTTTCATAATTAGACAGTAAGAGCTGTAGGCTGGGTATGACTGATGTCTACTCCGCCTCCATCTACTTCACCTCCATGGCACCTCGATGGAGATGAGGACAGGCCTGGAGGCCCCAGGCTGAGCTGAAAAGGTCTGACCACAGATAAAATAATGCCTGAGGTATAATATATCTAATCCTAGATATTTCTCAGCTGCTTTCTCTGGTGAGGCAGCTCCTTACATCCACTATATCACGTCATTTGCAGTTGAAGGCTGTGAAATCTTCTCTAGCGACAAGGCCCCCTTCAAACTGCTGTGTGTTGTACCGCTGTGAGCTGCCACTCACTCCAAAGCTGCGTCTTCTAGCCAAAATTTTGTTGCCAACCATCCCACCCTGTGCTCCCCTTCATTTGTCTTTGCTAGCTAACCACCACAGCTCCACTAACAGCTTGCTAGTTCAGCTCTTTGCTAGGAGGCAACTAATGTGGAGAATTAAAACTTATAAATTAGTGATTTATCTTCCTCATCATCTACACTACTTTTTTTTTTTAGAAAAATATACAAATAAATACTTTGGAGGCAATTATTAAATTTTGTTTTGAAATAATAAAATTGCTTTTATTACAAAAATATTGACAAACGCCCAATTAATTGCTATGCAGTGTCTTTTCTTTTTCAGAGATGCACATAAAGCAAGGATTTATGGAATTATAGGACACATGCAAGTTGGTTTCCATGACCCAGGCCAATTTTAAAACTCCAAATGCAAAGCTAATTTCAGCTGTTCCTACTGTGCTGTCAGTACACCTTAGCCCAAGTGGAAGACATTTTCCTGCTGTGTTCTTGGCAGGACACATTCACGCCTCAGATGCTTAGTTCTCTGCTTCTTTAAAAGGCAATGTCATCATAATCAGAGAGCATCCCCGTCTTTCCTTCTGGGATATGGATATGTTTCATCAGTAAGATGCACAAGACAGTAAAGATAACTGCAGCACCTGCTCTCTTTGCATAGATCATGTATGAAAGAGGAAAGTTTCCACCTCTGCAGATAAACAAGATAAGACTGTCACAATGCTATCAGTATGAATGAAATTGCCTGGATTACTCTGGGAAAGAGAAATCACTCAGTTCTTATGCTAACTGCATCTTATTTTCCTATCCGTATTTTAAAACAGTCTTTTGAAAATAGCAAAATTTTTTAAATAAAACAGGCTAAATGGGAGAGAGCTCATCTTAAATATGATTTATCTCAAAAATTCTTTTTTCATTACATACACCTCACGTTTAGTCCTCAGGAAAGTTGCAGGTACCTAGAAACCAGTGAAAATGGGTACATACTTCAGTTTTTGGGCCTTGACTGATCTATGGCCCTATTCTCAATAAATTTCTCAATGTAATTCTGATATAGGTAACACTCAGAAGAATGAATGTGTTCTATGAACATGAGTTCAGAAAGATTAAATAACTTAAATTACTATTCCATCTGATACAAATAACTTAACAGGAAAAGGTTTGTTGTTGTTGTTGTTGTTGTTGTTGTTTTACCAACCCAGATGTAAGGTGTTACTGATAATTGGCATTATGATCTGTGAACACAAGAGCAAGCAGTCCACCTGCAGCACAGCAGCAGGAAAATAAGCTTTCAAATATTCAGTAAATGAATAAGATATTACAACATAATTAATTTTATAAGTGATATATACTCTTATTTTATAATTCATGACTCAAGTCCCTTCTCTTCCTTTCTTTCCTTTTTTTCAAGAACTCTAGCATTCTTCCTTAACTCAAAGATTTTGCATTGAGTCACTCCATAATTGTGTCCTTAAGCCAATAATTTTTAATAAAAGACTATCACCTCTTCATTGGAGACTAAGCCACATGCTTTTCTTATTCTAGATAGAAAGTCTCTCTTTTCTGACATATATCCGTTGGAAAATTATTTTGATTTTCATTATTTACAGTTAAGTTACATTTCTTTTGACTCTTCATGCAACATGTAACATAACTTTCTGTGCAAATAACAAGACTGACTACTGGAAAGTTTCTGCTTGCGTTGTGCGCATTTAAGGAAAGTCCACACTGCATACTCAAACCTGCTTCAATACACTTGCCACACTGTCTGTCACCTCTCATGAATTCAGGAAGCCTCTTGCTTCATAGCCCATGAACTTGCGTAAGGAGTGCCACCACTGGACTTTCAAACTGGACTTTCAGACTCTCATCCAACTGTCTTATGACTGACAGCACCCTGATAAAGCCAGATTTCACCATATACTTTTTAAAATTCATTCTTTTGTCACTGTGCTGGAAGACTGAGGTGAGTATGACTTTGAATGAAGTCTACCATTCTGGTCTTTTTTGTTCCCTTTATCTGCAAATTTCACAAGTAACAAGGAAGATCACAGATCTGCATCACAGCATGATCACAGCAGATTATGCTCACTGCTGGGCTCAGATATGCCATTCCAGAAGTGACCAGAAAGAACATGTTGTTTTTTATTTACTTTCTGAATTATCAGTCTTTCTCTTCACAAAGCCCTCTTTCATCTTTACAGACTCACCAAGTACCTTTGTAATTGGCATACTTTAGATTAAACAAAGATAGAACAGCTGTATAGCATAAATGTAAGATGGATATGAAAATATGTGCAGGATTCAAGTTGATGACAGACTTTGTTAAAAGTGCAATGATTTCAAGATTGAAACAAACAGCAAAAAAGAGAGCATATAATGTGAAAGACGAAAGAGACATGGGTTTCCTAAACACCTGCAATTCCTTGTTCTTTACAGGTATCCCACAGTCTTTACAAATTTCCTGGAGTATTACATCAGAATAGAGCAGGATCAAGCAGATGTCAACTCATAGTACACTTTTACAGAAGTCAACAACTGCACATAAACATACACATCTGTGTATTTGAGTTTCATAAAAATACAAGCTTTTGTGAATTCACAACAGTTCTTGGTGGTACAGTTTCCAAACAAATGTATAATCTTATTATTTTTCAATGCTTTCTACTCATAGCTTAAAAAAAGACTATTAAGGATACAGAGAGAGAAAACTTGTCCTCTAAAGCACTCACATATTTAAGCAAATTAGAGACTTGCAAAATACATCAGGAAAGAAAAGAAAGTACTCCTCTATTTGATCAACTGTTTTTTTTTTGTAAAACAATGTTGAAGATAGCAGTATTGAAATGGGCCAGAAGTAAAATGTGAGGAATGAGATTAATTCAGCATTTGAGATAAGTGCCGTACAACACTGACATCAACAAGAAAAATCAAGGTCAGTCCAAGATCAGCAAATGTATACATCTGCTTGTTTGCTGATTAATAGCAACAGTGGTGTGGATCTGTTTATAACAACAAATTATCTGATTTCATTTTAAGCAAGTGGGGCTTTGTATTGCAAAGCTCAAGCTCTTTGCCTATTTGTTAGAAAAAAAGATTTTGTTTAATCACAGCTGCAATAGGCAGAGTGTTGCCAGCAGGTGGAGGGAGGTGATCCTCCCCCTCTCCTCAGCCCTGGTGAGGCCACATCTGGAGGACTGTGTCCAGTTCTGGGCTCCCCAGTACAAGAGGGATGTGGCACTACTGGAGCAAGTCCAGCAAAGGGCTACAAAGATGATTAGGGGACCGGAGCATCTCTCTTATGAGGAAAGGCTACGAAGTATCTGAAGGGAGGGTGTAGAGAGGATGGGGCCAGACTCTGCTCAGTGGTGCCCAGCGACAGGACACGAGGCAACGGGCACAAACTGAAACATGGGAAGTTCCATCTGAACATGAGGAAAAACTTCTTCACTGTGAGGGTGACAGAGCACTGGCACAGGTTGCCCAGAGAGGTTGCAGAGATATTCAAAAGCCATCTGGACATGGTTCTGGGCAACCTGCTCTAGCTGATCCTGCTCAAGCAGAGGAGTAGACCAGATGATTTCCTTCCAGTCCTAACTATTCTGTGATCCAATGGTTAAGTACAGGAGAATATTGGTGTATAGTATACAGCTGTTCAGAAAGCATATGCCCAAAGCCTTACATTTGGTAGCCCCAACTCTGGGGAAAAAAAATAAAAACACAAGACCCCAATGTAATATGCTGATGAAGAGACAGGATTTTAACACACATATCATTAATCCACAGCATACAGGCAATTGCCAAAAGGTCAGGATAATAATATCACACTGGGCTTCCAGCTCCCCATCCCTTACAGATCATCTGGCCCTTGCTGCTCCCTGTCACCAAGTGACAGGGAATGTTCTAAGAAACGAATGGAATTTAGTATTTATGAGAGGGATAAGAAATTATAATACCAATGCATAAGTCAATCGTATAATTGCATCTGGAGCAATGATTCGAATTCCCTGGTAGTAGAATTCATTACAGACAGAGGAATTTAGCAGCAGAGATTTTGACTTCTGCATTGAGCTCTCATTCCTGTTTTCACATGCACATACATATGTGCACAAGCACACAGAAAGGAACTGAAAATGTTATGTAGCTGAGCAGTGAGACTAACTAGAAAATACCTGTACACTTTGTTACTGAAGAAATAATTTGCTTGGCCTTTCTCAAGCCAAGAGAAGAGCAGCTAGCCAGTTATACTTGCTGAATGTCCTTGCAACCCGTTGCCCAGTCAGCAGCCCAAGCATTAAACAATGCACTCAGCCATTTGCAGCGTCTTGCAAAAAGGCCCTGGTACGGTGTGGAGGAATGAGGACAAAGAAGGAATAGATGGAGATACCTTTAATAAATCCAGAAAGCTTTAGGAACCTACCTTCCCAGGGACTGAACAAGTCTGGACTACAGAAGTACAAAAACTCCCATTAAAAGGAAAGAGGGAAAAAAATCTTTCAGGGAGCAACAATTAAGATGCTGTAGGCCAAGACTATAAAAATAGGCACCTGGCATAAAGAAGTTGAGTTGATGTTTCTCTTTACTATCTCTTGAGTTATAACATTAAAAAAAAAAAAAGGAAAAAAAGAGTAAAAGCAATGTCTTTATTTTGAACAGAATGAGACAATGACTGCCTAATTCCCTTAAAAAGTCATTGAGACCAAAAGCCTATGAGAATTAAAAATAAATGGTCATTTATACATGTTATGAAAACAGTATTGGATAAAATTAAAAGAGAAAAAAAACAAAAAGAAGATTTTATTACAGCTATAATAATCCTGAAATTTCAAAGAGTGCTGGAGGAAGACCTGTTTCTTTTTTCCTCTAATACTTCTGGTACTGCTAGAGAGATGGTACAAGAGCAGGTAAATCACTTCTTTGATCTGGCACAGTACTTCATATGATATTTTATGTCTAAGCCAAAAGACAGCAGAATAACAGCACATAAAATTAAAAGAAAAAAAAATCAAGTACAGCAAAAAGGTTTTTTTTTTTTTCGTCTCTTTTTTTTCTAAAGGCTATGGAATACAAAAAATGCAACCATGGCTATATCATAATGCAGTATATGTTGAGGAAAGGTGGGGGAAGGGGAGAGTAGCAGAAAGGAGAGAAGAAATCAGACAGCTCATTATTAGGTAGAAAGATGAATAAAATCAGACCATATTTTATCAAAGCTACCCAGTTTATCAATCAGTTTAAATGAGAGTCTTTCCATCACAATGAGAACAGCAAGCCTGAAACTGTGACCACTGATTGATGGATCTGAAGTGGATTAATTTTAGGATCGTAAGAAAAGACTGAAATGACCACTCCCCTTGATATTATTAATCTCTTGAGGAACTGATAGATGTCCCTCTGTAAAAGACAAAAGAGCAAGGAGATTGGGAGCATGAGCTTTTGAAGTGCCAAATTATGTATCCTTGAGGAAAAGTCAGTATAATTTTTCTTCTTCCTGAGTTGCTCTCTAACCAATATTTATCACAAATACCTGAGCCACAATATCATAGAGTAGTGCACTGTATTCTATACAGGATGATAATGATCTACAGAAAAGTTGGTTGCTTGTTGTGCCAGATAGATAACCGTATGGATATCATTCTTTCTGATTCCTGATGTCAATTTGCTTAAAAATAAACAAATACTAACAATAAAAGTAACAATAACAATAATAATAATACACTAAATTCCTAATCAGTGTTCGCCATTAGTTAATGATACATCAGTGCTGTGATTACTAGGGACAGCAGAGATGTATTAAAGTACTCTAAATGAAGATGTGACCCTCTGTGTAAATTTATATACATGCATGCAAGCATTCATGCTTTGTACTTTCTGCATAGAGTCATAACCTGAAATTGGGCAGCAATCTGGAGAGTCCCAGTTGGGATTCTGGTCTTCACTAATACTACTTGATACTTGCTGACCATGTATATAACAGTCTTCCAGCAGCCTCCACTCATGCCCATGTTTCCATGGGCGCTGTGCCTGCTCACACCTTCTTCTGCCCCCTTTGACTAGCTTTCAGGTCCCAAGAGTTGCTTAGTTTATATGGACAGCCTGCAAAATGCTGCAAGTGACAGATTATGCTGGAAAGCCAGCTGTTCATATATTTGAGTAGACAGCAGAAAATCTTTGGACAGCTCATGGGTGAAAATCAGAGAGATACTGTTGGTATTTTCTGACATTGTTTTTAATCTTCACTATTCTTATTGACAGGGCAATAATGGCCATCCACAGGAGACCTGTCAGATGACCATATCCATCTATTTTGCCATCAGGAGAAGTATACTGTGGCCAGTTGAACCACCTGGGCTGTCAAGGAATATACCCTTTTAACAACCAGTACTATGTACTTGTAATGTATAAGATCTTTTCCATGCTAGAGCTGGGCTTCAGTTTCAGCTTTATTTGTATGTGTGCATATGTGCATGCATTCCAAGTGGTTTGAAAAAATACCCTGTAATCTGTTTACAATTTTGTTAATGCATCCATTCTCTGCATATTTCTTTTTCATATGCAACAGCAGAAATGAAAAACAAATATAACTGATGAAATATAATGGATGCATTTTGTGATACTATGGTTAAATAATTTCAAAGAATTATCTTATCAGAAATATGTCAATGCATTTAATATAGAGCTGAAGGAACCTCTCTGTTTTTTCAAAAAATAAATCCACAAACAAATCTAGCTGTATTCAGGCTCCATTTATTTTCACTTTCAGCAAACATTCTAGTGGGTAATTTGCTATCTGGAACTGGATAATATTTAAGTAAAATAGATGAATATATTTTAGAAACTTGAGCTTACAGGTTAGAAATAGCAATACTTCATGTGAATGATATGTTCCATCATACACGCTTTTAAGTGTTGATTCAAACTGCTCACCTTCAAACTAAATTCTTTCTATCAGGAAAGTCCCTGCAGCTTGGTAAATTATTCTGAGCAAGGTCAAAAGCTTGCTTATTCTGTATACCTCTGTAAGGATCTGCCAAAATTAGAAATAGAACAAAAAAAAAGTGCCTTTAGAAACAGAGATAGGTAACATGACTTAATACAACTCTTAACACCTAGTCTTCACTTCCAGTTCTCTTGATTTGATCCTAGGTATCACAATATTTGGTATTTTCTTAAGGCTTTGATGCCTGAAGTTATCTAAATTTCAATTTTTTTCCATTTAATGTTTTCATCCAATTGATCTTATATTTCTCAAGCATGAAGGCTAAAAATACTATTGCTTACATTTTGTCTTCTGTTGTTTAATTTTAAGGTTCATATTTTCAAAGACTCACAACTTCTGAAGCACAACTCACTGAATTCATGGGGATAAAGTTTCTGTTCCTAAAAAGTCTAACACCGTTAAAATCACACTAGCTGGTTATCTTATAAATTTAGGCTACACATAGCCAGTTAATCTGATTGCATGTAATACATGTCTAATACTGAGTATTGGTTTCTTTCATATCTTGCAGGCTGACTGAATTTTAAAGTCCCATTTTCTCTCTCAGGCAAGAAATATGAATAGTGGCATACACTCATAGAAAGACAACACTGTATTAATTTTATGTGTTGAAGGGTGCTGAAGGACCACCCAGGCATACCCACACATTAGGATGTGTCAAGAGATCCCTACTACAGAATTTCTCAGAAATGCAGAATTATAATCTACAGACATATTTATCTGAAATAGAAGAGTAGATTCCAATATGTTTTCACCCATGTCTCCCTCCTAGGTCTAGTAAATCCTGTTCAAGTGATGATGGTTTCTGAGAGAGAAAGAAACACCCATGGTGAGCTCTTATACTACTATTATTTCGGTAAATATTGTTTCTTTAGTCATCAGAAGAAAAGCCTAGTCTGTAATTGCCCAGATTTTAACTAATAATATGCTCTGGTAGCATTAATTTACCCCATTTTAAGATCTGATCCATTATATTTCTCACTTCCTTTCGGGTAGTGTATCTGACAGTATTAGCCTTAGAGAGAGAGAGAAAGGAGAGAAAGAGAGAGAGGGAGTTTGCAGTTCCCTTAAGAGCACTGAAATGCCAAGTAAAACAATGTGAAAACAGTGAAATCTAGGTTTTACAATACACTAGATTTTACAAAACTTCATCAAGATTATAAGATGCTTTAAGGTGCAGAGGCCTGAGAAAACAGCCTCCTGCCCAATGTTTGGGAATAGTTCTACAAAGGTGTGACTTTCCTGCTAGGTGTGGAAAAAACAAAGAGCGCATAGTGTCTTTGTTGCACCACGAATGCAACGCACAGCCCATGTCTTCATCAGGCTTTTCGTCCTCCCATCCCTTTTGTGCTGGAGTTGCTTCTGCTGAGTTAATACTGGTTCGTGGCTTAAATAAATAGAAACGAATTATTTCCCACAGACATGTTTTGTTCTGAGTCTTCGACCTGCTATCTTATGCCATTACACCAAAAGCATGTGTTTGTTTCTTATTTTTCACTTGCTTTTTTCTACACAGTAGTGTGTATGCGTTTTACATTCAGTGACACTTTCTACAGATCTTCTGTAAATTACATACCTTTCTAGTGGGAGCTGAAAAGAAGTGTTTCTTCCTCACAAAATTACTTTCAAGCAGCGTGTTTTAAAACATACTTTAAAAAATGAGCAATACAGTTTTTAGTGTACTAGTTCCTAACATGCAAGTTCCTACCTTGATAATACTCTATTAAAACCAAAGGGAAGCTGGCTGTAAATCTGAGCAGTAAGGAATAACAGCTCTGGCCTCCCACAAGCAAAAATTCACATTGTTGCAGAATTCCCTCATTGAACTATCAAAAGTTCAGAGCAAGAGCTCGTACATTTGCATTCACTTGCGTTGCACTACTGCTCCAACCTTCCACAACCTCCTGCCTTAGAGATGCACATGGAACTCAGCCATCTTCAGAGTCAGTGAGGAGAAATGAATTATGCTTATGGGTCACTGGGAGAGGAAAAGATCAAAGAGAGATAAAATTAAAAGTATTGGACTAAAACATGTTCTATAAATGAAAAAAAAATAGGATGGAAGACAAACACTGAGATAATAAATAGCTAAAATGACATTTCTAGTCTAAGAAGAGGAGAAAAGAACCACTGCTATGCAGTAAGTAATTCCTGATCACCCAGCACTTTATCTACCTAAACTCTGCAACCTGGAATATGGTGAACGTTTTTTATTTTATTTTGTTTTGTTTTTTATTCTATTGGCAAAGTCAGCACTAAATAGCCTCAAAAAACAGCTAAACTAATGGTAAAAATAGTAAGACTAAGATAAATATTCTGATAACTATGTGCCTTATATAAATGCTGTGAAAAACAAGCACACCTTAAACAAGATGAATGCCAGTGAATGAGGCAAATCTTAGTTCAAGTCATTACGTTCCTGTAAGATAAATATGGTGACTAGCAACTACTGAGACAAGTGAAATAGGGTGAGCAAGACAAAGAAGAGGAATCTAACAGTTGGTAGAAATAAGACAAATATTATGACAAATCTGTCAAATGTGGATACTGTCACAATGAGCTAAAAGACAAAGTTAATTAGAAATGGAAAGGAGAGATTATCTCATCAAAATTGCAAGTGGAAAGAGGAAGAATATTTGGCATAGCGCCAAATGCATATTTCCTCTTCAGGAGGAACATACATCAGACTCAGTCAGTGCAGGGTCAAACATATAAAGCAATGCACATATCTGCCAAAGAAAATATTGTCATGATAGTAACCATCAGCAGCAGCTTCGACGATTCATTAACTACACATATGCGTGTTACATTCTTGTGGCAAGGTTGTACTGGGGATTTCATTTTAGCACGTTCATACATACTTACAGAGTAATATTATTTGAATATGTATGTATACACACACAGATATTACCTTATTGTTTATGCTTATACACCCACTGAATTTATATTTCTGAAACATCTCTGTGTAAAGTGCCACTTTTGCTTTACATGTCACACTGTACAAAATCATGTGAATTAAAGTATACATCTATTGCTACAGTCAGGAGGGAGAGGGAGAAGACCAGAAAAAAAAAAAAGAAAAAAAAAAGCAATGAAAGAGAAGGGGTATGTGAAGAAATGCCAGTAGATTAAGAACAGAGCTGCCATATGGTGGTAAGAGTAGAAACACAGCAAAGCAGCAACACTCTAGCCAAACTGTGAAATGAAAAGCACATAGGATCTGTTCATATGGAGTACAGGAAGCCAGTGAGACCCAAGCGCTCCCGAGAAGGGAGTGAGAGTAGGGGAGAGGACCTGGCCGTGGCACTACGGCTAATAAGACAGAGAAAAATGGCCTCAGCAGACTAAGTAGAGAGTGCCCCTTCCATTGCTACTTACTCATCTGTGCTTGACAGGGTGGAATATTCATCACAGGAAAAATTTCACGAAAGCCTTTACTTCGGCTGAAGCAGAAAAAAACTACTGAATGACTACGGTGAATTTCACTTAAAGCAAATTTCACATCCTTTAAGTGGCTAAAACAGAATCCAGACTCCAGTTAGCACTCTCACGTCTCACCACATGACCTGTAAAGCAGCTAGGCTGAAGGCAGGCAGCAGAGGAAAAAGTATAAAGTCACCCTTTAATGACACTTGAAAACTAACTGTCGCATATTCTTTCTCAGGTTTCTATGCATTTGTGAGATGGTGCACAGAAGTGTGTGTTGTCTCTGCAGGTCATAAGCACAAGCAATACTTCTCGGATCCCCTTCCTGGAAAAAAAGTAAAGCTATCAAAGTGCCTCTTGTTTAGAAAATACTCCAACTTCCAAGCTGACAATTCTTCCTAGATCCAAGATGTCACTGTATTCTCCACCAAGGGAATGCCTACATGCATGGCATTATTCCTCTGGAGGCAACAAATATGTGCAGAATGCTTCTAGTGTTGCCATTTTCACCTGAATTCACTCTTAATATCAGAAAAGCTGGAAAAGGGAAAATATTATAAGTTTATTCCAGAAAATAAAAGGTTTAAATTTGTGATTACACAAGCGGAAACGATATTGTAAGAGAGAAAAGAGCAACAAATTGTGTCCTTAGATTACACCAAACAAAAGCATTTATAAACAGTTTCCACTTGAAATACTTAAGGAAGGTTACAGCTGTAGAAGCCAATTTAATGAGTAGCTAGTGTGTTCCTCCTGGACCCTGCTACTCACAGACAAGTCTGAAAGCTGGCTTAGGTGGCAGGACCCAAGCACACCAGTTCATAGTCCCTTCCCAACCAGCACTTCAAGAGAAAATCTCTCTCCTCCTCTCAACTCTTTTACTTCCAGACTTAATTTCTGGTCCTTTTACCCAATGGACTGATATTCCATCAGGCTGAATGCCTCTGCGGCTCCCTCTGCTGTAATAAGGAAAGGGAGAAGACCATGGCCCTTCCCATAGCTTCTCAAGTTGGCAGTCCTAACTTGTTCTTTAATTAGCCTGCTCCTTCTATCGTAAATGGCTTTCTTGCTTGTCACAGTGTTTGCAAGGCTGTCACAATATTTGATAAGTGTTATGTCACACAGTGTATTTACTGTGCGTACGACTTTATCGAAGCAGCAGTCTTTGGTTTGGAGGAGTGTCCTGCATGCCAAATCTATAGCTTATGCTTTCAGGACTGGATGTCATTTCAGCAGAGGGTACAGGATGAAATGACTTTTCTCGCTTGTCTCACGCACACACCCCTGCACACAATATGCACACACCCCTGCACACAACACACCCATAAACACTTCTGCCCTTTTTATTGCTGTCTAGAGACACAGCGTGGAATAAAATCCCTGTTCTTCCAGACACCACGGTAAAAGCTTTGTCCTTGAAAACCAAACATCCTCCTTGTTATGCTACATGCAAGAGAGGAGAAGGAAAATAACAAAAGAAAAAGAAATTAGCCCTTGAAAGTTATGAAGCATCTGTAGTACGAACAGAGAAGAAGAGTAGAGTGGTATGGCTATGCCTTGCTCTTCATATGCAGGTAGCTTGCATCTGAAGTAGTAAGGGTGAGTCAGCAGGAGACCAAACACAGTTGCACTCAGCAAAATCTTTTTTTCACCAGGATCAGCATGTGTATATAAAAATATAAATATATACATATACACACACACATATTTTTATTTATTTATTTATTTATTCAATTACCATAGGCTAGAAAACAGGAGCTTAAACAGAAAAAATAAAGTCACCTTCTGTGGCCTGGGGTTCTGCCAATTTCTGTCTCACACAAAAATTATCAAGAATGCATGCAGACAAAACATTCTTTGCAAACATTTCTAGGTCTAACTGTAGTGGAAAAGACAGTGGAAAAGAGCTCATATACTAGCTGAAATTATCATAACGACTTAAGTACTGGGCCAGTAATACTGACGCAGCTCAGAAATCTTCCCACTTTATAAAGGAAAATAGTTGTCTTAGCAACAGCTTGTGAGCTAGTTTCCCCCCCTCCCCCTGCCTTCTTGTAATGGCAAGCACTTCAAGGACAATTTTTTTGGAATAAGTGTGACCGTATGCCACTTTTTCTGTCCATTGCTTTATTGGAAGTAGAAAATGAACTGACATTGAGTAGCAGAAAGTGCCTTTGATGCTTGCAGCATGGATCAGAATTTTATACATCAAACACATACACTGATTGGATAAATAGATTTTAAAAAAATTGTAGGACCATTTATGGAAATTTTGTCTAATAACACTGGCAAAGAGGAGACTAATCTAGCATAAAACATTTTTATCCACCTAATGCATAAGCACTTTTTTACAATATTATTTTGTTTTAATTTTGCCATATCAGCCAGGGTAAACAAACAGTTAACAACCACTGCAGTCATTCGTTTTTCAACAAACAGTCAGTTCTCTTAGTTAAATGATATTCTGTGGTATTAATTCTCTCTGTTCATAAAAATAAAGATGTAAAAAATTGATGGCTGTTGTTGGGAATAGATTGGCAAAACACATTTTATCAATTCTACTCTAGCTATACTCATTGCATCAATCTTGCTCAGATGCTGTGCTGACCAAAACTGTAGTTCTGTTGCGTGATGGCAGCAGGTTGAAAGAATACAGGCCTACAAAAAAATACAAACAAAAAAAAAATCTCACTTCATAAGTCTCTCATTTCATGGAACATTTGATATCTACCATATCTGGTCATTCATGTCATCCTTGCTGGAAATTCAAGAGTTCCTTTAATGATACCCTGAGATTCTGTAAAAACTTTTCTTTCTAGTCTGTAAGAAAATGTGGTGCTACATTCAAGCGATGAAAAATAATACTTAGCTTTTACACCGCACTTCTCAATAGATCTCCAAGCGTTTTACAGAAGTTTGATAACTGGAGACATGTTAAGGAGAGTTGTTTAAGGTCATCAAGCTACCTACTGGAAAAGTCAGAAAGAAAATTTGATTCTCCTGGAACCCAGTAAAAAAACTCACACTACATCTTCAGTTTTAGTCCTCTTCGTAAATAGCTAGGAAATTGTTTTGTCTCCACCACTGAATCAGAGAGTTAGAGGTGAAAAGAGCCCACTGCATAGCCAAACATGGCCATCTCAGAGCAGTACTGCAATCTGACATACAGCAGGGCAGTAAAAATTTTGCATCAATTTTCTCATTTTGATCACGCCAGTACGTATACCCGACCTAGTACAAACAATAGAATGGGATCACAAAGCAATAACAGAAGAATAAAGTTGACAAGAGCATACAAGTTTACACAGATGCTCTAAGTTATGATCAACAATAAAACCATATATAAAAAGAGGTCATAATGACAAATCCTTTCTATGCTATTGGCAACATGAAAAGTGAAAGATCAGTTTTTCATTGTCAGAACATTATCATTATCATACCATTTATCCAGGAAAGAATGAACAGAATAGTAAAAGATAAATTTACATATAAAAAGGCTAACAGTCCCTCCAGCATCTTATTCATATGATATGATCTTTATATGATAACACTCATAGTGACTACCTGTTGAAAATTCAGAAGCAAATGTACTGTCTCCCAAATCCCACAGCCACCTACAACAAAGGGCCAGCATTAGGGAAGTCTCCTCAGTGACCCCATTTAAGGCAACAATGGAAAGTCAAAATCTTATACAGAATTTAAGCATATTTAAAATTCTCACCATTTGACCAGAGGTAGTTAAGACTGGGGAAAAGGTTATAGTTTCATTTTGTAAACATTTGGCCTTTGATGCATGCACACAAAGTGAGTTGAATCTGCAATTCTTTTCAGTGGACAAAAAGATTGTATTCTGTTGCCTTTTTGTTGATAGAATGATCTGAGCAAAATTACATTCTGTTGGCAAAAATGTAATGAAACACAGTCGGTCAGCACAATACTTTGCAAAATGAATAAATAATAAATTGGCCATTCACAAAAGATGAGAAAAAGCAGTCATCAAAAGATATTTGGGAAAGAAGAATAATTTCGCTCACAAATTATTTTCACTACTCTATAGAATAACATAAAACTCTCTCACTTCAGAATATTCTCTTGGTAAGCCTGTTTAGTAGTCATCTTCATACTGTATAAGGAGGCAGACTTTAAGTTTGCCTATGACAATGTAATTTTAGACTTTAGAAATAAAGTTTCAAAGTGTACTCATGATTTCATTTTTAAAATCAACGACCTATAGGCAGAAAAAAGAAGGAGAAGGAGAAGGAGAGTTGTTATTCCATTTTAAAGGAAAAGAAAAATTACCCCTCATCTCTAGGTCCCCGGTAGTCTTCCTGTGGCACAAAGCAGATAGATAACTAGTTGCACCCAGCCATCTGAAACACCTGTCTTTGGTTTCTAAGGTTCTTAAGTGAACGTGGGAAAGGACACATCAGCATACTATTATAAATCATGGCAAGATTCAAAGACATGATTCAGTCTTACTGAAGAAAATGAAAAATTTGGAATATCTTTTCAGGATATAACCCCAAAATATAACCTCCACTCAGACTTCTGAAATCAATGCATCCGTTGACTGAGCGAGAAGTGCAGAAATAGGCCTTTACAAGGTCAATGCAAATGAAATAATCTCTTTATATTTTCTGCAGGTGTTTTTTTAGAGTACAGCTAATTACAGAAGATACAAGAAAATTTTCTTGGAAGAAAGGCTGAAATATTTCTTTTAAAGCCTTTATGTAAACAGAAACTACCTCTTCTGGTAGTGAATCTATAGCCAGTCAATTTTTTCTGTCATAAACTGTTATATTCATTGTGACCACTTGGGACAGTGTGGCACATCTATTGATGAAAGTAATGAGAGTATGACACTCCTAAATGACCGACCACTGTATTAATACTAGGTGCACCCTAATTCTTTTTGCTGTAAATTGATCATGGCAGTTTGCTAGCTGCACACCTTTGGGAAGGCTGACTGTCAGCAGAACAGAATATACACTCATGCAAATTTGTATGTGATAAAGATTACCCATATTATAAATACAGCTATTTTAAAAATAGGGAAAATGGAAGAAAATGACCAGATAGACATTTTCTGTGAAAAAAGAAAGGTGTTGATCTTTCTTGTAATAAAACCAACACCATTGTTTCATCTTAATACATTTTTAGAGGTTCATTATTGAATTATTTTACAGTCTACTTTAAAAAATGGTAATACACACACATGTCTGTCCAATGGCTAGCTGTTTATAAGAAATTTTGATTACATAACTACCATGAATAGAGCACTTGTGGAGAAACATATTACCTAAATCAGCTATAGTGTTTACAAGGGCAAACACGCTTTTCAGAGCTCTGTACAGTTGAAACATATTTTCAGCAACTACATGGACTGAAAAGAAAAATGTCCTTATGTGCACATGCGTGGGTGTATATTCATGCAGCACTATGTTGTTGAATTAAAATTCAGTAGCTAAAAAATGAAAGTGTTGCATATCTACTAAGTATTGTTGCATATATGCTATTTCTCAACCTTTTTCTTACCCTGCGTAAAAATGTGCATATACAGTGAAGCCAATTCAGCACTGCAATAGGGATGAGTTATTCATCCTTCATGAGGAAAAGTGACAGAAATACTCTTTCTTCCAGAGATGTTGCACATATTCTGTAGATTATTTCCTGATGTCAGCTGACTGTTATGAGGCCTTATTTTCTGTTGCCAGGGAAGCATAATTTCAATAATCCAAGTGTATATGAAGTACAGAGATACAGTATCCCACGCTGAAATAATTATTTCTTTCAGAACTATTCAGTTTAGTCACAAAGCCTGAGAAAAGGTATCTTTTCTCCCACTCCTGTTCAATTTAGTGACCATTCTGGTAGGTGTCCTCACAGTTGTCTTATACTCAAGGAAACATACACTTACTACCTTGCATAAAATGCTAGTTAGCCACCTGGGTGTCTTCTCATTCTGCATAGCTCTTGCAAGAATTCCCTGTAAATTTTTATTTAAATCTACTGCAGTCACTGGGCTTTGCTTGAGACTGTAAAAGCACCATCTAAAATCAAACTTAATGTAACAATAGCAACGTGAAAGTTTCTCAGGCAGTTCTGCAAAAGTGCCCTGATCTCCCTAACATCTTGCTATTTTTACCTTTGAAATGAGCCAGAAGTCTTAACCATGCCATCTGGCACCTTCATTTTGAGGTAGGAGCAAAATTCCAACAGAGAAAATTCCCACAAACCTGATTTGTCTCCAAAAGGGAGAACAGCAATAAATAATAGTAATAAGTAAATAAAATTTGATAAGTCAAATTTGACAAATATATATATATATATATAATGTAGAAAGAAAAAAAAACACACACACACACACAAAGCACACAAAGCACACAAAGCACAACCTCCCACACACAACCAAAAAGACTGGAAATGCAGTAGGAAGGCTTAGTAGTATTTTCAGTATAAATTAATATAGGAAGTTGAGATAAGCACTGTGAAATTTTACTACGTTCAATAAAATGCAAGAAAGTATTACTTCAGAATACCAAGGACTGTGACGGATCCTTGAGAGGGTACAATACTCGATCCTCTAAATCATCAGTCAAAGTCATCCTTTAAAATGCTGGTCCCCTTTTTGAAGAAAAACATTAAAAATACTTCCTTCCCATCTTACTCCTGACCAGTCTTACTACAAACTCATGCTGTTCCTTCAACAAGGCTGGACGAATTACAGAAAACACAGGGTATACTGTCTAAAATAATGCTACTGTCAATATCTTCTGTGCAATATACTGTGCAATATTCTCAGTCATCCTCAAGCTCACCACACAAACTTACAAACAGACTTTACTTTGTAGTATCCCTGATGTACATTGGGGCCACAGAGGTTAAGCATAGTTACCACAATTTCTTGTGAGAAATAAATTCAAGATACATTTAAATTACAAAAGAATATGCAGTTTCTATACAAAAAAGTAGAATTTTGTAAGTTTTAGCAAGTACAAATTAGAAGCAAATTGACAAGCTGTGATAGATGAGCGATTACTCTAGATGACCAGGTAAACAGAAAGGAAATGAAAGAAGAATCAGTGCTTCAAAAAAGTGGCATAAAGCATAGAGTAAAAGAATAAATGACAAGGATCAAGAATGCCACTGCTAAAAATGAGTTAGAAATAAAGCACATGGCAGAATGATAAATAATAAATGATTTTACAAGCACGTAAAGAGCAAGAAGTTGGCAAGTGAGGCTGTGGACTCCTTGAGGGAAAGTGAGGGAACACTGCATTAGAAGATGTAAATATTGCTGGGAAACTGACTGACACAGTGAGAGAGAGATTTTCAAGGGGAAAGGAAATGAAACGACAGCAAAAAATGGAGTTAAAGGGTGTACCAGAACAAATGAGGAAGTGAGAAAGGAAACATTTAGGGTAACTGAAAATACAGACTATCTCAGCAACTAAGAGGCATAGCATCCCAAAACTGTCAAGCAAATACCAGGTGAGAAACACCATTCCTCTCCCCTCCCTCAAAAAAAACAGCAAAAACCAGGATTCTCTGACCTTGTGCTTATTTACTGTCATAAAAGGCAGAGATATGTTCACCACCATAGGAATGGCTGAATCTGCAGTAACATGAAGAAATACATCCAGGCAAAACATTGACATTTTCATATAGCAAAATCAGGAGGAATTTATTAAAGAAGAAAGAAGGGTCAAAAGTAGGCAAACTGAAGAACAACAACAGACTTAAATTTGATTGGTTTAAGCTAGAGCAGCCCTGTTAGCTTCACTAAAGCTATTCTGATTTACCTAGAAAATAAATTCCTTATTGAGAATCTAACAAATTAGGTTCATTTTTCCTTAATGCTGCTGACTTGTTGCCTTGCCAAGACTTAATGTCTCAGTTTCATATTTGCAAAAATAAATAAATAAATAAATAAAAAGTATAACAAAATACTCCTCCATTACTTCTAAATATATAAAGAAGCATTTTGCTTGACTAAGAGTGCCATTCTAGTCAGAGCCGACAAGAAGAGAAATGGCCGCAATACACTATTTCGGATTCCAGAACTGTAATTCCAGAGTTCATAGAAACTTACAGATTTTTCCCACCTTTAGCACTGTACATTTCTTCCCTCAGATACATACAGCTATGCATACAGTTCTTTCCTCCAAGACTCCTTGATTACTTAGGCCATAATTCTGGAATTCCTGTCCTAGAACACACTATCACTAAGATGTCTCCTTTTTAGAAGTCATCTCACATTTTTTCTTCATAACAGCCTGAGTGAAAGGCCTCTTTACTTTGACTCTTGCTTCCACTAGAGTCTCCAGAAGGATCACACCCTTTTGTATCTTCCATGGTTTCTAATGCAGAAACGTCTTGTTTGTGAAAGAGAATATTCAGCTATCTCTTGGCCACCAGAGTACTGAGTGACTCAGTTTACTCACAGATATATCTGGAGATATTTATTTATTTATTGTACTAACAAAATGGGAGCCATTGCAAACTACTATTTAAAGGACAATTCTGCATTTTGAGGTCAAAAATTCAGCCAGTCTTCTGAAGCTAGATGACCCAACTGGTTATTAGTCAGTGTATTCTTCTAGGTAACAGACAAAGAGAGGTGTCTGGTGAAATTCATTTTGCACTACTTTCAGTACCAATAATCATGAGGAAATAGGGATTCTTCCTCTTTCTAATAAGATGCAGAAGGTAATCCTAGGAACTATTCTTGTTTTAAGGATGTTATGTTTTTCCAGTATGTAAGAACCAGTAAGGACAGACAGGGATTATAATGCAAGTTCACATTTTCCCTTCAAGAACAATCAACATATCAAAAAACTTCCCCAGTCTTGTAGACTACCTTCCTACACTGTCTGTCATCACTTGTAGTCCTATCTAAAATGCATGCAGATAATTAGGACTTTGCCTAAAGATAATTGAATCTGGAGGTGAAAAATACTTGATTACTGTTTGTTTCATGGGGTGCCAAGAGTCTCTTCAGGCCATATGTCCATATCATGTTATGGTATTGCCTTTCAACTAACAACCTTAAATAGGTTATGGCTCTTAGCTGCTGTTGAGAAACTTATCTCTTCCCATGGGATAATAGAAAAGACTGAAATGATCAAACTTCAGTTAAGGTGCCTGAGCTATGTGTTCTCACCTCATTTTAAAAGTAGGATGGTTGGAGTTTTCAGAGATTTCAAAGCAGGTTTCGGAGATTATCTCTTTACTTGTACTTTTGTTTATGCCTTTCACTTCCAATACATCCTTCACGGCTCTTAAATTCTCCCCAGCTTTCACAGAAGTGGCAGATTTTGAAAAGAAGAAAGAAAAAGAAGGAGGGAGAGAAAAATTTTTGGTACCCAAGATTATCACACAGATTTGATTCCAATCAGTTTGATTGGGAAGGATTACAGTCTTGTATATTCTTCAGTTATTTTAGAGATTTTTATTTTTAGAAGCTAAAAAAATATTAAATAAGCAGTAGGTCCATCTCTTCCATCTCATATAACATGAAGCGATATTTCTGTGCTAGAAGAGAGCAGCTTAACAATTCATTTCTTCCATAAGCAAATTTGATATAACTTACAAGGTTTACTTTGATTGCACAGCATTCCAGCAGTTACTTTAAAAGTAAGTTTTATGTGTTATTCAGTAAGTTTAGGAATAAATAGCAGGGGGGGAGAGAAAGCTTTTGTAGTACTAGCACAATACTTTGGTTTTAAAATGATGGGCTCCTAGAGGCACTGACTCAGGTAAGTACTAGTACTGTAGTGGAAATGCATTTTAATGAATGATCTCAGTGACGAAGAAGCGTGCCCCAACAGATGGACTTTTTTTTATAAGACTACTATATTAAATGTGTTACAATTCAGGATTCAAGCAGCTTACTCTCTTAAAAAACATCCATTCCTTCTCAGGTGAGCTTCCTATTATAATTAATATTTGACTCTTGCATCATACTGCATGTTCATTTTTTCAACTGAATTTTAACCTTAAAACAGTTGAGGATTTACAACAATTCAGGTTGTTTCAACTTAAATACTGTAGCTGTTTTCAGTGGCAAATAAATGTTACAGCACCCATTAGTGCCACCAGGGATATCAATTCAAATCTCTATTTTTTTGCAGGTCACCCCAGAAGATCTTTTTTAATGCCTCGTGATCTGGAAAGCCCCCTGTAGATGACTTTCTATCGATGTCCATTCCATACACACACACACACACACACACTTTCTTTTGTTGGGGGAGAGGATGTGTGTTCAAAGCTGACGTGTTTGGTTCAAAGCTGAGGTGTTTGAAGGGCTGGAGTTGGCAGGGAGAATTTGTCTGTCACACAGAAGATACTGCAGTATGACAACTCTGCAGCTTCCGAGGCTCACACTGATGAATCTCTATACTGCCTCTCCCAGACTTCTTCACAAAAAAAGAGAAGAAAGAGTTCAAGGAAATTAATATTTCACATTACAAAAAAAAGTGTGATTTTTTAGTTTACAATAAATTTCACCTTCTCTCAAAATGCTGGCTTTCACCATTGTTTTGTGCCATTGTATTTCACCTGATATCTGTCTCTTTCCTTCCCTACTCCTCCTCAAAGGGCTAGACAGTGCTTTAATTCTCATGCTTATGAATCATTTCAGCAAGCATCTAGCGTAAGGAAGAACTCAAATGTCAGGAAATACTAGAATTAAAACTGACTGTGGTCTTAACCTTGGCCCTGTCATGAGACATCTGCATCCACACACTTTGGGAAAATAGCTCAAAGAACCAACTCGGAAGAACCAGAGGCTCTTATGCAGGAGTATAATGAGAAGACGATAGTTAAATCTGAGAGTACTAGAACTGACTGATGTGCACAGTGAAAAATAAATGAGAGATGTTAGCCTCTAGTCCTTTCAGGATTTTGCTAAATGCACTTTTAATAGAGACTGAAACAGAGCGTGCATAGGCAAATGTTTGTGTTAGCTGCTTTGGTTTTGTTTTTAGTATCTAACGCAGTGATATACTTTTTCTCATTACTTTTCATTATTCGTGGGAATAGCAACCAAAATCCAATTGTAATATAATGGTACCTGGAACATAAAATCCCTTCCTCATCCCTTCTCAGGCTTCATCAAACTGCTATCCACCTCTGTTCCCCCTGAAATTTCTCTTAGCTTCAGGCCAATGACTGGTGGGTATCTCCCATCTGTGCCATGACTTGTATGTCTTACCTTTCCTATAGCCTGTATGACTTGTAAGGTGCGAATGCAACCTGACAACATTACCCAATTTCTGCTGCTTCTACTGGTAAATTTATAGTTAACAATTATACTCTGGCATTCCCATTTTACTTCTGAATAAGTTTAGAGCTTTAAATGTAAAAATATGCAATAATTTAACTAAAATTGAATCACAATTGCATGGAGAAACAGAGAAAAAAGACATTTCTGCAAGAAAACTGAATCTGCATTTTTCCAAATTGTAATACTGTATTTTTAATATTACTGTTCTTTTCTTGTAGCTTATATATAGTTATATATCCAGACTCATGCCAAACTTGGCTACTCCAAATTTTCAAAGATGACATAGAAATACAGAGCTTGAAGGGATCCAGGAAAGACATACTTCTGTTCTGAGACAGAATTAGATATGACTAACACCATCTCTCACAATCAGTTCTGCCATCTGAGTCATTTTCCCTTTAAGAATGCCTCAAAGTTACTATTTCTTTCTGAGCTTCAAAAATAAATAAATAAGTTCAGAGGAACAAAAAGCATTGGAAGAAAAAGACAATTCCCAATTTTTTAATAGAGAATGGAGAAAAGATGACAACAGACATTTGATGCAAACAGTCTCTAACAATTTTCCTTTCATTTCTTACAAATGATGGGGGGAAATCCAAATTATCTATTTAAGGAGAACTCCCCTGTGAGTCAAAAATCTTAGGAACTTGGAAGAAGTAGAGCAAGAATAGCATAATAGATTACAGAGCAAACATGGAATTTTGCATGTAAAATTGTGCACCTATAGTGATTAGTTCTTCATATTCAAAAAGTTTAATATAGTAGCACACGTTATAAGCTTATATATGAAGGAGAGATGAGTCATTCAAGGGAGACAATTATGGAAAGCGAAATCAGGAATATTTGATGCATTTTGTGAAAGAAAATTTGGCTCATGATGCTGTGTTACAAAGCCTGTGGAAAAAGTGGGATATTACTTAAATTATGACCATTGTCCTTTTAGTAGCAGGAATGAACCAGAAGCAGGAAGAGCAAAAGATACAGGCCTTGCTTTGGAAAGACTGCAATGTGAGTAAAAATATATACAGCAAAAGAGAAGGGGAGGAGAGGGAAAAAAATTATAAAACTGCCATTTAAGACATTTACTTTTTTTATATATACATGCATCTGCATAAACACATGTACATACAAATAAAATAAGGAGTACAAGAGAATACAGTTATGCTAAGCAAAGATGAGTATCTGAAAGAAATTAGTAAAGAGTTTTAGGTTCAGGTCATTGCAAGTAGGAATGTTCTTTGTCTAATGCCTCTTCACATTTCTAATAATAGCTCTGTCCAAGTACTGCCGTTTTGTCAGAACCACTGCAGTTTACGTGGAGGATATATTGTACATTCTTTATAATTGAGAAGTTTTTGTTTGCTGTTTTTCCTCAGTCACTCAGTGACCTTCTTGGTATGAAAAAAATTGGATTAAATTCCAAGATGTAAGAGTCTTCATCCATCCATCTTCACAGTTTCTGAGTGCTTTACGATACTTACAACCTCCCAGTGAGACTGAAGGTAATACCAGCTTCTCAGTTCTCTCAGCTGACTGTAGACAATGCTGTCAGAATAGGCCAAATTCACAGGTGTTGTGGCATTTCAAGGTCCTAGATGCATGATAGAGGGGCAAGGATCTACAAGTGTTCCTCAGTGACAAAGAGTAAAAGTTGTCTCCTGTCCTCAGATGGAAACATACACACAAGTTTCTACAGGATCTTCTTTTTCCTTTCTGAAAACAAAGTATATTTCAGCTTAAAGATCACAGAATTAGGTTAGTATAGTGGGCAAAACAATAATAAATGCTAAGCCATGCCGGAAAATTTCTAGTGATCTGCTAATTACTGCACATTCCATGAATCAGAGCCTGAGATTTAGCAAAGCTGCAGTGGTTTAGTACCTCAGAAATGCCAAAACCAATTACCAAAGACAATTTCATGCATGGAAAATAGTGACCTTACCCTCCCCAAATACAATATTTAAACTGGAACTGATGTCTTTCTCAACCATCTCAAATGCAGATTAATAAATGAACACAAGGGTTTGGCTTCACTTTATAGGAAATTTTGTTATTTTATTACTTTTTCTTCAAAGAGGTCAACAGAGAAGTAATCATAGGGTAACTATACTACTAATCAGCTGTTTTAGAAATATGATGAAGTATAACAAATTTTAGAAATATGATGAAGCACAAAACAGTTGCAAAGAACCTCAAACAAACAACAAGTAAGTAGCACTTTTTATGTCACAAAATAAATTTAATGTAAATTGTTACAGCAGTTCGGCAAGAACATCTTTAGTGATTCAGAGGTTACAAAGGCTAAAAGCTTTCCAGAACCATGCTTAATCAATAAACTAAAGCATAAAATTCTATAATAAGTGTAATGGGAAGATTAGCTGGCCAAAATGATGCAGATGTTATTTTCTCTCTGTCTCCCCCTTAAAAAATTATGTAAAATACCATCAGCTTTGTTTTCATTACCCTGCTGCAGTATAAGAGGAAGGTGAAAGAAGCTGGGACAGAAAGGCAACAAAAAGATATGAATTATTATTCTGATCTTTGCCAGAAAATAAGATCAGTATCAGGGGGTTGGTTTGGTTTATTAGACACCCAAGAACTAAATCTAAAATTTAGACATCTCAACAACTGAACAAATTTAAAACACTGGTTTTGTTTCAATTCCTTTTTATGCACTGCTCAATGAACAGTAAGGTCTCTCTTTACATAAGCATGTAGCTAGCGTACGCCTGTGAATGCCCGTAAGTACAATGGTCTTCTTTCTCCACAAGTCCTTTTTTTTTTTTCTTATATTTGCACACAGTTTGAACTTGATTAGTAGGAGCTGTCAGAAGGGCTCACTGATTCTGAAAATCAAAACAATTTTTATCAAAGTAGGATACAATTTCTGTAACTCTTTCTGTAACAACAAAGTAATTAAACTTTTATACTTCAGAACTCAAAATCTGTGGGTATAGTTATTTTACATTTTTGCATATTTCATAAATATTTATAAAAATAGAATGTAAGTGCAAAATATATACACACTTTTAGTATGTTTAAATTACCTTGCTTCTTTCATAAATACTTACTTAATTCCTAATACAATTGCTGACTTCAGTAATGGTCACTCTATCTGGAAGGGGCCCAAATTAGTCAGACTTCATGTCATGTAAAAGATTCCTTAAAATAATGTTACATGTACACACACACACACCTTGTTGTGCTCATGGTAGTTTACACAGGTAGCAAAATTCAGTACAACTGTCATATTGTTATTTTTGTACATAAGTATAAAGTATGGGCATAAAGATGGAGTCATGAAATTTAGTTCAGCCTTTTGTAACAGGATTCTGAATAGCACACACATATCACACCAGAAAACCAAATCTAATCACAAAAGAAATATTATTGCATTGAACACATATCAGACTCCATTTATTTCTATTTAATCAATCAGAAACACATTCACAGCTTCAAATGCATGCAATCATTTAGAATGACAGCTCATAGGCAAAAATTTTAAGAAAAAAACAACAATAACACAAAATTCGGTTAACCACAGCTAGTCAGGAATTCAAAGCCACAAAATACGTATCATCCCATTTATATCAGGCCACGTCTCAAAATCTTAGCAGATATGTAGTCTCAACAGGTGGCTCTAACCTTTAATAGCTTTAGAATAATTTTAATAAAAGGTTGGGCCAAATATTGAGCAAAGAAACCATAACACAAGATGTCCTGCTGTTAATGACTTTTATTCTGTTAGGAGAGGAATTTGAAGTTGTATCAGTGATAGCATGGGGAGACAGAAGGATGAGCCCCAGATCAGATCCCACATGATTTAAATGTTTTATAACTCTAACCAAACATTTCAGACTCCACACAGATATCTGCCAGCAGATGAGATAGCAGAGCAAACTGGCTGCCATCCTGAAAGTGCACTTAGCGAGAGTGCTACGTTTAGCAGCAGCTTCCGCTTCTGAATGAGCTCAGGGCACAGACACAAACAGAGCACATTAGGGTAATTTAATTTGGGGAAGAAAAGGTCACAACCTCCTACCGAAGCACAGATGGGCAAACAACTGACCTTGCTGCTAAAATAACACAGTTAATGTGAATGGAAGTGATGGTCTGAAACCACTCCTAAACTTCAGATTTGGGCAACACTTTGACTCATTGGGCACCTTGACCCTTGCAGAACGGTACCGAGAAGAGAAACTTTCTGTCATTAGCAAAATATCATCTGATTCCTACCTCCACTTCCAGACTAAAGCTTTTGTCTGCATCGTTTGGTTTACATGAGGAAGTCATAAATTGGGATATCATCCACGTGATAAACATGCTGCACTGTCTTGCCACCCTAGAACTTATCCAGCTGTAACAGGAAGGGCAACACGATGCAATGCTGGGATCTCAGGCACCATTTAGTACTGTCAGAGGCAGGGGGTGGGCTGGTGGCAGAGCAATTGTTTGCAACATCCCATTGTGTTCTGCCACTGAAAGAAGGACAGTCGTGCATGCATGAACTGAGGACTTAACAGTGATTGAATAGACATTCCAAACACTAAATCATTATTCATTACGTTAGAAGTGATCCTGCCAGAAGTATTTTGGGCAGAAGTCATCTATACTACCACTGCCTGAGCTGGTCCTGTTTTTGTACATCTGGGATATGTATGTATTATGTTCCCATAATATTGACCTGACACAGCATAAGGCTTTCATGAAAGCTGAAATAAACAAGCAAAGAAAATGTTTAAATTACAATATAGGAAAGCCACTCTTTAGAGGACATCCAAACCAGTCTCTCCATTGAGACAGGATCAAGTCTACAAATCAGAAAAGACAAAGCTCACAATTCTTTTGTCATATTATCCCTATTCCCATCATTGCAAAAGTCTCTCTGTTGTTCCGCAAAATAATGAAAGGCAAAGTCTGAAGAAGTATTTTTCCTGGAAACAAATAAACATTCTGTATATTCAAGCTGCTTAAAACAGAACTTTGTTTTAATAAATATATATGATTCTAATCTTCCAGCATGACACCATAATGTCTTAATTGCCTTAGGGAGAAATCCTGCCCCCTCTTCCTCATCCACATCTTTCCACCTACTTGTTTTTCCATTATCATCCACTACGTAGCTTCTTGAACATTCCTCTAAAACATGGAACTCCATCCACTGGACTCTGAAATGAAAGGATTTCTATTCTAGCCATCAGTAGTTTCAAACTTTACCAATCAAGGAAATTAAAAACGCACCTGTGCAGAAAGAGAGGCATCCTAGTCTACCCAGAAGGTTTAGCAGAATTTTGGAAGCTATCAGCTGTTTTTCTCAAGCTAGCTATTGAGCAGGATGATAAACATGAGGAGTTAATAGCTTACAGTGCTGCACAGGTGCCAACCCTGTAAGATCACAGTGTATAAGTAGTGGAATGCTCAAATCTGTTCATTAGCGCAGCAGAAACCAGAACACCAATCTCAGCAGGGTTGAAATGAGCTAAGTAGTTTGTACATGTGTTTATACCCCAAGGCAGAATTCTGAAGGAGTCATAGCCAGTGCAGGAAGTCATCAGACCAATGTACAGTGACGCTGATGTAATCCAATCTGCATGGGGTCAATGCACGGACTAACATAATTTTTCTCATCACTTGTTGGAGAAATATGTGTGTGTATATATTCACAGTCTGTGTGAAAGTCTAACGTGTCTATTTTTTGACCTCTGAGATACATGAGAACAAACAAGAAAGTAGCTCCATTCAACTCCATTTGACTGAGATAAGCCCTTCTTTAATGAAATACACAATTACCATCACCACTGCTGTTTATGTTTGAGAAGCCCAGTAAAGTCCATTAAATCAGCTGTTGGGTATTACACGGCATTACCTGGCTAAAGATATGTATCAACTAAGTAGCTCAAAGAAGGCTTTCCCTTGACTGCTACCAGCAGAAAACCATGTTCAATGAGTACTGTCTGCTAAAGATTATTATTGCCTTGTCTTCAGCTGCCACCAGCAGAGACAAACTGAGTGAACAAAGGCCAAGTTCACAAAGGACCTTCTGGAAGAAGAGGTGGGGCCACACAAAGACCTCGACTGAAGTGCTTTTGCCCATGCTTTTCCAACACTGGCCTTGCTTGACCAAAATCTTTGCCAAGGCTTTCTTCTCTCTTCATTTGTCTCCTTCAGCAAACTACAACTTGTCTTCCTGTAAGGGACATCCTTCTGAAAAGGAAGATTTTTTCCACACTTGTAAAGAGACAGATGCTTGTTACACACACTTCCTCTCCTCCAGTGAGACGAGAGGCACGTATTTGCCTGCCTATATTTCTCTCTGTCTGTAGCTTCTCTGGCTTTCAAAATTGAATACCCACATGGGTGCACTCCCCTTGAAATACATGCCAAAACGTGCAGTGTCTGTCACTCAGGAAGGCTGCTATCAAGAAAAGCCTGTAACGCTGCATAAGTGCCCTCTTGCTCATAAAACAAGCCCTTATCTGGGAGGTTTCAGATCTACACCCTGGGGACTTTCCAAGACAAACAAGACCAAGCCCTTCTCCTGGCAGTGCATGACTGTCTGGCCTGTCATAGTAGCCTGTTTTCATCCTGCAGATCTCATCAGGGACCAGCTGCATCTACACACCACACAGCTGGTCAAAACACAGGCAGGGCAACCTTGGCACAGGCACCTGGGTTCTTAATGGGGCAGTGCACCCTCTCATTCATTGTTATTAATAATTGCAACAGAGTCAAGTGTAGGAGTCCTTCATGCATTTCCAAATGGTCCTACTTCCACTGAGGTCAGTGGTAAGTGTAAGGATCCGAGAATCTAGAGCTCAGGATTAAGAGCTGGTGTATTTGTCACAGCACTAAACTAAGGAAACAATAAAGCCCCACAAGACAGCTCCATTTGCAATGATTTTACAACAATTATCTCAATATTTTGTTTGCACATGCAATTTCTGTCAGTCACAATAGCACTTTCATTTATTCATCTGGCTGCTAACAGTTTCCTAAACATACTGACATGATTTGCACTTGGGTCAGGTGAAGACAGGTGCCGTGTACTCAAATGGAATGAAGTCCATCATACTTACCAATTTGGTACCCATAGTAAGGAGATTTGAAGGCAGCAAAGATTGTGGAACAAAAAGTTTTAGAAACTTAAAAAAAAACAGCAATGGATCAAACCAGTTATATCCAGTTATGAAAGCAAGTCACAAATGTTTAATAGGTCACTTTTAAAACTGTAAACTTCTACACGCTACAATTCTAGCCAAGTCACATTTATCCCCCGACAGATTATGTATAGCGAAGGCTGTACAGTTAATAGGGTCTCACAACTTCCTTGCAACCAGACCACTGCCCTATAATTTAACCTAATTACAAGGATGGAGATGGATCCTGTCTATTCTGTGGTATTTAATAGTTGTACTAAGGTTTCTGACTTAGAATTGAACATGATGCTCAAATAAACATCACAAGAATCACAGTGTGATTAGTTGCATTACTTGCCTGTTTAATCTGTAGTCTGGGTTCACATTTTCCTTCTAAATTTCATAATGCGCATTACAAATCATAAGATTCTCCTCTGGTTACATTAAACAGATATTACAAATGCTGCTTCTCTGCTTCCCCTGTCGAATGGCCTTTAGCAGGGAGACGGGAAGCTGTCGACATGGATAAAGAGAAATTAGAGAGATGCCAGGTATAGAATTTCAGAGATTGCATCTCTGCAAACAGCTGAAGGGGAACGGTTTTCACTTCAAATATTTCCTGTTCCAGACAATTCTCTGGAGACCCATTTATCCTAACGGTTTGGTAATGGCTCAAAAACAGTAGTTAGTAGTCTTCTTCCATTCCTGTGTTGGAAAGAGATTAATTTTTTGCCTCAAAACAGAGTTTTGTGTAATACCACCTAAACAGAACCACAAGAAAGGAGCTGAGCGGAACATAAGACATAGTTTTGACATTCTGTTTGTTTTTCAGCAGTTATTGGGGCTTTTGCTGGGGGCTACTGGAGAGGATGTGGGAAAAAAGCTGCCAGCTGGCTGGCAATGCTGTGTGCCAGTTTGTGAGGTAGTCCATGAGCAAAGTCCTGGTTCAGGGATACTGGTGACCACTGAAGGATGACCCCAGTGACTCAATGACTAGAAGCACAGATCTGAGACATTATTTTGGCAGCCATACAGATGCACACAGAGTTTCACGAAAGGTAATTAAAGACACAACAGATACTATCAGAGATTTTAAGGAGTTGGTCTGTTTCTCTTCCCCCTTTCTCAGGGTCCTCAGGGCTGTGTTCTTAAGTTTTCCCTGAGCTGCCGATCCACAGCACGTCAGTACTTCCTGACAAGCCATCTGTTGGTTATACCCTCCCTAGCTCAGAAACCTTGTTTTGAGAGGTGATCAGCAGATTTAATTTGTTAATAGTCCAGAAGGTAAAGTAGGCGGGGATGCAAAATTCAAACTGACAACTTAAACATTTCAAAAATCAAATCTTTATTTGCATATAATCTAAGCAAAGATAAAAAGAGCAAAAAATGTACATTTTTACTGCAAATAGGTCATTTATCTATAACTGTGACTGCTACCTGACTGCTACAATAAGAACAGAGGGAAAATCCAGCTGTTCACACCTGGAGAAATACATCAAATCTTATTCTTGTTTCCGATATCATTAAATCATTGCAGACAAAATTACATGATAAATTTTCAGAGGTCTATCCAAGGTTTTAGACAGACAATTGCCTTTATTTGTTGTGAAGGTAGCTCTGTATATAAATTCCTATGCATCATGCAGAAAATAGATCCCTTATGCTTCTCAAATCATATCACTGATTTTTAACAGAAGCTGCTACCCTGACTATTCATTTACTCCGCTGACCTAAAAAGAGACATTATTAAAACTGTCATTTTTAAAACTGGGTTATGTTGAATAGAAAGCAGTCCGAACATTTTCTGTTAAAAAAACAAAAACATATGTTTCGTTCTTGATCCTAAATGCTGAAGGGGAAGCTGTTAAAATCTCAGAGGACAGGAAAGAAATCAGCTCATTTTGACTTTTTTTTTCATAGGAAAAAATAGCAGGTTAGCTAACAAGCAGCAACTAACATGAGTTTGTGACACACGTTTATGGTGCTGTGTCCTTGTCTTGCACCTGTAAATGTTAGACTAGTACAGATGAAAAATACAAAGTGCCTGTCCTCACAGGGATTTGGTCTGGTGTCCATTAGCACTCGTTCCAAGTGAAAGCAGTGCTCACTAGGAATTAGAAGTTTAACTTGTCATTGTAATTTGAAAATTAACATGAAATAAGAATGTTTTTGCCTATAAAAAATGGTCTTGAGGCTCAGTAACAGCTGAATATTTGATTCCTACCTCTACTACGGAGAAAAAAATAGTCATTTATAAAGAAGGCTGGAGGATTCCATGTTTGGAAAAACATGAAGTGATGTAAGCACACTAGCATTCTCCAAGAGTGTAAAATTTAACTCAAAGGTGAAGATTTTTGCTGTCTTTAAATCTAATGATCGTTAACACTCTGAATACAGAGATCTTTGCAGACCTGTTTTTCCCCAGCTCTTTTGTTAGACATCCCAGAGAATGCCAAATGATCCTGTAACTACGCCAGTGGCAATTAGATTTGACAGCCTTCATTTTCCTAAAGCTAAAATATAAGCAGTAAAAAACTTACTTAAAAAAGGAACATATTTCATCCCTTTATTCACCACCGAAGGACAAAAGAAGACCCTGTCTGTCTGACCATTTTTTGCCTTTCATCAGCATTTTTGACTTTTGCTAACATAGTACATATATTCAAATGTTGAAAAAATTATTTATCAAAAGAAAGAGTCCTAAAAGAAGCTACCTGCTTCTTCAGTTGCAAAGATTTCATTTTCCTCACCTGCCCTTAGCTATTACTCAATGTTTCTTTCCAGCCTTAAATGTAACTTTCACTCACTCTCCTAAAGAGGTCTATTTTTCAATCAAGTTTAAAGAAGACCTTTTGTGAAATGCACTGGTTCTCTAAAGACCTTCTAACATGGCAATCCTTGTTTTGACACTGTAGCTGATCTTTTTAAAATGAAATTTAGATTAGTAGTTTAACTGGGCCTAATTTTTCCTCCTCCCAGTTAACCTGGCCACCCCATTATTAGCTCAGTCAGGTGTTGGGCTGGTTGCAATATAGTCCCTCTAAGAATGATGCAGTTTCATCTACCATTCAGCTAAAAGTTTGCCCTTGGCCCTAAGACAAGCAGCATATCAGTTTGTCCAAGAAGAAATAGTTACAAATTCCAGCCGCCTATATGCAGTGTAGTTGAAATGGAAGCAGATACTTACTGTAAAATACTCTCACCGGCTATGAATAATTCATTTATCTTGTGCATATCCACCTTAAACCCAGCCTGAGCCTCCAAGAATTATAAAAGCAGTTCATTGAGAACATTAACCATTAATATTACCTTCAGCCACAAAAGCATCATCTTCAGATAATTTTACTGATCTGAGAATCCTTTTAGGATACTGCTCAGAACTGTTATTTTTCAAAACTGCGCTGCTCTATTCCCATTCATGTCCTTGACCCACTGCTCTTATTATTCTTTCTCCCTTTCAGTCCATTTTCCTACACCTTTAGTTGTTGGAGGATTGTTCTTCCTCTTTTAAGAAACATTTATCAAATCTCTTGTTTTTTTCCATTCACAGCCTCATTTGAAATGCTACAGGGAAGCAGATATTCTTTAATCTTCCACCCTATTCCCTTACTTATTTAGTTAACCAGTGGAGGAAAAGGTATACATTTATTATTTAACTCTCACTGAACTGTTTAACTCTAGAATACACAGAAACCTTGAAAATCTTTGAGAGCAATATGAAAAAATATATCTTTTTTTTTACCTTTCTAACACAATCAAAATTCAAGGAATTATTTTGAACTGAAATACTTTTCATGGTGAACAGTAGACCTCGTAAGTTAAGAAAAAGATTTTGGAGAGAGCTATAGACCTGATTTTCTATTTTACTATATGCCATTTGTATATCATGTGACCATGTGTAATTCTCTCATCTTTTCTGTGTCTTGACTTTCACATACATGAAATATTGTTAATGATTTTAGCTTTTGTAATCTGTGAAGAGTTCAGAACTGTGGGTGAATAGGTATCAGGAATACCAAAAGCATGATCAGTTTAGAAAGAATCCGTAAGTATATTCATGTAAAACTTTGGTAAGCAATCTGAAACACAAATATATTACAGGAAGGCTCAAGCTAACAACTACTGCATATAATTAAGAGTATAAAATTTCCCTCCCCATGAACCAACAAAACAAAACAGAATAAAATATCTCATTCTTACACACTTGTTTCTGTTCATAAAAAGTAAAAATGTTAAATCCAAAAAAATTTAATTTTGACAACTGAAATCACACTGATTTTTTGTAATTGAATTTTCACTAGAAATTTAGAACTCAGTCCAGAAAACAGGAATTATTTGGATTGTAAAAAACTCTTCATTTAAAGACTTGCTCATTTAAATTGTACAGAAATCATTAAAACTCTTAGGGTAACTACAAACTTCCCAGAACATAAAACTGAACATGTTTTCAAAATAAGAGCTACCTTGAGAGAAAATTGTTGTACATGGTGAATTTTTATTTCCATTCAAAACTGGGAATTTCATGCGATTTTACAATGACATGCTATGGGGCTCTCTTCTAAAGTTGAGATAGTCCATACTCATGGTATTACCAGAGTAGTAATACCACTCATGGTATTGAGTGTTTACAGCACAGTGATATGATCATGGATATATGTAAGTCCTCTCATTACATAACTTTGCAGATGTTGGAGGAGGATGGGCAAAAATAATTTTATGCACTATTTGGGCTTCAGACTGACAATACTGTAGTCTAGAGAATGACAGTTTTTCAGTAGAACATTAACGCTGAGACTCCCACTTTCAGAAGAAGTTACTATGTTCCTGAAAGTGGAAGGAAAACCTTTTCTTTAAAATAGTTCATTTTATATCCTGCCTTTTTCTTTTTTTCTTTTTTTTTTTTGGGGGGGGGCATTGACTCCCTCATTAAAAAAGAGGAAAAGCCAATGAGGCAGGGCAGGTGTAGGCTGGCCTTAGACCTTGCCACAAACAGCATTAGGTCATCAGCATGAGGAAAACTTACCCCCCTTAGTCATTAATCTTAATTTCATAAATCTGATTTGGAGCTGCAATTTTCTGTATGTCTGGATGGCCAAAAAATGAGCAATAAATAAGATATTAAACAGACTTTTGAGCTGAAAACTATAAAGTCACAATAAGGACTTTTTAATAATTCTGTCTTTAATTAGCTCCCCTTTTCTACAGGAAGCTAATAATGAGTTAATGTTACAATAAAAATATGGATGAGCATAGATGGTCAGTGATTCTCTTAGTAAATACTGTTAAGATAAAATCTCAGAGTGTGAGAAGTTTTATATTCTCATATTTCTAACATAGTTAAAAATAAAAAATAGGTCAATTACACAGTAAACTGATACAAAAAGTGTTTCTGTCAATGAAGGTTATGTCATTTTGAAACTGCTACAACATGGCAGTGTTATGAAACACCTTTTTACTACTGTAACTACATTCATATTAGGGCTTGTGTCAGTCTGCTCCACCAGTCAAAAATGGCATAATCAACTTACATACTTGTATAGCATATGTTTCAGTTCATCGTTATGCTAAACATACAAAATCCTTAATATTATTTTGCACAAACCTGAACACTTAAAAATTCAGTGAATCCAACTACAACTAAAAAGAATACTGACTTTCTTCACTATGAATAAACACACTGCATAATCCTGTCAGAGAACTTTGCTGTCAACATTTTGTTAAATGACAGGGAGGGAGAAAAGACTACATATTGACTCCACTTTTTTTTATATCAATGAGGTTAAGTTAATAATATTTTTGCACTGTATAATATAGTCACTTAGTGTTCCGGGAAGAAATCCATTATAGAAAGAGTAATTAAACATAAATGGTAATGGCTGAGTTACGTTAAAGTACATTTCTACTCTACAAAGTGACTGCAAAAAATAGCATCATAGGTTCTGCATATTTATTGGTTTCCAGATTCAGCTTGCTTATTTTGCAAAGGTGGTGGGGTTTGGAGGGGTTTTTTTGTCTTTTTTTTTTTGCCTTTTCCTGTTACCAGCTCTGAAAACTCAAAAATTAATCTGGAGGTCAAATAAAGTATTGTTTTTTGGTTTTCTTTTCTGGGGGAGAATGGTTGTTCTGTGCCCATGATCTCAGCACCGGTAGCAGCTGTGGGCCAAACTGTGTACTCAAAGGTTTTGTATGAATGCTGTTCTGCCTTCAAAAACTGCAGTAAATAGGAGAATGGATCAAATCCTGTAGAACCAATATTAAACATGATCCTACATATAAAAATATAGACAGAGTTTTTTCATCTGTCTACAATAGAACTTGCCTCCCCTTACAGGCAAGACTCTAAAATAATAGATGTGACTCTAAAACAACTGAGTTTTTCAAGAAAGCAGGCAAATGCCATTTCCCTGTTAATTTCAGGAGCATGTCAGCTTCCTTACTAGATTTGGTAAAAGAAGAAAAGTCCTATGTCTAACTCAATGGTAGTTTTTTTTTTCATTGAATATAACCACAACTTTTGAAAGTTTCATTTGGTCAATTCACTATTTTGGGGATTATCCTGAACATCAAAGACCAAACCCAGAAAAGCTGAAGAGCACTGCAGCTTTTGCTGTCATGTTACCTCAGATAATAACTTACCAGAATCTCAAGTCTTTTCTATCTCCAACAGTTTTCTATTCCATGATAAAATGCCACCTCCTGTGATATTTGGTTAGATTTTCCTTAGTCCACAAACAAGTTCAACCACTTGTTTTCCTTTGTCAAGAAGAAGCTGTTTCCAGTGAGATCAACAGAGCCTATAGTATGTCAAATAGCCAGACATGGGAGTCGGAGAACATAGATTGCTGCAAACTTGCTTTTTGAACATCTGTACAACAAGGTATAAACAGCATCTTGTCTTCCTGACTCATATGACAAGGTATCTTAGGAGTACCACTTTCTCCTCTGCTTTGCAACTCTGTTCCTTAACTTTCAAGTTATCTGAGTAAACAGGATGCATGGGAAACTGTCAATGTCACCAGTGTACTAGGCATAATTATCCAAGTCTATATTTCTGCCTGAACAGGTTTCTTAACTTGTGAGTCTAGCAAAAGACAGCTAAGTTGTATGTGAAACATTAAGAGAAATCATCATCATCTGAAAACAGACATATTGTCTGTGGATAATTCAATTATAATAAATATTTAAATTTATTACATTTCATTTATATAATTTATATGCATAGATTATATTTATATTATATATTTACATGAATATTTGCAATCATGTATTATATAATGTATATAAATAAAATAAAATATAAATTTTTAAAATGCTATCTTTGAGAAAATTGTCCTGCCCCACTGCTATGGGGTCCCCCCAGCGCTACAGGTTCCTGGTCCCCAGGGAGTATAGACATAAAGATAATAAAGTTATATATAGAATATAATCCCTTAGGTTCATACAGGAAAATGCAAAACAAATAATGAATAGATACAGTTATAATTTCTCAAATTATCTGGACACTTATTTATATTGCCAATGATTCCAGTCCAAATGGCTTTCTTTCAGCTGCTCTTCATTTTCATTTTTGGATAGCATAAAACCTCGTGTGCTAAATGCAATGCTGAGAAAAGGTACACAAAACCTAAAGGAAGAAAGGCATGAGTGAAGATAAGAAAGGCTCAGATTAATTCTGCATGAATGCAGAAACAATAAAAGAGAAGACATTGTGCAGTATTAATGTGAACCATATTCTGGTGTAAGGTTATAATGCAGCTCTGAGAAATGAGAACCTTGGTGCCAGCTCTCTCAGTACACTCTCATTATTTGCTCCTGAGCCGTAAATTGAAGTACATTGCTACTCAGCACCCAGCTTGCATGTTTGTTGGTCAGGAGCAAAGATGGTTAATTTACAGAGCAGATGTTCTCACTCTTAATTTAAATTTGTATCTTCTGTTGTCCTTCTTGCATAGCGTCACTGCTCTGACACATCGGCCTGCTTATGAGCAGGGCTGCCAGCTGCCCCAGGAGACTCTCCAGTACTTGAGACCGTTTAAGGATTTACGGCCTTGTTCAGAGTCAAATTCTCATGCAGCCTGCTGAATTCCAGGTTACTCAGTGTGGACCCTGAGTCCGCTCATACACAGTTTTATTGAGGATAGTGGCTTTGTCTGACCTACTGCTTCCATAGCGTTGAAGTACATCTCTTGTGGGTTCATATGTATTTCATATATTTGATATCTATCAAGTTGCATAAATGTGCAAGGCTGCAAAACCCAAATAGTGAAATCTGAAGGAAGAATACGCCTTGATGTGAAACAATTAATCTAAATACACAGTGACACATTATTGTCTGAGTGATGGATGTTGAAGAGATGTAGAAGATCATGCACCAAGTACCATGCTATCTTTGCATGTAAAATAACTCAAAGAGGTCCAAAGAAAGCTTTCAGAAATATGTAGTCTGTTATTTGGGTCATATTCTACCATTAGACCATTCAGAGTCTGTAGGCGTATGACGATCACTTTTTAGTCACTTAATAGAACACATTTCTACTAATGTTAGCAAAAGGTAATGTTCATCTAGAAATCCCCATGAAAACAAAGTGCATTGATGATACAATACCCTAAGTGTAAGAATAATGCACATTAATAACTCTCATATAAAGTCCCTTTTAATTTCAACATCTGTTTTTCATAATTCATTTGTCCATCTGAGAGATATAGAAAAACCAATAGATGTGAATATATAATGTGTCTTCTTAAGAATTTTCTTTGGGATATTTAAAAAACAAATTCAATTAATGTTACAGGACCTTACAGCATACTTAAAAGAAAAAAAAAAAAGAATAATTATCTAATTCTATATTAAGTTATTTAGCTTTCTATAGAAATTGCTTTTTTGGAAAAGCAATCTTTTTCATCCCTGTTTAATTCTACAGAATTTTCCAGAAAGAAATACTGCTTTTGTCGATAGAAGCAATGGAAAATTTCCTGAGAAGAAACTCCTTTGGGGCCAGAGACAGAGAAAATATAGATTCATACGAATACAAAGAGTCAGAACAGAGTTATAAATGTTCAGGATTCATGTTCCCCTTTCATAACAGCTAGAATGGAAATGTGAACCATTTCCATAAACTTGTCAGTGTCTTGTGATCTAAAAAGTTATTTTTGAATTTATTCTTCACAGAAGAAAACCCATATCTTCCCATCTAAAATTAGACTGTGAGCCTATCTTATCCTGTAGCCAATCGTGTGTAAGATAAGTACTTAAATAAGAGTGAGAAATCTTAGAACTCTAAAAGCATTAGAAGTAGGTCACAGGGAACATCAGCTATACTTAGGAGAAACTTTCGGTAACAAAGGTATTCTTGTTAATGAGCTGTAATGCAATCAGCTTTTTCATGAGGAAAAATCGCCTCTGTATAAACTGTAAATTGCCACATACAGAGCTAATTAATGAAGCTAAAAGTTTTTATATATGCTCCATCCAATGTATTTAGTGAAGAAGTCTTTGCATGTAGAGTAATTCTCAGGTATACATTAGATAGTCACTTATTGCTGGGTCTATTCAGCTATATTAGATTTAAAGCAAGGTGTTCCACTTTCATGAGGTTAGTAAAGAAGCCTCAGTGAATGTCTCGCTTAAAGTGTTTAGAAGAGGAAGAGAATCAGTAACTAGTGTCTTAATCGCTCGAGTTTAATTCCTGCAGTCCTGAGCCTGTTCACTTTTTCATGCAGAGCCAAGTGTTATATGTTCTCTATTTTAAAGTTAAAAGAGCAAGGTGCTGCATAGGTGTGGAGAATATCTTATTTGCTTGCAGTAATGACATGGGAAAATGTAACATTTTTTGTTATCTGGTATCTTTTATTTTCCAGGTTTGACAAAACGGAAGCTGCCTGCAGCAGCTGAAGAGCTGTAGCACTCTCTTGGCCTCAGCATCTGAACTTCTACATTCAGTGGTCCCCGTGGAGCTTGTGTTCTAACAATACCTGTCAAAGTCTCAGCTGAATTTGCAAAGACTTTGGTACTACTTCACTGGCTGGCTGTGAATAGCAAGAGATGCTACCACTGATTAAACTCAGAGACAAAAAGCCATGCTGGGCTAAAATGTGCTTTTGTATAGAAGGAAGAGCTAGTCAAGTTCTCAAGAGCAATGGGTGAGTTACAGACTCGTTCTTTCTAAAACATGTGCAGCCAGCAAAAGAAAATGTTCAAGTCTAAAAGAAAGAAAAAGGGAGGTCCTAAAATTTTATAGACTCAAATGGAAGATTCCTTTTCTTAAAGAATTTAAAACATCTTGCTAATGTCTTCCATTAAGTCTTTGAGTTCTGGCTGCATTTGGTAAAAGACTTCTTCAGCCTGACTTCCTACCTATAAACCAATTGCAGATCTAGGTATTATATTTACTAAAGATCCTTTAGTGCACCTGCACCTAATTTACAATTTATTCTGTGATAATAATCATAAAGTAACATGAATACCACCTGTAATATTTTATTATATATATATATTTATTTATATTTATTTTATTTTATATATAATAAAATATTACAGGTGGGTATATATATATATATATATATATACACACACCCACACACACTCAATCTAGTTATCAAACAGTTTTTAAGGTCATAACTTTCTAGTAATTCTTATTTTATGGTATGATGCTTAGGCTAGATAGTGTAAACTGTAAACTATGTACAGTGCTATACCTCTAGTAAAGACAAATACCCATCCAGCATTCAATTTTACCTGCATACAATTTAAAAAATTTGGTGGGAGACATGTACAGGTAAAGAATCTCTTGTGTGATTGAACAGAAGTGTCGACACTTCTCTGAGGATAATATGCAGGGGCAATTTTTGCTATTTTTAAGGAATAAAGGCACAACTTCATTTTCAAGTACATGAATGACTAAAGTAAATTTCTTATTTCCAACTGCACTAGTCTCTTACATTGCCCTTAAAAAAATAATTTGCTTTTCCTCTTCTAATTCTTTTTATTTTTACACAGTATGTGCACTCTACTGTGTATTTCAAATGCTTTTGCTTAAAATTTTTGCCTCAATAGACAGAATAATTTTGACTAATAATGGTACATTTAATCTAGAGCTATGCCCACCATATTAAGCCAATTCAGAATGAATAACTCCATTCTACATCTAATCCCCACTAGTACTGTGTAGTGATATTGTACTTATGAAACCCACACACACCGACTCCTTGGTCACTTCATAGCCATTTTTTTTTACCAAAATGTACAATAAATATGATACAATTATTTCCTGGGAGAATTTAAACACTGAATTTCAGAAGCAAATTTAAAGGAAAAGTTTCTATACATATATATTTAAAGGACAAATTTCTCTGACCTATACAGTACTCCTAATGATAATGAATATACTGAATACACCACTATATCTAACTTATGCAATATACCATCTTTAGATATTAATGAGGTAGGAGCTTAGCCATTTTCTTTAAAAAATCCTGAAATTAGATATTTTTATAAATATGATAAGTTAGCATTAGCAGTGATATCTGTCCAATATTTTTACTGGTTGTCAAAGTCTCATGTTTCAGGCCTGGTAATCTGGATTTTTTATTGCCTAATTGGTCAGAAGCATTAGGAGAGCATATGTAATCTTTTCAAGTGGAAAAAGTAGCTGATAGAAACACAAAATGACACGAGATAATCTATCTGTCTATCTCAGGTTAGGAATTCTTATGTCCCTACACAAACGTGTCTGGTAGGAATCACAGATATATTAACCCATTTCAGTTCCAAGAATTTTAAATATTCATTCTTGATTCCCAGTCATTTATATTTAATTTAAAATATCTTTGGAAGAGAGTTTATCCTTTTCCCACAGTCTCCTTTGCCACTTTGAATACTGCTGGTAATATTGGTAATTAGTTGATCAATGCATAACATATAAACTCATTCTCAGACAGCAATTGGTTTGTTTGCTTTTCGTGTACCAAGTGGGTTTCTCCTTCTTCCATCAGCTAGAACAATGGAAATTCTGTTTAAAAAGAAACAGGCCTCATGCCTCATACTTTAGATTAACCTTCACATTATTGACATGATTGGATTACAGAAGAAATGGTGAAATATTTTTGTGTGCAGAACATTTTGGTTTCTGCTTTTTTGCAGCATTTGTGGAGCTGTCAGTTTTAGTTTCATGTCTTTATTTTAATTTCATGTCTTCATCTTTCAAAAGATGAAGCACTGATCTTCAAAGAGCCCGACTATTCAAAATGGCAAACAACTACTCCTTGAATGGTTAATTTTTCAAATGTGAGCATAGATTCCAGATGGCATAAGGAAAAAAATCAACTTGTTTTATTGTTCAGTGCTGAGAATTTTTCCATCTGCTGGTCAGTACTAACTTTGTAGTCACTTACAGGCAGTACAATTAGAATTCCACTTTGAAGTGAAATCTTCTAGAAACAGAAAACAAACAAAAAAAAGAGTAGGTTTTCACTGAAGAGTTTCCCCTTATGCAGACAGACCGTTTCTACTGCCTTATACACACATACACTTATATCCCTTCTGTATGTGTGAGAGCCATGTGGTAAACTGCAGAATCAGATGATAAATTGCAGAGCCATGTGATAAATGAATTTCTCATGTTCCTTTGACTGCCTTACCTGCCCTCTAGACCCTAATCTGTCTCCTGGGACTTTCTCTAGCATCCAAACCCCTGAACAGCTTCAGATACCTGCCATTTTAATTTTAAATCAACTAGCCAGTAAAAAAGTCTTCCTTCTTCTATCCAGAAAAATAAAACAAATCAGCCAAGACTCAATGAGCATGATATTAACTTCTGTGGCTGTGACAAATTTTCTTAGACATAAAAAGTCCCCATTTTGCAGTCAAATCTCATTTATAGAGATAAAAACACAAGAGTTTTTCCACTGGTGAAGGGGCACATCTTCAGCTTTTAAACAGCAACCACACAGTAGCTTTTAACCTTTTAACAGTCTGACAGACCCCCTAATTGCTCCTTTTTACATAAAGAAAAGCTGTTATACCCCATATTCAGAGGCTTTTAAGTTTCACCATTCCTGTCCTGTATTTGATAACTAAGGCATCTTATTCTGTAGCTGGAAAGCAAGTGTGTGTGTGTGTGTGTGTGTGTGTGTGTGTGTGTGTGTTCATACATAAATTACCACTTTCCCAATTTTAAAAACTTCTAAAACTATTTGTTAAAATAGTCTTTTTGTAATATATATGATATATGTGTTTTCAGCTGGCCTTCTTCTGCACTTCAACTTTCTTCTGCATGCAATTTCACCAGCCCACTCCCAGCAATAAGGAAGTCAAGGCAGTGTTCTTAAAGGTTTTACTCAAGATCACACTGAACGTCTGTAGCAGTAAACACTGATTATATATCTCTAAAGTCTCATTCTTGTTCTGGTTTTGGATTTTTTTTCATTGTAAGTCCATCATTCTGCTGTGGAATGAATGGAAAAATACTCACACAACCAAAACAATAGGTAATAATAGCCATGCCCAGTCACCAACATTAATTTAGTGGTGATTTTTGTCCAATTTTATGACAAGCCAAGGAATAAGGACCTTGAAACCATTTCTTTTAATTTAAGAATAAGGACTCAATAAGGTACTGGGCTTAAATCCCAGTGTATAAGTAATGCTGTCCATTAGTATAGTCTGCATTATGCCAGGTGTTTCTCAGAGAAATATAAATCAAAAGTCTCACTCTCTAGAATTTAAAAATTAAAGACAAGCAAAGAAATTTGACAAAAAAAAGTATTAGAACAGTAGTGATCCACCTCATTTTTTTCTTAGATTTTGGTATGAAGAGAAAATAAGGGCTTTTTAGCCTTTATTAATACAAGCTTCTTGAATGGAAAAATTAAATGCCACTTGTTTCCATGCAAGAATTCTGTAGCTGACAGTGATGGAATAAGTAAGGAAAGGATGTTCCTAATTAGATTTTGGATGGTAACGAAACTTTTTCAAGTTATATTATTAAAGTCTTTATCTGGCAACTCCTCTGAACAGCTATTTTGTCTTGTATTAGTGTACTACTGTTTCTGAACACACAGTACCAGCTAGCTAGGTCACTTTTCAAATCATACGAGGTGATTATGCAACACTTGTAATAGCAACAAGACCAAGGTCCTCAAAACCAAATCCGATCACTTATTTTCATATGTGTAGTTCTTTTCCAGTTTAATGATAAGAGAGTTTTTGTGATCCCGTTTAAAAACTCTGCATAGCTGTAGTCTATTTTGATGGCCATTTCCCTGTATTGCATGATGATGACAAGTCACTATACTACACGTCTTAGCTTTAGTGCCTACCACAGGAACCATTTTCTAACAGACACCAGCCTTTAAAAAGCAAGAACTGCCATGAGTAAAATAAAACTTTTTATTGCTTAATCTCTTTTAATTGTCTTTTAATTGTTTTGTCTCAATACGTAACATCATTTATATGTCCATAAGTTCTAAAAATTAATACTAAATTGACAGGAAAAACAAACTCATTCACTAGCCAAAGCCCATATAATGAACTTCCTCCTATTTTAAAAAATGGGTCAGTTTCATGTGATTTGGGGCTTCATTTGCATTGAATTTGCATACATAGAAAATAAAGAGCAATTCCATGTTTATGCTTTTAAATATAGCTGGCTCTGTTTAAAGACAATTTAAAGATCATTTATAACAGTAAAAACTAATGAAAGACAGATTAAGAAAAACAGCTTTTTGGCACAGGTAAATTGGCTCAAAGTAAATACATTACTTACTAAAGTAAGTGGGAAAATTGCACTAACTGATTAAGTGTTGAATCACCTTCCTATTTACCTCACACTACCGTTTTTAAAAATAGCTTTTCAGGTTGTGTGTTTTCTGTCATTCTTACTCCGGGAACACTGTGGCATGTATTTTTTAAAATACGTTCTTTCTATTCTGCAGATAAGCAATGTCACCGTGGATCATAAGTTTGATCTATCTACAGCTACAGACTGCTTTCATATGAGAGTCAATAACTGATGTAGCTTGATAATAATTAAAAGACTTCAGAGTTTTCCTAGCAAGGCAGTATGAATCTCAATGCATTATTTTTCATGGGTATCATTCAAAATGGGATGACATAAGATATGGACTAGAAAGTGCTTCTTTGACCACTCTTGATCTGTTATAACTGGGCAAGCCAGTAAATTAACCCACTCCACATTCCTTTTTTTATATATATATAAATAACAACAATCTTCCTTTTTTTCCCTTGACAGCATGTACTTTAATATATGTCACCAACATTTATAGAAATATCAGATCAGTGTAACTTGATATCACTGATCCTAAGAGAAGATTGAAAATGCTAAATTATCTGCGGTTTATATTTTACAGTGAAACAGGTTCAATAATATTTTGTGTCAGTAGTGTCACAGATTTACGTCTCCAGACCATCATGGGGTAAATTGGGTTCAGTTTCTGGTCTCTTGTCTAGTCCCTAGGTAGAGCAAATGATTCATATATCTTGGCACAAGTCCATTAGGCCAATTTGTTCATTTTAGCCACAATCCATCAGTAAAGAGCTAAACACTCTACATCATGTTCTATTAGCACAAACACAATTGACTTCATGTGTTTCACACTTTGCTCATTCCTAAAAAGGAATGATGATCCCTGAGCACAAGAAGGAGGACTACAGAGCAATCATAGATTAGAATAAACTTCTCTGTGTATAATTCTTGAAAAATTCCAGTCTGGTATGGCTACTAGAGGCATCAGCTCTGCGGAGAAGGACCTAGGAGTGCTGGTGGACACCAAGTTAAGCATGAGGCAGCAATGTGCCCTTGTGGCCAAGAAGGCCAATGGTATCCTGGGGTGCATCAGGAAGAGTGTTGCCAGCAGGTCGAGGAAGGTGATTCTCCCCCTCTACTCAGCCCTGGGGAGGCCACATCTGGAGTACTGCGTCCAGTTCTGGGCTCCCCAGTACAGGAGGGATGTGGCACTACTGGAGCAAGTCCAGCGAAGGGCTACAAAGATGATTAGGGGACTGGAGCATCTCTCCTACGAGGAAAGGCTGAGAGAGCTGGGACTCTTCAGCCTGCAGAAGAGAAGGCTGAGAGGAGATCTTATTAACGTGTACAAGTATCTGAAGGGAGGGTGTCAAGAGGATGGGACCAGACTCTTTTCAGTGGTGCCCAGCAACAGGACAAGAGGCAACGGGCACAAACTGAAACACAGACGCTTCCATCTGAACATGAGGAAAAACTTGTTCGCGGTGAGGGTGACACAGCACTGGCACAGGTTGCCCAGAGAGGTAGTGGAGTCTCCTTCTCTGGAGATGTTCAAAACCTGCCTGGACGCGATCCTGTGCAACGTGCTCTAGGTGACCCTGCTTGAGCAGGGGGGTTGGACTAGATGATCTCCAGAGGTCCCTTCCAACCTCAACCATTCTGTGATAGAACATCCTACTCTCTGCTTAAGAAAACAATTGGATAAACCAGACAAATCTTAATCTGTATACATAAGTCATTTAAAAGCTGATATTCAAAGAAGCAAATTAATTTTATGGCAAAATCCTCCTTTTTAGCCAGGCAACTTCAAATGTTTAATGTTAGACAATGGGGAGGAAGAATTGCCTAAGTATTTGTTTAACAGAAAGTCAACCAAAGTTTGAGCCATGTTATTAGTTTGCAAAACAAGGAGAGTGAACTGAGTACTTTTCCTATCATGGAGGCTGACGTTAGCGAGGAAATAAATCACCTCCCCTGTCACTTTTACAAAAGAAAGAAACTTAGATGAAGGCATTTGTGTAGAAAGAGGAGTCTGCCAAGACAGATAAATCATTATGTGCAGTAAACAGGACAAAATATTTTGGTCCACGTTTATTCTAAGAATAACTCCTTTAGCTACTAAGGAGTCCTACCAAGAACATATAAGGTGTGCTCACTGTTAATATTTTTAATATATAACAATTAGTTCCACATGGGAACGTTAGTATATAACAAATGACTCACGAATTTTACTGCTGCATAAGAAGCAAAATCACAAACCTTATTTACTGTTGATAAGTTTGGCTCTATTTGCAGTTTCAGTTTTTTCCTGTACGTAAGCTGACTCTTAACCTGAAAACAAAGGCAGAATGACTTTTAAAGTTTGGATTAGGACAGTGAAAGATCAAAGCTAGTGTCATCCTCCTAAAGTGCTCTGTCCTGACAGGTAGCAGTAGTTTCGTTCTGTTCTTGAGATTTTATATGATTTTATGTCTACACTTTTGCTTATGTTTTAATTGTGAAAAGCAAACAAACAAAACAAAACCTTTCACATGCAGTGTAGCTGGCTACAAAGTGCACCAAGACAACTCCTCTAACATATTAGAGTGCTTTGCTTTTGTCGTCCTTGTAGCTCTTGCCTCTTTTTAAGATTAGCAAATTGCGGTTTACAGCCCTGAGAAGCTGTGTAGAGATCTCACTTGATCTCAAGAAGTATTTAATATGGAGTAAATGCTGCCTATGTTATGCTGACTACTGCAGTGACCCAAATTTGAATCTGTAAAGACCACATGGAACTTTGACTTAATGGCATGGATTTCACAGGAACAATTTTGGAAAAGGCACAGAGAAGCTTATTTACATTCCCCTGGCTAGAAAGGCAATATCAGCTTCCACAGTTCTGTAAAAAGTTTCCTTATTCAAAATATCAGAAGCACAGAATGTTTTCATTTTATTACCCAATGTGTGATACATGAAACAGAGTCTCACTCTCACACAAAACACAAGGAATCCAGTCACCCAACAGAAGGGAGGGAGAAGAACTTCTGATTGTAGAAAAGAGCTTTTAATAATGAACCACAACAGCTCATTTCACAAGCGTAGTCATAACAAGTAAGGGAGAACCAAATGGAATTTTAGCTCTTGTAACACTACTTCCCCAATATTTAAAAGATTATTTTTCAAAGGAGAAAATCAAGTTTTCCTATGTATGGAAAGAAACAAAACAAAACACAGCATGCCCATTTCTGGTTAAATTTCAAATTGACTTAAAGTACCTAACATCAGGGTATGTACTCTGGTCCAGGCTAGGATTCAAGCACTTAATCAGACATCAATTACAACATTAAGCATGTGAATAGCCCCATTGAACAGAATGGAACTATTCATAATCTTTAAGTTATGTACATACTTAAGTACTTTGTAGGTAGAAGCCTAAAGCCCTGCTTCTGTACAAGGCACTTTGTAGAAGAGAAGTGCTGAGGGACAAATTCTGTATTATAGAGCTCCTCTTGTGCAACTGAGAAGCTTGCTTGACTGGCAGCTTCTGTTGACTCTACTAACTAGGATAGCATCGTTTTTTTCACAAAAAAAGTTTTGATTGTTCCACAGAAAATCCCTAAATGTCAGAGTTCCATTGGTATTCTAAAGATAAAGCTTTTTTTTTTTCTTGTAAGAGTAATGAAATAGATTGAAATATGTAAACAAAATAGAAAATAAAATAAAATAAAATAAAATAAAAAAGCAAAGTCATTTATTAATATCCTACAAAACATATTTTCAAAACTGATGTCAGATCTGAGGAATTTTCACCTCTGTTAAGATCCAGAACTAATTATTTTTAGCATCTTTACATGATTTTTTTTAATTTCATGCATTTATAATGTGACACATACATAGAAAGACACTTTGGTCTGTCATTGTTGTGTATGAATATATATCCTAAAGGATGAAGGATGAGGCATCCCCGCATCTTTTGTGGAGTAAATCAGGAAGATAAGGGCACATGCCCATTGATGCAGCCAAAATTGCAGGAGCTGTTAAGAAAATAGCATAATGACTTAGAGAAAGGTACAAAATGAAGCTCAGTGCTTCCAAATTAATTAGCAGAGAGACATCCCCCACCTGTCAGGGCATTACTGCACCTTTTACCACTTAATTTTTCTAAGCTATGACTGTCAAAGATAATTACCTTGGAGTAGACCTTCTGTGTATTTCACCTGACTTCATTTCCTCTTCTTGGATTGCTCCTATTTGAAACCTTATGAGGAATTTCCTATCTTTCCAGAAGAATTCTAGCAGAATGACTATAGAAAGCTGGGCAGTGCTCGTGCAAATGGTTACTCTGTCATACCTCATTTTCATGGAAATACAAAGGACTTTTGGCTTTATGCTCTACTGCTCCCTTCCTCCTCCAAAAGGAGACCTGAGCCAAGTGACAGAAAGTTTATGCTATTAGCAGGTAGGCACTTGCCCGTTTCTTTATGGTGAATGTGTCAATAAATGTCAGATCCCCCTTTCCTTCTTCTGTGGTAGAGTCCCTCTACCATACTGATGGGTGTTCATTTCTCTCTTGATATTATTGTGATAAACTCCCTAGGTAAAACAGTGAGTAATTCCTTCAAAGTTTAAATATTGAACTGTAGTTGGAGGAAGAAGTATATTCTTTGCACGTATGCGTGATCAAAAAATATTCAGCATGTCAGTGTAGACAGCACCACGCACTGTACTCTACTTAATAGTTCAACCTCTTACTTATCAAAAATTAAAGAATTGTTGACAGGAAATCTATATTTAAGATCCAACACAGAAACCATTAATGACAAAAATCCAGTAACCAAAGGAGTTGGCATTTACTGCATTTTATGCTGGAAACACAAGTTCTGTATGCCAAAGGTTGGGGCAGAGTGATTAACTTTTCTCATACGTTCAGGTAAACTGTCTATCATACCTCAAGTAAGTAACTTTAAATGTACAGATACCTTAATTAATTGAAAAATAACCATCTGTCTCTTCCTCTGTTATTGCACAAATCAATCTTCATGTCACAACTAAATGCAGTTAAGAATAAAACAAATGCTAGTGCCAGTCTTTTTCTAAAGTACAAAATGCAGAATTGTTATCCACACCATATATGCTGGATTTGTTTCCTTTTTCTTGGGTTGTCTATCATCTGTTGGGTTTGTTTGAGTTCATGCCATAATCTCACAGACACCCTGCAAATAATGCCATTTAAAGGTTATGAGTGTGACTCCAAGAAGTTAGGTGGCCTACTGTAATGGCTAGTGAAAATGTCCAAGAGTCAGAATGCCTGCAATCCCTACCTATCATTGGCTTAGGCTGGCTGAGAGGCCACTTATCCCTCCTCTGCCCTCAGTTTATCTATTTGGGAAATGATCATGAAAGTACAGTACAGGGTATAATAGGCTAATATCTGCAAACCCTCTCTGTAAAGTGTCCTTGGATGAAAGGTGTCTACAATAGCAAGGTGTAATAATAGATATTTTTCTGAGCGATAGCATGATTTCACTTGTTTAGGCATAAATCAATCATATAAGTGATTCAAAGTACTAATAAGCTACACAGTTAATATATTACCTACTGTAAAAAGACAAGATGCAAGAAAAATGTTTAGGAAAACAAAATTGAAATTAAAAGAGGGAGACTGAAAAGTCCACTTATCACCTATCTTCCATTTTCATTTTCTGCAGAACTATTTTGTGAGTCCCTAGGAAGTGTTTGATCATCATCTGTGAATGACGTCACTCTACTTATGTGTCATCTGCTGTATAAGTACAAGGACATATGCACTAGTGATGTACAACATCTCCTATAGGGTCAGATGAAAAGAAAAGTCTCTTGTATGATGCGTTTGAACGATGTAAAGCAGGTCAGATTCTTCAAAAATGTCTTCTGCATAATTCAAAGCAAAAGGAACAGTTCAAATTGAAGCTGTGACAGAAACTGCTCCTTAAAGAGACCCCCTACCTGAAAAGATTGGTATTCACTAGGCTTTCGAATATATTTTGATGTCAGTTCACCTCACTATTGACACTGTGTTTTGACTGCTGAAGGAGAAAAGAACCAGTTGCAGCATTTCAGGTGGCTTTTATTGACGCATTTGACTGTGCTTGGAGTTTTAAGCAGAAAGGAAAGTACTGGAGAGTTAAAAGTGTGCTTTGTCTTTGTTGCCCCCCTCTATACACACAGCTAACTTATAACTTTTCTCATAATAACATAGCTTATTAAAAAGAGGAGGAAGGGTCTGTAGTGGGAATCAGCATAGCTGCAACGCAGATAACTGGAACAGTGAAAAAGGGGGCTTGCATGCTAAATTTGGGTTTACTGGTTCACAGAACCTTTCAGAAGGTTCTGAAAATCTCTCTGAAAAATCAGGACACCTTAAGGTACCATCAGTCATCAATAATATGTAAAATGTATAGTTTTCATATGTGTCTGTGTATATATAGCCATATGTAGGCATATGAACATAAATACATACCTATTTATCTGCATGTGTGTGTGTGTACTGCCTGTTATGCTGACACATATATGTAATGAAAATGATATGTTCTCAACAACACTATTGTGTTGTTTTCTGTGGAAAGCCAGCAAAAGTAGGTAAAGACTGATAGTTTACAGTTATCTAAAAGAAGCAAATACTTTAGTGACAGCTAATCTCTGATAATCTAAAAACAAATATAGAGGCTTTTCAAAATACTTTCCCAATTGCAGCTGTAAGAATTTTTATTTTTTTTTTTAATGACAAGTTCTAATTTTATGGAAAAACATGCATTCTCCAGAAATTTTTGAGGACACATACCCACAGATTTTTAAATTTTTTTTTTTTTTTTTTTTTTGCATAGAATTTAATGGAATCAATAGTTTGGACAGGCAACATCACTAAATGAGTGGGCATGTAAAAACTGGCACCATAACAAAAGGAACAGGGAAATCATTGATCATCTTTATGGGGAGAAAGAAAATGTGTGTGCACTCGAAGTCAGCAGGAGAAAACACTGTTATCACACGCCACTTAAGAAAGATTCTACAGAGGAGTATTTTCACTGACATTTGCCATACCAAAATTCATTTCTTTTTGAACTATAAAGTTAACATACAACCATGCAAAAACTACAATTTCGGATATGACCTGTCCATCTGGCCCAATATCCGGTCTTTGACAGTAGCTTATAACACTATATGCTACAGGAAAAGATATCACAGCCCTGCAGTAGGCAGATGTGGGATAATCTGCTTCCCACAGATATATGGTTATAGACCCAGAAAGACAAACACTACAGAAATGTTTTACATAAATGATCAATTTAGAATTTAAAGTTTGGGAGACTGGATGCTTGCTGTGTGAATTCTGACAGGACACTGCCTGATTTTGCAGCAATGCAAATTATCATTACATAAGGCCATAGTGAAGCAACTACTTCTCTTTTTTCTTGGTTTGCTTGTTTTGACAGCCTCTGCTGTCAGAGTGATGGTTTAAGTTGACCTGTATACTAATGTGCATAAGAACAGCACATTTGCTCTATCTTATCTGCTTATTTTTTTCTTTCATTTTGAAATTCATTACAGTTTATAATCTTCCCTTTACTGCCTATATTCAGCAACTATCTACTGAAAGGAATTTAGTGAAGACATTTCCCTTGTTCCATTTCAAACACCTGCTTCAGAATACAAAAGTCTTTCTTAATCAAATGAACTCTGTAGAGCTACACACTTTGATTTGTGCTTTTTTTCTTTTGCTTTACTAGTACACTTCAATAGTATCATACAATATTGGTCTACAAAAGAACCAGAGAAGGCATCAAGTGTAGGAGTCACCAATCCTGAAAATTATTTTTAATTGTTACTTTCATAGAAATGACCTAACTATGAAAAGCCCCCAAACTTTGCTAACGTTCTTCAGAAAATGAACCCAATTCATTTACCCTAGCATAAATACGAATTCTTTACAAAGTCAGTAGTTAGGCATTTTGTTGGTGTTATTCAGAACCTACTAACCCAACTTTAGTATAACCTAAATGGAATTTTCCTCTTGTCCTGACTTAATTTAAGAGGCAGAAGATAAAATCCTCTGCTCTTGTAATAGGCACATCACAAACTGTAGGGATGCAGCCCTTCCGCACATGTCATTAAACTAACTTGCATCATCTGCCAAAGTGGTCATACCTAGAAGTGACAGGCTAGGCCAAGACCACATGCCTCTCAGCTACTCCACTATCAAAGGACCAATTCACTGTAAAAAGTGGTCCTGATTTTTATACATTTACAGGCACTTGCAGCTAGTAATTTTAATGAAGGGTACCCCTTATAAGCACCATTAAGCTTTTCTGAAGAAAAAGGAAACTAATAGCTCCTGAACTAAAATGGACTTACAGAAGAGAGGTACAGAAAACAAATGACTTAATATCCAACTTTCAGTTCCTGGTGACTTGCAGGAAGCACTGCAATGTTTTAATATAATAAAAGCACTTTACATATACTGGTGTCAAATACGTGGTAAGGAAGACTTACTTTGTGTGATTATATGGATGATACACATTATTGTTGTAACTACACAATCAAGGGATTGTTCAGTATGCCTGAGATAATAATGAACTAATATATCTGTAATTCATTAAGTTATCAATTCATACTACTGTGATCTCAAAAAGATCTTGTGAAAAGGCAGTAAGTAATCCCTGTGACTACAGTATGAAAAACTATCTCATTCTCATTTTCTAGTGAATTTCCCATGCAATTACTATTAAAATCTGCTTGTGGAATTTCACACAAAGTGAGCAAATAGCAACAGGAAAAAGGCTAAAGAAAAAGATATTGTTCAAGTATAGACAAACTGTCTATATGCAATGTCAAACACAAAAACAAAGTATTTCACAGCTTGCTGTATTGCTTATTCCTAGAAATTAATTTAAAAATAATAGGTTGGAAGATACTGAAATAATGAAATATTTTTAAATAACTTTTTAGGAATAAGCAATAAGTGGAGTTCCACTGAGTGAAAAATAAAAATTTGTTATAATAAAAAGTGTGTTTCTATGAAAAAATGAATCATGACCAAACACTCCTATGAAAATGAAAATCCACTAGCCAGAATTTGCCACATACCTTCAAAATTGTATGTCAAAGAGAATCAGTAAAACTACCTGGCTATTGTGTTTTGGATTTAGCAGTGCAATGGAGAGTGAAGATTTTGGCTGTTGATCTTGGTTCTATTGAGTTCAGTGAGAATTTTGTTACTGATGACTGCAAGAGAAGTGGCAAAAACTCACAAGGCTTTTAGCAGAAATAGCAAAGGGCAGTCCCTTTCCTAGCAAGCAAGATATCTAAATTATTTTCCTTAGGCCCTTTCCCAAGGAAATTCTATGTTTTTCACTCCCTTCTTCCCAGGTGTATTTAAATATTCCAGTTTTGGAGGGATATTAACATATTTGCTCTTCTTTGTACCTTTCCCAGTCTCTGAGCACCTCATATTTCCTGCTGTCTTCTTAGGAGGAAGAAGAAGGAAGTGAAAGCAATGGATTTCTTGATTTTTTGGATGCCATAACATAAAAAATGTTCCTCCTTGTTAAGTTGCAATGAACAAAAGCTATTAATGCAATTGTTTTTAAAATGCATACTATTGCCACAAAGAAGAGCCAAAACTGATTGAATGTTTCCAAAGTATGTGTATTTCAGTTGCCCAAAACTTACTGAATTTGGACTAGCTTACAGGCTTAAGACCTGCCAAAAGCAATCATCTTTTTATTTTTTAGTTTTAAGGCAAAGTAGGTGAGCAGTTTCTGAGTGGTTAGAAACCAAAAGTCATATCTAGTGGCTCTATTCGAACCCAGACTCCTAAGATTATCTTGGAATAATGATTTTTTAAAAGGAAATTCAGGGACTTTTTATATGCCTTTTGAATTTATTTCAATGAGATTTTTTTCTCATTTCCTGGTTGTATTGCAAACTTTTCTTTATGACCATAAAGTCTAGAAACTAAGAAAACAAAAAATGGAAAGATGATATTTTCAGACATCGGCTTTTCTCCATGTATTCTGGTGAAATCACAACCCTCAAAATTCTAAGTCATGTGTTAAAGTCATGAGCTTTGGTGGCACTGTCACATCTGCCACCGTCATCCCCTCTACTCCTTCCCGCCTCA